>NW_012144744.1:583079-584315 GCF_000956105.1 Propithecus coquereli | reverse complement strand
TGCAGTGTTGTTTTATCTACAAAATATACCATTATATCATTAAATTCTACATTGTCAAATTTATAAATTGTCAAAAATATCTTTTTATCTGAAAAGAATTTGTAAGTTAGATTTTCTCACTTATCTTGAGCACGCAAAATGATGGCTGAGAAATTAAGGTCATTCATGAATTCAATGGGTAAGCTGGGCCAAAACTTCTAAAAACAAAATTATTAAACTCATTTAAAATTTTTACAGCAAAATTGCTATTTAATAGGGAATGTGGGTACATTTTAATATGTTTAATATGAAGTGGGAAGAGTCCTGTAATGAAAGAGTGACCAACCCCCACCATCCACTTATTCCCCCTTTCCCATCCTTCCTCCATAGAACCTCCACGGTGACTTTTGCAAAATGCTAATATAATCAGGCCACTCTACTGCTTGCATTCTTGAGTGGCTTCCCATTGCACTTAGGATAAAATCTGAGCTCCTTACCACAGCCTAGAAGATATCCAGTGCCCAGTCTAACCTTGGACCACTCAATCCCTCGCTTTTCAATTTCAGAGGAAATTTTATTGGCTCCATGTTCAAAATACATCCAGAATCTGACCACTTCTCACCACCTCCTGTCCTATCACCCTGTTCTGAGCTACTGTCATCTTGTGCCTGGATAATGACAACTGCCTCAAAGCAAAGCAGGTCTCCCTTCTATTCACTGGAGACACTTTTACTACAGCAGCCTGAGTGAATCTATTAAAGAGGAAGTCAGTTCCTCAGCCCAAAATTCTCCAAAGGGAATCAAATCTGAAGTCTGCATAAAGATCTACAAGCCCTTACGCAATCTGACCCTTGCTGCCTCTCTTTCTCTCCTCTCCCACTGTCTTCCCTGGTCTGGCTGATTCCTGACCATGCCAGGAACATATGTGCCTTTGGGCCTTTGCACTGGCTATTCCCTTGGCCTGGAACATTCTTCCCCAAGATTTCTGCAGGTTTTACTACATCACCTTCTCCAAGTCTTTGCTTCAAGGTCACTGTCTTACAAGACCTACTCTGACCATCATATTATAAATTACAACCCCCTGTTTGCCACTCACACCACATCAGCACTGGCAATCTCTGTTCTACTTTTGCTTTTCCCTTCCCACCTTCTAATATCCTCTATAATGGATGCATTTATTAGTTTGTTTATTATCTGTCTCATCCACTAGAATATAATTTCCATAAAGACAGGAATGTTTAATATCCACTAATATAT
>NW_012144744.1:580993-583029 GCF_000956105.1 Propithecus coquereli | reverse complement strand
CCACCTGCTGCTTCTGAGTCACTCTCAATAGTCTAGAAACATAGTAGTAAAGAAAGAGAGACTAGAAGTCAGCTCATCCTCAAGGTTTGATCTTACGAAATGAGTTGGCCAGACACTTGTCCAAAGCTACAATAATAATGTGAATGGGGCTTTTAAATGCTAGGAGGCTGCCTTTGGAAACGTCACTTTAACAGTCTCTAGTCTTACTTTTAGCTACGAAATGTTCATTGTAGTTTTTTATTTCAGCAGATGCAGTAACTTAATGCTAATGATACAACTATTATTATTATTATTGCCATCCTTACCATTTATTGAGGCCAATACATGCCAGACATATTGCTAAATGTTTAACATACATTACCCATTAATTCCCTTAAGTCATACCTACTAAGTATCTGCAGTGGGCATGGGGGTAGTAGCAGTGTTCAAACCAGACATGATCTCTTCTCCAGAGAGAGCACACAATTCTGATTTATTAATTTATTTACTTAATCTTACTAGGTAGGAACTATTATTTATATTTTGCAAATAATAAAACTGCCCAATCAAAACCTGTCCAAGATTAAACAGTGAATGGGGCAGAATCTAAAACCAAGACACCCTGACTCTAAAACCATACTCTTAACCTCCTACCTATGCTGATGTTCTGAGACTCTGAGACTAACCTGGACTACAGGAAGGAGGAGAGCTGAAAACAAGTTTAGCTCTTGGAATACTTGGTGCATTTACAGTGTGAAACGTATTTGTCAGTTTTTCAGCAAGCATAGTAAGTAGGGTCCCCAGTTGTCAGAATAAGGGAAAAAAAAAATTTCTGATATTTTCCATGTGGCAAGGGGAATAGTTGACCTGGCTAAGATTTCTCCTACTTGGAGATGCTTTTGCAGCCATCCTCAGGCTCAGATCTTGGAAAATGATTCTCAGATTTCTGCAGATGCTAATTTTAATGTCATGGGGCTCTTTGCAACTCATCATGAACTACTGAAATATTTCACTCCAATAACATAGTGCTGAATTGTGTATGTTCAACCCGTACCAGGCTCCATAAAAGGCAAGAAATAGCAAGTGCCAAAATTAAGAAAAGGCATGGAAGCAAACCTTTTAAAAAACCACATTGTGTGTATAAATGTACTTTTTTAAAAATTAGGAAAAAATATTATTCAATTTTAGTGGAAGAACCCTCCATGGAGCCCCTGGAGCAGCAATTACTGACTCACTACTAGTGGATCAGCCCCATTGTCTGGTTTTCTAATTCTTTTTGAATCTAACTTCAGCCTCTGAGAAGCAAATCTTAAAACGCCCTTTGGAGAGGACAAAGAACTCTAGCTGAAAGTTCACCCAGGATTTTCAAACTCCAAGTCTACCAACTTCAAAACCTTCCTTTATTTATAAGGACATTTTAACTCCTGAAATTTTCTCTCTATATTAAATGAGAGAGTCCCAAAGGAGAAGTGATATGTGTAGATATTAGTATAGCCAGCTGCCTTCGAATTTTCTTATTTAATAATACAATGCTCCACATTGGAATCACTATCAGTATAAGCTTGGCATCAGACTACCTCAATAGAACAGCCTCAGAGTGACTTGGTAAGTAGGCTACTTTCGGTGTGAAATGAACAAACCTGTTATTTCAGGCAGGGAAACTATTTCTTTTTCCTTCAGTTTAATCAACCACGTGGTCCCTGACAGCATTATTATTGTCTATGAGTGGCTATATACCTGAAAGAACACAAGAAATGAAGGAAGTGAAGATTATAGAGCACCTACTATGTTAGGCATTATGCCCACACACTTCACCTTTCATAAACCTTACAATGACCTGAAAGAAGCTCAAAGAGGTTAACTGACTTTCTCAAACAGGGTCACACAGAAAGTAGTGAATTCAAATGAGAACCTAAACTTCTGCCTCTAAAATCCATATTTTCCAGTATACTCCTCTGGCCCTTAATTGGTGATTCCTAGCCTACAGATCAGAATCATCTCAAGAAAAATACTAAAGTTTCCAAATAACACTTCAAACCAAAAATTGGCTGGGCGCG
>NW_012144744.1:579145-580943 GCF_000956105.1 Propithecus coquereli | reverse complement strand
TGGTTAATCATTTATACCTGTGTGTGATTTGTTAAGAGTAACCCCCCAAAAAAAGTATAAAACCTGACAAAAACCCGGAAGAGGTGCTCAGAATTTGGAGACAAGTCTCCTCTGGGCCTGCCGGCAAATAAAACTTTCTCACCCTCCAACTCTCTGCGTGCAGCTCGGTTATTCCCCTGGGACCGGTCACTGACACTTGCCGTAACAATATTTCAGCTATCATAGGGAGATAGTTTCCCATTTATAACTTAAACATTTTCTTTGTTTCACCTAAAAGAAGCCTCTTTAAAATTACCTCCACACTCTGTATATTTTTCAACAGACAACAGAAAAAACAATCACTCATTTTCCATTTATAGCACTTGAATTCATTGGTTAAACTTAGCTATGGAAATAATTTTTAGAAATATATTACTAAATGTGAAGTCATAAAACAACTGAACTACCGCTTTACTTACTTCAAATCTCATTGCAGATGCTACTTCCTCCAGGAAGCCTTCCCTGGCTGTGTTTGCTCATAATAACCTTTGCTTCTGTGAGACTGTATTACCTTCAGACCCCACCAGGAAGCCTCTGATTTCATACAGCTTTGATGCCATGCATGAGCTTTGTGTGTCAAAGTCTTGCCCCATCCACTAAGACTTGCAGATCCAAAGGGCTGGCATCTCTTTCTCTCAACACTGAGCCATTACACAAGGACTCAACTTGAAAATCATCAACTCATTTGTTAGATAATTATATTTCCTGACATCCATGTGTACCCAAAATTGTCAGACTGCAATGGATTAAAAATGTGGTGTATATCTTTATTTTTCCATCTTCCATTCAGGAAACACACCCCAACCATCCTTGAAATTGTATCCTTTGATTCTTCCCTTAAAATCTCCAGGCACAGAGACTGTAGATGAATCCCAAGTAATCTAGTCAAAGATGACCCATGATGATCACCAAAGATTATTTACAAAATTCTAGAGCTGATTAAGGTTTGTTATCTGCCTCCAAGGTGATGAGACCAGACTCAATATAATTTCCAGGTGTTGAGAGGCTCTGCTCCCCGACATCTTCTACCAAATTGGCTTACAAATGAGAAGCTTACAATGTCAGCAGCAGAGAGAAAAAGGGAAGGAGATTGCCTGAGAAGAGAGGATTCAGGAAGCTTGGTTTTATAAATGATGGTAAAATGGAGGAAGAAAGAGCAAGCTAGATTAAAAGGTCAGAGCACATTTCTGGGTGCTGTGAATTTGAGCAGGAAGTAGAACACATGTTAATGAAACAGAGGCTACAGCTGTATTGCTGCCTAAAATGTACACATATGGCTAATGGCACATATTCTGAATAATCAACAGAAAAAGAAATGTTTTGCTTCTGAGACAACAAAATTAGGGCATGTTATTCCTTACTGACGTTTCCTGAGGCAGCCACGTCTCATTATAGCTTTGAAGCATACGTTCTTCACGGTTCCTCTTTGCCGTGAGCAGTAGTTTTGTTTCTCTGTATAAATCTTTGCCAAGCTCTATATGCTGGGTTTTGTTACAACTTAACCACCTATCTTTAGTCTGTCATTTTTTTATTTCTCCCATCCCTATAAAGAATTGTTACAGCGCTATATTCCTCATAGAAATGCCAAGAATTTTCAGGCTGAAGAATGCTCTTACACAATGAACTATTGATGTTTAAAATGAAAATAGAATTCAAGTCAGAGTTCTGCAGCTGGGGAGAAAAAACAACTTGTCTGAGAATTATAAATAAAATCTGGAGATCACCTCATACAGGACAATAACAATGAGAGAACTGTGTT
>NW_012144744.1:577069-579095 GCF_000956105.1 Propithecus coquereli | reverse complement strand
GATTACCTGGTGTGAATGACACTTTCCATCACCACTTTTCTTCTCTTGGGTTTTGTTATTTGCCCTTTCCATAATTAAAATTCAAAGGTGTGGTGACATGGATCAACATTAGCCCAACTTCTGCTAATAGTCATACCAAGTTTAAGAGTCCAGTTGTGTGTATGTTTATAAAAATTTGTCCAGGGAACAATAAGAACCCAAGAGAAACATAACCAGAGATCTTAATGGATCCCAACAATGATTCCTATTGTTCTAAGACCAGGCTTACCTCGTTACCATTCTCGATAACCATGGTTCTTATGAACTCTGGATCCCATGACCCATCAGGGAAAAACAGAAAGATAAGGAGAGCACTGCTGGAAATTTACATTCTATGAGTTCAAGAATGAAGTGAGTCAAAAACACCATAGAGTCGAGATCTTGGCAACAACTGATCTAAGAACGAACCACTCATGGTTACCTCAAGCATGAAGCTCCCTCCTCTTGTTCATAGTATTATAAGGAAAACAGGCACATGTAAATAAGGAGAATTCAGAGTGGGACAACGCAAGTACTAGTTATGTTAAACTACTTTAGGGAAGGTACACAGAGGTACTTAGAAGAGTTTGTGCAGTAGACAATGGCTAGATCACCAAAGAGGTTACCTTTAATTGCAGATTTAAAAGGTACCAGGTTTATGTGTTCTGGAGTTTCTTAGGTATGGCATACCTGATGTTGCTCCTGCTGAATTTGGTCATGCTGAACTTGGTAAACAATCTGAGGGTCTAAATACTTCATATGTCATGCTATCACCCTAATCTCTGAACAAAAAGGAGCCCTACATAGGAAAGACGTAGGTGAGCCAACAGGTGTCACTATCCATCCAGTTCATCAAATGAAAGTGACCTAATTCTAGACTCCTAAATTACTTACCTACCCCTATGCAAAATTGATCATTAAATCCTGTTAAGTCAACCTCTGAATTCCTCCCTATATCACAGCCTCACATACCCACACAGACTTCATTCACTGGCAGTACCCCAAATCAGATCCTCTTCGTCTCCTATTGGGAGAACGTAATAGCCTCCTGCCCGTCTTCTTCCAGGGGTTCTCAAGCTTAAGTGCATGTTAGAATCATCTGGAAAGCTTTAAAAAATGTTCATGTATGGGTGAACTTTGTGGTATATAAATTATATCTCACTAAGGTTGCTTTAAAAAAACACATGTGCACATAAGTCTTGATCGATTAGTTCCAATTTAGTATTGAGTACACATGGTGTTTGTTTTTCCATTCTTGTGATACTTCACTTAGAAGGATGGTCTCCACTTCCATCCAGATTGTTACAAAAGATACTAGATCACAATTTTTTTAAATGGCTGAGTAGTGCTCCATGTTATACATGTACCACATTTTATTAATCCACTCATGTATTGATGGGCACTTGGGTTGTTTCTACATCTTTCCAATTGTGAATTGTACGGCTATAAACATTTGAGCGCAAGTGTCTTTTTTATAAAATGTCCTTTTTTTCCTTTGGGTAAATACCTAGTAGTGGGATTGCTGGATCAAATGGTAGGTCTACTTTTAGTTCTTTGAGGTATCTCCATACTGCTTTGCATAGAAAAGTCAAGGTAAATCAAGTAGGTGGGGGTAGGGGGAGGAAAGGATGGGTAAATTCATACCTAATGGGTACAATGCACACTAACTGGGTAAAGGGCACCCTCATAACTTTGACTCAAACTGTACAAAAGCAAATTATGTAACCAAAATGTGTGTTCCCCCATAATATACTGAAATAAAAAAAAAAAACACATGGATAAACTCCACCCCAGGCTAATTAAATCAGTATCTCTGGAAGTCTGACTCTAGCATGGGAATTTTTAAAAACATCATGAGTGATTCTAGTGAGCAGTATTAAGAATCACTGCTCTAGTCTTATACAATAGTAGCTCCCAAACCTGGATTATCAGAGTTATCTGGGGAGCTTTTCAAAATGTAGAAACCTATATACAATTTCTACCATCTCCTCTCACTCCAGCCCCTAGC
>NW_012144744.1:563175-566854 GCF_000956105.1 Propithecus coquereli | reverse complement strand
ATTGTTTGGCTGTGTGCTGTAGGAACACAGTCCCTTAGGACTCCAGAGGAATGTGTGTATATATATATATATACACTGTTCAGAGCTTACACATCTCCTCTGCCACTGCCTTAGTTCAGGGCCTCGTGGGGCCCTCAAAAGCCTCATTTATTTAATAAACATTAAGCACTTTATGAGGCCCTGGGGATTTGCCTTCAGGCAAACGTAAGGTATTCAAAAGCCAGTCCTGGTCAATCAGTTGAGTCCGGAGTATTTATTCAATTCAACCTCCAGTCACACCTCACAGCTATTGAGGCACTTAAGACTCCTGAATCTATTGGTCAATAGCAGATAGCCTGCATTATCAGCACATTGGCCTTTTTTCCCCCTTACTTTGACTCTGCAAAGTTGAGCTCATGGTTACACTCTCAGCACCCACACCCACTGGCTGTACCCATGTATCTTTGCATATATGTGTATTGGCATGTATGTGTGTTTCTGTGTATGTTGAAGGGCAAAAAGAAGTAAGAAGAGAATGAGAGTCAGTCCCACACAGAGAGTTACTATTCAATTTCTATATTTATTCTAGGCCAGTCAGTGTATTCTAATCCTCACAGAATTATCCATTGTGTATCTAAGGAAGTAGAAGAGTAGACTTGACTGAGATGGTACAGCTTTAAATCCTTATTAACTCGATGGCCTTGGGCAAGTTAGTTCTCTATGTCTTTATCTAAAATAGGGAGAATATTTTTTGTGAAGATTAGATGAGATGATATATGTAAAAGGTATAAAACAGAACATAGCAAGTGGAAAGCACTCCAGAAATGTTAGCTACTGTTTGCATCATTACTCTGTTCTATAAGCAGGGCCCTTCCTGCACAGACCCTCGTGTCCATCCTGGCAAAGGATCTAGGACACACCTGAAGTCCACTAGACACCAGAATGAACATAGGCCTCCCTCTAGGAGAAGGACTTACTTAAAACAAGGAAAGCAACAAGTCTGTTAAAAAATACAGAGTTTTAGAAACATCTCTTATTCAGGGTACATTACCAACCCAACGCTCTCCAAAGCATTTCGCATTTGCTGCCAGTTTCTAGACTCCTTTGTTAATATGCCTTTCTCCTCAAAGGAGAAATAACCTCTTCTGTGTAAAGTTTTTTCATCAGTTTTTTTCACTGGTCAAAAACATTCCTGAAGATGTTCCTCTGAGCATTGTGAACAGGCTTTCTCCCAATATAAAGAACTATGCTCTCAGCAAACCAAGCCTTACTCCAATTAGAGATAGTGTTTCATCCCAGACTGGGCCAGTGAGATTTTGAACACTACTTTCAAATGCAAGACTTTCAGAAAATGTCATGTCTGCAAAATTTAGTTTTCAACCCTCCCAAGCAGTCAGAATCTAGGACATCTGACTTAATGTGCTGGCCAAAAATCTCTCTTGATCATTTGCTTTCCTTGTATTTCTTAGGGATTCTCATTTTAAAAACAACTTCACCACAAGTTTCCCTTTCAGACTTAAAAGTGAACCAACAGAGACGAAATAATAATAATAAATATACCTTCACTAAGCTAATTGCTTACTATACAGGGAGAAAAGGTCAATGGACATAGCATTATATTAATATTTATGAACTGTTATGTGTCAGATGGCCTCATACCTTATCTCATTCAAGCCTTAATAAAAGGTAAGCTCCAAGAGGGCAGGAATTCTTGTAATCGATGTTTTAAATATATATCCAGTGCCTAGAACACTGCCTGGAACGTAGGAGTTATCAATAAATGCGCATTGAATGAATGATAGCAACCTTTAGTTTACAGATGAACAATCTGATGAACAAAAAGAGAAGTAAATTAATTTGCCCAAAATACCCAGGAGAGAAAAGCTATAGATTGAAAAGTCTAAATCTATAGCTCATATTTTTTCACTATTTCATTTTGTGCTTTTTCATGGTATATTAAAAACAAAACAAAAACAAAAGCAGGAAACATCCTGCTACCAAATCCACTAATACAGTAAAAGAAGAAAAAAGTAAAATACATGTTTTGACCAACTGTCAAATGCAAAACATGAGATGATCAGATGATGAACGCAATTCAGCCTCCTAGTGCTGCTGTCAAGGTTTTCTATCATAGGAAAGAAAGTGGTGTACTACGAGAACTGGGAGGCACAATGTCTTTGTGAGCAGATTGGCAGCTTAAACTAAGGTAAAGGGGAAAAAGGTGTCATCATTTGTCACTCAAATATTCAGCCTGAAAGTCTTTTGTTCCATTACTAGCAAGGACTCCAGAGCAAATGAGCACAAGAGAACAATCAAATTTGATGAACTATATTCATTTAAAAGCGAAACTAGGAATCCCACTCAGCAAAAGGCTACAAATCAGATAAATTGTAATGTTCGAAATTACAAATAAATTAGGGACATCTAGGGCAGACATAGATGAGTTCCTCCAAAAAGGAACAAATGTTTATAAATGGTCCTATCAACAGCGTTCTGAACAATAAGGAAAAAATACTTGCTCTTTAAAGATGGCTGGTTTGATTTTTTTAATTGATATTTTCTCATTCCTCTTCAGCACATAGGATATCAGAATATTTAATCACAAAAGTACTTATTCCGTTGAATCAGGAAAAGACATTTCTTCCCAGATTCATTGAAAAATCTTTTGCCCAGCTTTATAATAACTGACAGTGAATTTAGAGTTAAAATGAGCAGTGTCTCCTTAGAGTTATTTACTCCACAGCTAACATCTAGCCCTATGTGATAGCTGGGACTAGATTTCTCTTTAAATTCAATACAAGCAATCCAATGTCAGGTTACCAGGAAAATAAAAAGGGAATCCATTATCAAGGGTGGTAAAAACAAAATCAATGTTTTGTATCTTTTTTTTTTTTTCCAGCCACTTAATAATTCTGTAGCCATCCTCACTGGATCAGCGTGGAAAATACTTCCACAGTGACACAAACAGACCATATTATAGCAAACTGAGTCAAGGAGCAAAATCTCCATTCATTCTAGCAAATCCAAGATCAGCATGTGTAAGACATACAAAATGATTTCTGAAAAATAAATATGGAAACTGTATAATAAATGCTAGGAAACTGTATACACTTGGGTTTCCCTAAAATCCTGCCTTCATGAAGCTAGGGTAAACCAGCTTAAAGGTCCCTCTCAAATGAAACAGCTACCTAACTGTTCTCCTGATAGCCAGAGTCGTTTCATCCATTAGGCTTATGAGCCTATAAGCTTTTTAGGAGCCCATAAAAACCTCTGAGACCTGTAAAAAAAAAAAAAAGAAAAAGAAAGAAAAGAAAAAGAAAAAAAACAGTATGTGCTCAAAAATACAAAAAGAAAACTACACAATCAATATTGCAGTGTTGTTTTATCTACAAAATATACCATTATATCATTAAATTCTACATTGTCAAATTTATAAATTGTCAAAAATATCTTTTTATCTGAAAATAATTTGTAAGTTAGATTTTCTCACTTATCTTGAGCACGCAAAATGATGGCTGAGAAATTAAGGTCATTGAATTCAATGGGTAAGCTGGGCCAAAACTTCTAAAAACAAAATTATTAAACTCATTTAAAATTTTTACAGCAAAAACAGTATGTGCTCAAAAATACAAAAAGAAAACTACACAATCAATATTGCAGTGTTGTTTTATCTACAAAATATACCATTATATCATTAAAT
>NW_012144744.1:535021-562025 GCF_000956105.1 Propithecus coquereli | reverse complement strand
TTCAGGATGGGGACCAGTCACCAGAGAGACCAGCACATAATTAGAGGGTTGGACTTTGAGCCAGCTTGACCTCCAGGGAGTGAGGAGTTAGAGAGTGAGTTCAATCAAATGGCTGATGAGTCAATCAACCATGCCTATGTAATGAAACCCAGAAAAACTCTGAACACTGAAGCTCGGTGGAGCTTCCTTCTTGGTGAACACCTTGATGAGCCAGGAGGGTGAAGCACCCTCATTCCACGGGGAGAAGGATGTGTAGGATTCCTCTGTGTAGGATTCTCACAGACCTCAGCTTATGTGTCTTGTCACTTTACTGCTCCTGATTTGTATTTTTTATAATAAAACTATAATCATAATCATGATGTAAAACTTTCCTGAGTTGTATGATTTGTTCCAGGAAATTATCAAGCCTGAACAAGGCCATGAGAACCCCCCCAAATTGCAGTCAGTTGATCTGCAGCAAGAGAAGTCTTGCTATGGACTGTGCCCTTTAACTTGAAGAGTGACTTCTAACTCCAGTGGTTAGTGCTGGAATTGAACTGCAGTACAACAATTGATGTGGGAATATAGCCCTAACACATTGGAGACAAGTGGACCAAAGTTTACTCTTTCGTCCTTTGGTTTTTAACTAGTTTATGAAACAGAAAAGGAGCTTTAGCCAAAATGTATCTAACTAATATATTTATTGGTAACTGGATTGATAACTATAGCTTAGATCTAAGGGAGAATGGAGCCTTCTAATTTTCTCATACTTCTAGATCAGCACTATCCAAAAGAAATATAATGTAAGCCTCAAATGTGAGCCACTTATATAATTTTAATTTTTGTAGTAACTATCTTTCACAAAGTAAAAAGGATGAAATCCATGTTCATTATGTATTTTATTTTACCTGTGTCTAAAATATCACTCCAAATTATAATAAATGTAAAGTTATTAATGATATATTTTACTTTTTCACGTTAATTCATCAAAATTTGGTGTTTATTTTACACTTATAACACATCTCAACTTGGACTAAACACACTTCAAGAGCTATCAAGAGCCACATGTGGCTAGTGGCTACCATATTTGGACAGCATAGTTCTAGACATTTGAAACTGCCCTGGGGACCAGCTAGTTACAAGTAAACAATCTGGAGAATAGATGGCCTGAGGCAGGTCCTGCCTCACTGACTTCCTTCAAGGAGAGAGAATATAAAGCTAGAGACTAAATGCTGGGGGAGAGCAGGGGTTTTGCTAGTTCAGTAGAACAAAGACCATTCCTGCAGAGAAGATTCACCTCACCTAGTGAAACAAGAAGGCTCAGTGAACGTCTCAAACTCTGACCAATCAAATTGGAGAAATGAGTAGGAAAGGACAGAAATCCCACAACTTCTAGTTCTCCAAAGGGGAAGTAAAGGGGAACTTTGCTTCTCTCTCATCCATAGCCTAAGCCCTTTCTCTCACTATAAGGCCTTTGCAAATGTTAACGACAGCCCGTTTTTCTTGCAGAAAGCACCACAATAAACAATGTAAGACATATATTTTACATAACCCTTACTGCAAGCCTTTTTTTCAGATGAGTAGACAAAGGTATAGTGAGGTTAAATACCTCGTCCAAGGCCAGCTATTCAAAAGTGAATTTGGACTTGAAAAGCAAATCCTTGACCTAAAAGTCTAATTTCTTAACTAATATTTGACAGTGGAACAGCTTTCCTCCTTCTTTTTACCTGGCCAACACTGGAGCATACTTCACAGCTCTAATGAAATATCACCTCCTCAGTGAAGCCTTCCCTGATCTCCTTGCTAAAGTCAATCCTACCATCACTCCTCCCCAGTCAAGTCTCTCTCATTACTCTGGTTGGTTTTCTTAGTGTTTTATCATGACTCAAAATCATTAAGTCATGGACGCATGTTGCTTACTATCTGTCTCTACTAGATATAAGCTCTATAAGAGCTAAGACCTTATCTGTCCTGTTTACTGTTATATCCCAGGGTTTAAATCGATGGTTAGTGCATACAGTAGAAAAAAACTAACAAATCTGCTAGCAGCTTCAGGCTGGTTATTAGACTTTGTGATATTGAAGTCCCTTTAGGCATAAAAAAGGGAGGGCATCTATGAACACAACGGCTTTTAATAGAGATAATGAAGCTAGTCATAGATAATTGAAGTATTTTCTTCATTTGTATTTTACTTTTTATTACACTCTGGTTCATTATTTGGTATATAATGGTATTCTGAAATCAATCATATAACATTTTGCCAGATGTCGGCAAGTATAACAAGAACTAGGTTGAAACATTTTATGAAAACACATACACATGCAAAGACCATCCCCCATAAAAATGATGGCACAGCTAAACCACATATTCATAGGAAGCAAATGATATAACTTATTAGTTAACAATGATAGCTAACATTTTTAAGTGCTTATAATTACCAAGTTTTTAACATGTATTATATAATTTAATTTAATCCTCACAATAATCCTACGAAGTAAATGATATCATTTCCATGATACAGAAGGGGAAATTGAAACTCATGGAGGTTAAGTACTTGCTCAATATCCCAAAGCTAATAATAGTACAGTCAAGATTCAAATTCAGGCTGTGCAAGTCCAGAGCCACAGCTGTGCTAAGTAAGTGAGGCTAGAGCTACCAGAATGGCTCGAGGAAACGAATGGTGACAACATGGCCTTCGCAGCAGAAGCAGAGTGACACTGAAGTTCTATTTACCTAATTAATGTGCCTAATCCCATGTGGTTCATTAGCATAAAGCACTCTTCACTATGACTAGTGTGTTGGGCCCAGGCAGATGGGCTCTTGAAAATATCATGAGATGAACTGATTTTTTAAAATTTAAGGACATAGCCCCACCCTCTGCCCAACAATAGCCTGTTCATTGCACTTGACTCCAGTGGCAGCAATGGAAGAAGCACTAGTGAAAAGCAGACCTATTCATTCATCTCCATGCTCTGTCATCCCCAGTGTCCTGTAGGGCAGAGAAGGGATGACAGCTGTCCTGCAGAGGATGTCCAGCCATATGTTAATCACTTTCAGACCTCAGTATACATCAGAAAGGAGAAAACTCTTAATTTCCCTGAGTTGGTAAAATTATCGATTTTTCTTTGACTTGGTGAAATAAAATATTACACCAGGGTAATTAAGAATTTCTTACTGGGATGCTCTTTGGTGTCATCAGGACTAAAATCCAGGAGAGAAAAGCAAAACTCTTCTTACACAGCAAGGGTGAGAGGTGCATTTGAGAAAGGCTCTCTTAGATTCACCATGCAGTACAAAAAGCAGCTGGGACAATCCCAAGTTTCCACTCGGCAAAAGTAGCAAATATTGAGTATTGACTATGAGTTAGACATATTTTTTATTTTCAGATAAAAATTAGAATAGAACTTGGTCTGTGCCTTCAGGAAACTTGGAAATTCACAATATATGGAGAGTTAAGGAAAGTAACTGCCATACAAGGTAAGTATGTAAACCTTTGTACTGCATTAGAGAAGGGTATCATTTGCACTCAGCCCTGAAGGATAAGTAGGATTTCACAATTCATCATTTGTCCAGTACAGCATTAAGTGTTGAGGATGCGAAGGCCAAGAGTACTCAACCAGGAGACCAGATAACACGATGATTGCCTGGCTACCAAAGGTGGATCTGGGTCCATATTCTATAGAATTGAATTTTCCCCTTGCAGAGAAATCATGAATCTTACAAAACCAAAGAGATAATACAACAATGAAAGAGTGGAAGGAAAGGAATTTTGTCCCACAAGTCTGTTGGAAGCCCCACAGCTAGTCTCTCTGATGCAACAATGCAAGACCAAGCACCTTCAGCAAAACTAGATGTCACATTTCCCTAAGATATTCTGGAGCTCTACCCTTTTCATACTAATACAAATAATCCATTGCTACATCTCAGTTAATTACATACCCCCAAAACCAACAAAAAATGCACTTGGCACTGTGCAGAAAGTAGATCTAGGAGATCACCTTTCTTTACTGGTATAGGATAAACACAAATATCATCATCATTAGAGTTTCAGCAATCAGAGGTGTAAGTGTCACTATGAAAACAGGGTAAAATGCTAAGAAGTCTCCCAGCCCACTTCCAAAACAAA
The DNA here is from genome assembly GCF_000956105.1 of Propithecus coquereli. Taxonomy (NCBI): domain Eukaryota; kingdom Metazoa; phylum Chordata; class Mammalia; order Primates; family Indriidae; genus Propithecus; species Propithecus coquereli. The sequence goes on along the minus strand of NW_012144744.1, from coordinate 557,920 downwards.
TCTCAATGCACATTGCAGTGAAACAAGAAATGACATGAAGTGTGCTTACTAATAAAAGCAAAAGAAAACAACAATTTAATTTAAACAAGCTAATCCAAACATTTGCTTCACTTAAAAGCTTGGCAAATGTCATTTCATTAAATCATGTTTTCATCTCAGAAGATGACTGTCAGACCCAAACTATCTTATTATAATTGAAGATAAGAACATACAAAGATAATACATTTTTAGAATAAGTAACTCAAAATGAGTTTTTAAAAAATTCATAATGAACTTTTGAATCTCTATGCCTAAACTAGGGACAATTTCGTACAAATTTGCTTCATTTGGTATCGGTGGGCCCATATCCATACACTTGTCCAAGTATCCATGAGTCTATCAGTTGCATATTATGGGAGCTACACCCACTGGTGAGTATTAAAATCTCTGTAGAGAGAGGACTTGGCCTTGTATACAATGACATTGTTTATACTCTGGGGCCTTCTACAGCCTAGATTTTGAGCTCAAACTCAACTTGTGTTTGTTGAAAGATGGCAAACAATTGACATAGCGGGTTTTAATTGAGAAACTCTCTCTATATAAGAGGAAGTATAAGAAAAAATAATAACAATTTCTTTAAACCATTTAAATGCCTTTGGAAATAATTCAAGCATTAATTTTTTCCTGGTATGAAAATAATTTATAATCATTATAGAAAAATAATCACAGATAAGTAAAAAATTTAAAAATTATTCATAATCCTTAGCCAGTTTTAATATTTTGGGGATATATTTCCAAATATTGACATAATTTTTTAAAAAGGAATTTCATTAAACATTCATCTGCCAGCTTGCTTTTTGTATACCGAATATACCAAGTATTCATTTCTCTTTCATTGTGTATTCCCTACTTTATTTTATTGGACAAAATTATTAATATATTAAGGATACACTCAATTGTATGTATTGCAAGTTCATATTTGTCCTTTATTTTTAAAGCTTTCAAACTTTGAGACCCATAAACCCCTTTTCTTACCCTTTTCTCCTAGAAATTTCTTCAGTTTTTTAGGTCTTTGCTACCCAAATATTTTTACAATGGAAACCATTGCCATAATATATGTAGCCAGAAGCCAAACGTGATTTTGAATCACATTTCTGTCACCTACTTCGGGGATTTCAGGAAGTAATTCAGTACCCCAGAGCTTCGGTTTCCTTGTCTTTGCTAGATAATCTCCAATACACTTTCTAGTTCTAAACTTCAGTGATTCTTTCAACTGGCAAATATGGAGGGTTTCATTTGACGTACATTGATATTTAGAGGAATGTTTATTTTAAACTTTAATAAAAAATGAACGGAATGTAACGAATAGAGGAGCTTGGTAAAGCAATCGATTTATTAAAAGAACGACCTTTCTGCTTAGCATGAACATATAGTCTGTCTCAAATAAATGCTTGTTTGAAAGGTAGGTCTCCCCAAAGATTGTTATCACTACAGGTGGTTAGAGTTTCTGAAAAGTTTCCTAAAGTTTACATCTTCCTCCCTCCTTTTTCAGATGATGACACGGAGGCCAGAAAGGGAAGGTGACTAATAAGTCACACAGGAAGTAGATGACGAGTCAAACAGGGAAAAATCTCCTCACTTCTAAAGGGGAATTTTTCTGCTACAGTAGGAACCCTTTAGCACTGGATCCCAGCTATAAAAGTTTGGCTTTTGGAAAGTAGCAAATAAGGTAGCATTATTTGCCAATATCATGTCACACTGCCACAGCCAGTATGATGTCGTATTATTCCTTAGAAAGGACTTTCACAAGGGGGGTGCCCAGGAAGCAGGGTATTAATATAATAGCTCGGCATGTAGGAACAAAGGCTACGGCACCGCACTGCCTTGCCTCAAAGTCTGGCTCTACCCCTCCTGTTTCTGTGACCTGGGCAAATTTCTGGACCATTCTCACTTCAGCTTTTCTATCCTCAAAATGGAGGTAATCAAATACCTACCTCATAAGCATGTTATGAAGATTAAATTCATTAATCTATCTTTAGTGATTGGCCCAGCGCCTAGACTGGTGATAGTGCTCAGTAACTGTTAACAGTTGGTAATAATATATTGCCTTAGATATTACAATATTGCAAAGTATACAGAGTAGAAATCAATATTCCCCCTGCCCTCCTTTCCCAGCCTATTAGCAGAAGTAAAAAAGAATTATTTGAATAACCACAGAGTATTTTTAAAAAAAATATTTTTACTTAGATTCTATTGTATGCTCTGCACAATGCTGAACTGTATGAGGAACAGAAGATGAAAGAGAAACAACACACATCCAGGTGTGTTCACTCACAAGAGACATCCCTGACCCCACCTGTCCCATCTTGCCCATGTTTAACCAATCTCTCCTCAGTATTTCATCCATTGAATATGAGATCAGTTAAAAAATAAAACCACAGAGCATCCTTCCCACATAGGACCAACAATCAGTTAGAAAAGATAACAGAAGAAAACGTTTCTATTCGTATTCGTGAACCATATGTTTAAACACACAGTAATAAATTTATAAAGAGATATGCAAGGCCTGTAAGAAGAAAATAAACTTTAAAATTTTATTGAGGGATATGGAAGTTGACTTGCAAAAGAGATTATCAAAATTAATAATTTATGAATGTAAATTTTATATGTGTTTATTGGAATGCAGTTCCAATGAAAATGCATTTTAAAAATTTGATACAATTATTAGAAGCACCTGGGAAAACCAACAAAGAAGAAGAGTAACAGAAGTCTTAAGGAAAAAAAGAAAAGAAATAAAATAAATTGAGCTGAAAATTTATATAGTCTGATATTAAAAACATAGGGTAAAGCTACAGAAACTAAAATACTGACATAGGTATATGTAATTTTTTCATACGATAAAAGCCATTTTAAATTAGCAATAAAATGAGGGTTATTTAATGAACAGTTCTGGTACATTTGAGCAACTATTTGGGGAAAATAATAAGAATACTAGACACCTACCTTACACCAAAAAGCAAGGCAAATCACAAATAATCAATAGTTTAAAATTAAACTATAAAATAATGTAGAAATGGAAATAGTCTACCATTCAGGAATACCTTTCAAATCATAAAAGCAAAAAATGAAGCAATGATGAGGAAGATTTTAAGGGTCTGAGTTAAATTAAAAACCTGTCAATACACAAATACCATAAACAAAATTAAAAGGCAAATTACATACTTATAAAATAACAGAACATACTTTTAAGCCGTAAAAATCAAAAAGACAAAGATGACCAGTAGAAAAATGAACAAAGAGCATAAATTTGCAATTCACAAAAGAAATGTGAAAATGTTTAACACATTGGTGAAAGAATAATATAAATTAAAACAAAAAAAATGGGCCGTCACTTGGTTATCTACCAAATTAGCAAAGACTCAAAACTATAATATCAGCGGTGGGGGTTACAAGCACTTATCTACACTGTGGGGAATAAATGGTTACATACATTTTTGAGGACAAGGTAGGTTTAACAATTAAGTTTTAACAAGAACCTTAAAATCATAGAATCCATTTTCCTTAGCCATTCTATATGTTCTATGAAAAATGGTACAGTTATTCACAAAATGTATATATAAGGTCATCACAACATTGTTTAAAAAATATTAAACTTTAGAGAATTATAGTGCATAGAAGGTACAATGCAAGAAGTCATGAAAAATTATGGTCTGGAATAAACAAGGCTGAAGAATATATTATATGAAAAAGCATGTTAACAAATAGTAAGTATACTATGCTCCTAATTTATGAACAGGAAAGTATTCATATTACAGAGAGGGGGAAAGACAGAAAAAGAAAGAGGAAGATAGACACGTAGAAACTGAAAGAGTTCATATCAAAATGTTAACTGTAGTTTATCTCTAGATGATAGGATTATGGATGGTTTTATTTTGGTTTTGAGATTTTTCTACATTTCAACTTTTCTGCAATGAAAATCTATTACTTTTGAAATCAGGAAAAATAATCATATTCTTAAAGATACATAGGAAGAACCTACAAAATAGTTAATGGGGAAAAAATACATCATGTTTTTTGTTGCTGTTGTTATTCCTATTGTCTAGATTCCATATAAACAGAAATTGATTTTGACCAAGAATCTGGTTTATCAGAAAGACACATTTGCTCAAGTAAGGCACCCTGCAGCCTGAAGGAGACCTATTGTAAACATGGACACATATACAAAGAAAAGCAATTTTGCCAAACAATTATGTTTAGGAAAAGCTTTCTGGGCCTGACGGTTTCTCCAATGCCCTCTGCTTTTGACTGATGGAGACTGTGGCAGGCAGGAGGCTCTTGAAAGAGACAGAGAAGACAGAAAGAAAGGCTGATGGGCTCTTTCCCTTAGCTATATGGGACTCAAGATGGTTTTCTTAGCACCATCTGCTGTACAAGCTAACACTGAGGATGTAGCACTGAGTGTACCCCTCTGAGCTCCCCAAGAAGAACTCCTGCCCTGAACTCTTGAAGGCTCTTAAAGAGAGCTCAAAGCCATGAAAGTACACCTAACTTCAGAGTGGGTCACCCTAACACAGACCATCCAGCTATAACTAATCAACAGTTCCAGCTTCGCCTACTGGCCAGGTTGGCATGAGAGCCCTCCTGAATATGGGCCCCAGCCAGGTAGCATTCCACCTCAGTGGGCTGGGAGTAATATCAACACAGAGTGCCTGTTCTCTCCCTTTGAGCCATCTGGTGTCTCCACCACAGCAAGGCTCAATGACCCAAATTCCCTCCCCTCATCTACAATGCCCCGCGGATTTGGCTCTGCCTATCATTTCAACTTCATCTTCCATCTCCACCTCCCAGTCCTCCAACTTACCCACCCACACTGGACTTCTTGTTTTTTCAAACAGGCCAAGCTTGCGCCTGCTTTGGGGCCTTTGCATCTGCTATCTCCTCTGCAAAGTTTGATGTGGTGGCTCTCCTGATTCAGACCTTAGCTACCTCTTTGGTGACCAGTCTTCTCACCCATTCACTCTCAGGAGTCTAAGATATAATCCACTTTTGTCTCCTTCACGGCACTGTTCACTGTATCTCCAAACCTGGAACTGTAGCTGGCATATAGAAGGTGACTTACGTTTATCGATTCACTGAATTAATAAATTGTTGGCTATCCTCCCAAAATCTATGCAGAATGTCTCTGCCACTACCATTGTGGTCCAAGATACCATCATCTCTTCCCCGATTTTTCCAGTAGCCTCCTGAGTAGTCTGTCTGCCTGATCCCTTGTCACAATGATTCTGTTTAAATGTAAGTCAGATCATGTGACTATTCGGTTCAGACTCTTTTGTCGTCCCCATTTCACCCAGAGCAAAAGGAAAAGTTCTTACAACGAAGTAGGAGACCTTGGAGACCCTGCACACCCTGCCCTCTCCCTCACCTCCTCTCTCCCCTCTCCTACTGCACTCCAGCCACACTGGCCTCCTGGCTACTCCTTGTCCACTCCAGGAACATTCTTGCCTTGAGGCATTTGCACTGTTTCCACAGCCTGAAACTCTCTTCGCCAGATACCCACATGGTTCACTCACTCTCATTGAATCTGCTTATTTTCCATCTTCTCAGTGAGGACCACCCTTCCCACGGCCAGCATTCTCCATCTGCCTGACTGCTGTACTTTTCTCTACAACACCTGTCATCTTCTAATTTACTATGCGATGTACTTATTTATTATGTCTCTTTTCTATTTCCTGTTGCTAGGATGTAAGCCCCACAAAAACAGGAATTTTTCTTAGGTTTTTTTCACTGATATATCCCCCCCCCCCACCATCCCCCTAGAATAATGTTTGTTGCACCATAGGCTCTCAATAAATATTTGTTGAATAAATGGAAGAATGAGCCAGGAGACCAGAGAAGACAACAAGTATTTATTTTGGCAACATTTGTGCCAAACATGTGATGCAGGTCACTTCCTTATTCCCTGCTACTCTTGGCCCTGGAATCTACAAATGAAAAGTGTCATGTACCATAGAAGGAAGCCCATGGTTAAACAGATGCTAATAAAATCCAACCACTGGATTTTATTGGGTACAGAGTCCAGGAAATGAGACATGCTCATCTATGGGTCTCCTGTCCTTGGGATCCCTTTCCACTGACAGGACTTTGACCTCGGCAGCTAGCACAACATTGGCGGGCCAGCAGGAGGGTGAGGAATTGTTAAAAGTAGCCTCCTGAACCCCAGATCTACAGAGGCACAGCCACTTACTTGGTTGCCTACATCTTAGAATCACAGGACGTCAGAATCAGATGGAGTCTTTGTGGTCCTAGAGTCCAAGCCCCTCACTTTTCACATGAGAAAACTAAGTCCCAGAGAGTTTAAGTGATTGTGAGTTCACCCGGTATTTTCTAATCCTTGTTAGAGAAGAGGACAAACATTAAAGGAGAAAGCTTTTAAAAAATCATTTAATTCAGGAAGAAACTTTCGCTAACCTTAACCCAAGCCTTGTAGGCTGATCCAGGATATGGGTCTGCATATTTATGTGTCACAGAAGATTTAGAAATAATTTCTCTTGTCTGAGTCAGATAACGCTGCATATTTTAATTCTGCCAGTCGTTTCAGATCCTGTGCTAACATACACGTGACACCTTATTAAATCAACTCCCTAAAAAAAAAGCCCATTTAAAATAGACTCCCTCAAAAATTACGTTTATATAATTTATGAGTTTTAAGTAATCTCTATTCAGATTGTCACTTCCAAGAATCTGATTTAAATTATTGGCTTACAGAAGAAAGATTGAAGTTAAAAAAAAAAAAAGCTTTGCAAGTTTTTTTTTTTTTTTTGGTTTTTTCACCTATCCCTGATATTGCAAGGTTGAATAAAACCATACATATTATCTTATATGATGAGAAGAGGTGGAGCAAGCCAAGTTAGTAATACTGTTGACAAAGGCAGACAATTATATCTTATTTCTTTATTCACTGGTCTCTGAAAGCATTTAAGATGCAGCATAGCCATCAGCAGTGTTTGACATCTACATCTGTGTTTGCTTGTGGCATCAGTTGTCAAACTAACATTCGTTAACATATATTTCTTTTTCAATTTAACTTTTAAAGCATTGAATTCAGGCCTGCAATGGGGAGTTGCCACGAATTACTGAGCTGTGTGGGTCTTCAAAAGATTTAGCTTGTATACAGCAACATAAAGCCGGGATCTTGGGTGGGGATGGATGTGTGTGTGTTCTGAGAGCCATCAAGCTGTGGGGAAGACCTCAAAGACACGTCTGTGAGTGGGAATCCAGCCTTAAAGGTATTTTCCTCTTCCCCCATGGCTTAGCAGGAAAATACCTAAGTAGTATTATATGTATAGGATGCCCTAAAAATGCTGCTCAGAAAACTTAAAGTTCACTTGAGTGAAGGAGGATATGTTAATGTAAACTAAGAGACAAGAAGACGACCTTAGAAATGGATCTACAATGTCTTTCTGGGCCACTTACATTGTACAACTTCACAGGGAACCGTCGACACTATATTCTATATGAACAATGTTCCCTGGAGTTATGTAGTAACCTTTCCCTTCTCCCAGTAAACCTTTCCCATTTTCTACTGATTCCCATTTTCAAGACACTGACATTTTCAAATCCACAGGGTCATATCTAGGGAGAAGAGCAAGGGCTTTGTGCTTTACTATAAAAAAAAAAATTCTACCATCAATAATGCCCTTTGTTTCCTCATTCAGTAATCCATTCTACAAACATTCACTGACAGCTTACATTTCCTAGGTATTGGGAATCAGAGAATAAAGTTGAGTCAGAGTTCTATATAAGGACAAAGAAACCATACCTAAGATGCAGAAGCACCTCAGACACCAAGGAGTGAGAGGGTGGACCACAGGGTTTCCTACTGGCATATAGGAAATAGGATGAAGTAGACCAGGGTCTTGTAAGTTGGCTCCAGGATTCTGCAATTTGAGACTCTTGAACTAAGGTGGAAGAAGTCTGCCCCTCCTCTGAAGATTTGGTAGATTGTTGGCAAAAATTCTTAGAAAATTTCCTCTCCCTGTGTCCATGCCCTTAGGTAGTCCTCTACCACTCTAACCCTGGGCTTGGACATGTGACTAGGTTTTGCTCATAGGACAATAGCAAGCATCATAAAAACAGAGACAGAAAAATTGCTTGGGTGTTGGGGATTACTTTTCTCTTTCTACTCTTAGGAAGTCTGAAAACACCACCAGGTGACTGAGCGCAAGTTAGCCTATAGGAGGATGATATGTGGTCAATTCACCCCACACTGCCCACCTGACAGCAAGCCAACTTCCAGTCATGAGAGTAGGGCCTCCCTAGACCATCCAGCCCTAGTGGACTTAAAGAAGCTTAAGACATTATACATGTTTTTGTTATATGACAGTAAGCTGTGGGGTGGTTTGTTATTCAGCAAAAGTTAATGAGTCAGTACCTCACCCTGAGGCAGCAGAAACTCAAAAGATACATCCCGTGACAGTAGCTTTGGTTAGCAAAGAATGTGTTTATATGCAATTCTAGATATTTAATCAAATGCTATCTTCCTCTGATCTTGGGAGGACTTTGCTCTACGTTCCTTGAAACATAGACCTTTCAAGTTGCTACAGTTTCTGGCATCATGTAGAAGCCAAATCAACTAAAGCTGGCTAAAAGAGATGCAATTACTTCGGGAAAGAAAAAAATGTGAAAACTCTTGCCACAGAGGTGGCTGGTCAGGAGAAGTTGCAACCACAAAAGCAAATGTTGAAAAGGACAAGTGAGGCTTCCTGCTACACCTGCAGGGGCTACATGGCCCAGCTCCCTTTCTAGAGCTGAAGCACTTATTTCCTTGGATTCTGGGAATGTCAGTAGCTGACAGCTCTCAGCTGAGTCTCTTTCTGGGCATTTCTCTTACTAGAGGAGAGCTGCCTCTCCCAGGGCTATGTCTCCTTCCTAGGGGCACATCCAATGGTTGCTCCCCGCCAGGTTGGTGTGATCCTTTTATTTCAATGCCGAGTCACACCAGTGTCAGAACTGGCTGAGGCTTTCATTGTGACCACATGGCAGTTCAACTCCTCTCTTTTCCTGTCCTGCTTCATTTCTTCACAGCTATGGATCCTGAGAGCACTCTCCAATAAAATTCCTACATGCTAGTCTCCAAGTCAATTTGTGTTTTCTAGGGATCTGGATCTAAGACACTCCCAGAAGCACCAAGCTCTGTCTCCCCAGATGGTAATAATTAAGGACTGCAAGCACAGAAGGAAGCTATCACGTGACAGCATAACACCAACAAAGGAAAATGAGAGAAACCAGCAGAAGCTGAACATTCCATATGCATGAAAGGGAATGGAAGGAAGCGAGGGCCTAAGAATCCCAAGGACAAAAAAGTAGTTGGTAAACAGTGCTAAACATCCTCAGGACTGGCTCCCCATGGTTTGTACAAGCTAGGGAAAGCAAGAATCATGTTTGCATACAACATGAAAAAGGCCAACCCTAAGTCACAGGTGCCAGAAAATGAAAAGGACCCAAGTGGGTTAAAAACTCTTCTCCTATAAGAGAGGGGACAAGAAGCTGGGGAATGTGGTGATGTCACCCAAGAGAGAATTGTCAGAGGCAGGAAAACGTCAACAGATCCAGTGAGGCAAAGACACAGATCATCATAATTAGGAATACAAAAGAGGATCTGACAAAAGGTATGAAAATTATAGAACTATTTTCACTTTTCATAAATGAATATGAAAATGTTGAAGAAATAGACCGCTTTCTAAGAAACATTACCACAGACCGATTCAGAAGGAAGATAAAACTTGATGAGATCAAAAAGCATATAATAAATGAGAAGACACCCAATAATTATTTTCAAATGAGCTCCAGACCTCTTTTTACCAGAAAGTTGTTCCAAACTTAAAAATTACCAATAACCCCTATGCTACACAGTGTCCTGAGTTAAAGAAAAAAAAATGGATGCTCCATAATAAGCCACAGCCAGGCCTACTCTAGGGCTGATGAAATAGTAAGAAACAGAACACAGAAGGACCTAACTGTGCAAGAATTGCTTACATGGTAAGGGACAAACCCTTCAGTGCAGATATGAGCCCTCCATCAGCCTAAGGGAATAGAGGCAAAGGATCCCTCCGCTCTGGGCTTCTCTGACTTGGAGAATCCACCTTCTACATGGGTTGTGTTGATCAACCGACTTTCGGCATGCTTCCCTGAGGAACTAGACAGGTACTAAGGAGCTTATCCATCCACCTCAACTTCTGTATAACCTTTACACTGCACGTTAGTAGGTTCACTAAACAACCAGAAAAAAGCAACCTTGAACTGAGTGTGAGTTAACATTCTTGAACCTAAACTAGCCCACAGCTGTCTGGTTAAACTTTCTTCTTATTTTATACATTAGTGTAACTTTGATAACAAAACCTAATACAATAACACAAAACAATCAGAAAGACAGTTCTAAGATAAAACCTGGTTTTATTAAGGCATACAATTGTAAAATACTAGGAAATGGTATTTAGGAAATTTAGAAATTCTAGAAATTGTGCATCGGAAATAGCAAATAAATTATATACCACTACTGTTTGTTCAGTAATACAAAAATGGCTTAATATTAGAAAACTTATTAACATACTACATGACATCAAGAAGTCATCTATTAACAACCAAAAGGATCATCTAATAAATGCCTAAAATGAATGTGATATAATTTGACACAAATTTACTGAAACAGAACAGAAATTTCAATTAAATCATGAATAAGGAGAGGGACGCCTGCTATCATTTTTTCAAACATTAGTTACCATCAGAAAGTTCTATCTGACAAATATAGAGAGCAACTAAATATAAAAGGACACAATTGATCATTTTTTACAGAAAATAGGTGGTTTGTTTTGTTTTGTTTTACCCACATGTCCCAAGAGCAACATTTCTCAAACTTGAATTCATGGAACCCTAAAAGTCCATGGGTATTTTAACAGGAATCCTCCAGTCCTCAACAATGAATTTCACATGTACATTTTTATTCCTCTGATTATCTGAAAACAAATAATAGCCTTTAAAAACTCTTGAGTAAATAAATGGACAAAGCTCAATTTGCCCTGACGGCCATAGATGATTACAAATGTGAATGGTCTTGTGATTTGGTCACAACTGCCCCTAAGTATTATGGTTTTAATCACTGGGTGCTGGTAAGAAAAGAACAAAGTCGGACATAACATATAAATTTTGCATTTTCATCAAGCGATGACATGAATGAAGGTTTTGCAGTCATGGGGAGAGGAAAGCAGGGAGGGATTTTAGCCTTCACAGAGCGTGTTACAGCTGAAGCAAGCTAAACCCAATGATCCTAGGCTGATGCAATCAGTACACGGCCACATCGAAAGCTCTGGTTTGAATTCAGCAAAATCATGTTATTAACCACAAAGAATGAATGCTGTTAATCTGATGTTTATTGGTTTTGTAGTTTATAATTAAGAGCTACCAGAATAAGTGAATACTTAGTTATAAGTTTTATATTTTAGGAACATTATTCTAATTATCTTCAAAAATAATTTAAATTGTCACACATTGCTCAAAATATTTTTTCCCCTTTAAAAATTGGTCTATACCTTACTGAGACTTAAGGAACACTGCCTTAGAGAATCAATTAAAATGCCGTCAACGCTAATAAAAGATTTCAGTACTAAAGACAGATACAAAGTAAATATACGAAAATCGATAGCATCTTTAAACACCAGCAATAAAAAGGTACAAAATATAACGCAAAAAGATAATCACCATATTAGCAGCACAACAAACAATAATCAGAAATAACATTAATAAGAAATATTCAGGGAAGACATGTGTGTGTGTGTTGGGAGGAATTACTTAAGATAAAACTTTATCTAAAGACTCAAGAGTACTTCAATTAATGGAAAGGCATTCATGATAGAACTAAATAATGTTGAAAAGGCAATTATTCTGAGATTTAATTATATGTTTAATTTAATTACAATTAAAGTCCACATAGGATAATTATTGAAATATGACCATATTAGTCAGGAAGAATATAATGGTGAAAATAGCCAAGAAAATTTAGAATAAGGAAAAAAATAAAGAGGTAGGTAGAAAAAAATTATATGATAAAATTAACATGAATAATTAAGTAAATTAAGCAGTTATCTTTCTAGCAGAACTTCTTGGATCTTTCTATATGCTAATATGAACTATGTCTGAGGAAGAAAGATGACAGAAAAGTATTCAGTATTTACCAAGTGTATTTGAACATGAAACTCTTCTCTACAAAACAGTTCCTATATATATCTCCTGTATGCCACAGAACACAGTTTGAGAAAGGCTCAAAATACTACAAATGAAAGAGTCTCCCTGGTTTCAGTTTCTTGACCTCCTCACCTTCAACACTCTCTTCCCTCAATCCACTTCAGCTGTTCACACCCTAGACTTTATCATCATGAGACACCTACTAGCTCCAGCAGTATCATTTCAAACTTTTTACATTCAAACCACATCTCGTATGCTTTTGCTTCAACTGCCTTGATTAGCCTCTGCCACAACTCATTTACCTCATGGAGGCTGCCAATCCATTAATCTACTATTTACATTCTCACAATTCATCAGCCTTCTCTCCTGTCTTTACTTGCCCTGTATAGTCTTGCTTTTCAATCATTCCTCTAACCTCAGCTCCCCTGGCTATCTGTTCCCTGATACACTTGTCCAAGTAAAAACACTTAACTTTGTTGAACTCCACTTTCCACTTTTCTGTGCCTTCACACAATCAGTTGAAAGTTTCAGAAAAACAAGTTCACACAACCAGCTTTATGGAGTGTCATAGAGACATTATTACATATTTCTTTTAGCCTCTCTTACTTATCTCTGAGAAGAGTAGGAAAACTTTCTCCTCTTACCTCCAGACTCCCACTAATGTATACTCTCCAGCTCTCATCCGATGACCCCTCTTCATACTCCACAGAGAAACAAACTGTTAGAGTGGGAGACTAGGAACAGGGCTGAGACCCGGATGCACGGGCTTTCAGATTGGGTGCAGGTGTTAAAGTAAACAGCCCTCAAGCACAAGCTAACTAGGCAACCAGGCTAGGAGCCAGATGCAGGGGTTTGCAGAGTGGGTGCAGGTGTTAAAGTCTAACTAAGGGGGATTAATAACCATAGGCAAGAACTGGCTTCAACCAGCTTTCCAGCTATCTCTGTCACCTTACATGAACTTTGGCTAATTACAGTATCATTTGCATTGTGGTTTGAAAATTTCTCTGCTCTCGATATCACCATGACAGTTTTGAAACAACCATATAAAGTATAAAAATGGGAGGGAATCCAATTCTAGGAATTACTACCCAAATTTTTAGTAAGAGCCAATCCCTTAGCCTTGAATATTCCTCCTCTCAATTAGTGAGACTTCAAAAGACCAAAACCCACATCCTCCTTGTGCAGCCGCTCTTTTTGAGCCTGCCTGCTCTCTTACTCTTGAGAGAGTGTGCTTTTCCTTTCCATAAAAGTTTCTTGCTTTGGCTTACGTGGTGTATCCTGAAATTCTTTTCCCAACAATCACCAACAACTTGGAAAAACTTCCACTCAGAGGCCACTAACAAAACTGTCTAATATAGAGACACTCTCATCCTTCTACCACCAAATCAACACCCCTACCTGCACCCATCTTTTTTTTCTTGTTAAAAAAAAAAAAAAAAAAAGGAATGGTCATCTCCCATTAATGGGCAATTTCTCCACTTGTCCTTAGATGTCAAACCACTAGCTCCCTGAAAGAATCCCTCTCTCTCCTTTACATCACAAATCTCTTCTCTATTGGATACTTCCCATCCACATGTATATATGCTGATATCTCTCATCTTAAAAAATGAACATACATACGTCCAACCACCAAACAACAACCAAAACAAATTCTAACATTGCCCCTGATCTGCCCTCTACTACTGATCCACTTTTCTGCTACCATTCCAAACTTCTCAAACCAGTTGCCTAACATGCTTTTTCCACATTCCTACTTTTAATTCACTTCTCTACCTACTCCTATCTGGCAGCCCCCTGCCCTCACCACTCCCATAGAAACTGCTCTGTCAAGGTCACCAATAACCGACCTCTTGTCAAATCAAATACCATAGATATCTTTCTGATCTCCTAGTGTTTCCCAGCAGCATTTGACAGAATTAGCTCTTCCTCCTAAAACCCCCTCCTAGGCTGCTCCCTCTTCAATGATGGCACCTTCTATCTCACTGGGCACAATCTGTCAGTCCTCTTTGTTGCCTGCACCATCTGCACCCAAACTCCAAACTTTAAGAGTCCTCAGGATTTGGTCTGGGCCCATGTCATTCTCCCTTGATAATCTCAACCACTTTCATGGTTTTATATCCTGATAACTACCAAATTTATATCGCCAATGCAGAAGTCTCCTTTGAACTCAAGACTTATATGTCCAACCTCCTACTATGTATCTCCACTTAGATATTTCACAGATATTTCAAAAAGAACATGCCTCAAACAGAATTTTTGCATTTTCCCCTCTCAGAGTAACATCATCATCTATGCAGTTACTAAAGCCAGAAACTCTGGAGTCATCCTTGACTCCTTCCTTTCCTTTACACCACTATTGCCAATCCTTCAATAAGTATTATCCATTTGATTTCCAGAAATACGTCTCGAATCCATTCACTTTCCTCCTCCTTCACTGCTACCACACAGTCTCCATCCTCTCTCCCTGGAGAAGCCTCTCTGGAGTCCCTGCTTCCACTGTTGCCTCCTCTAACACATTCTTCATAAAACAGTGGTTGGGTCACATAAAAATCTACATCACATGTTATCCCTCTGCTTAGAACCTTTCGGATTAAATCCTTACAATCAGAAAAAATGTAAAATTCATTAACATTCCCCCCCTAGCCTTCACAAGGTGGACCCTGCCAGCCTCCTTGACTTCACGATGTGCCTCTTTGCCCTTATGTCCTTAAGGCAAAGCTACACTGCCTAGAGCACACCATGTTCTTTCCAACCTTAAGGCCTTTACTTCTAGAATCTATTAAAGTCTGTGGCCATTTTATTTGTTTAGTGTCTCATTTAATATCCATCTCCCACACCAGAATATAACTTTCACAAGTTCAAGGCAAGATCTTTTCAGTCTCTTTACTGTTATGTTCCCTGCAATAAGCAGGATGCTTGTCCATAGTAAGTTCACAATAAATACTTTTTAAGTGAGTAAATGAGTAGAAGTACTCCCCTTGTCCACACAGCCTGTTCACCCCGAATGGAGCTCCCAAATTTTCTTGCATCCATCTTAAATTGTTCTGAATAAATATTTTTTACACAGCCATGGCCCCTTGATACCACTGCAAGTTATTAATAGCACCATAAGCAACTCTTACAATTCCAAAAGTTGCTTCGATGTATTGACCTGCAATTACTATTTATTCTATGTCCTCAATTTACCAAAAGGCATGTTGATTCACTAAAAATGAGAAAAAGCATTGCAATAAAATGAAATCTCACAAAGCATATCCCGTATCATGCAGCTACTGCCATGGTTATAATCCAAATATTGTAAAATTCAATTTGCAATGGTGCTCGACACATGGCTTAGAATTTGGGTCAGGAACAGCTCCCTGACCTCCCATTCACCTCTCATCAAATGTTTTCAAGCATCATCACTTGCAAGTCCCCAGCCCAGTTTGGCAAAGGACTGGCTCTCACCAATAAGAGATGACGAGAAAGGCAGCTGCAATGAGAGAAACCTCTCAGAGCGGGTTTCCATTTCAGGCACCTGGTGCTGAGAAAACTTTTGACTTCTCTGTGTCAGGGAAGCCTAGCTTTTGGCTTAGGCTATAGATTGTTTGGACTAGCACCATTATTGACTTTTTCAATGGATATTGCTCCACAGTAATACTGTGCTCCATAATACATGTGAATATTCACTTTCTTAGCCCCTGTCCTGCTGCCTGGCAAACCCTGTCTTCCCTGTGGGCTGCTGGCTCATGAGCAAAGCATATGGCCAAAACCTAAAAATGGTTCCATGGGGCATAAGGAATCCATGGACATTTCCAGGGTCTATGAATCCTGTACAACCGCAGTCCCCAACCCCCAGGCCATGGCCCAGTACCAGTCTGTGGCCTGTTAGGAAACCAGCTGTGCATCACCCTCTGAGCTCTGTACCACCTTCCCCCGACCCACGGCACCCCAGCCCTCACCTCCAATCCGTGGAAAAACTGTCTTCCATTAAACCAGTCCCTGGTGCCAATAAGGCTGGGGACCACTGAGTAACATTTTCACTTAAGTATATTTTGAATTGTTTTGATGAACTCTTTATAACTAAATACTGCCATGCAATTTTTGTGCCCATTTCTGTTTCTTATTTACAATACATTGTGCTAAGAGGTTATATTGTAAGTATCTTTAGCAAATGAGAAAAAGTGGACTTGATTCATAAATGATATGTTCGAGTCAAATGAAGGCAAAATGGTATTTATAGCCAGCTTTTCAAAAGAAGACTTAGCAATGGCTCAAATATAGCAAAAGAGACAAATGAGTCATCACATCACATTTGGTGGCAATATACACGCCAACTCTGAGAGCCTGTACCTTACAATTAATGCTTCATACACGTTGCCAGTGCTGACTTAATTTCAGCAAAACACCATCCTTGGTCATGTTAAATGAATGTAATTAATTTTAATTTTATTGGGCTGTAGTTTTGTTTATACTTACCTAGTAAATTGCCTCTGTAATTGTATAAGGGCTGTAATTATTAGGAATATACACCTGATTTTATGTTTGTACATATTTAAGAACTATTATAATAAACATAATTAAATCAAGGTCTCTGTTTTCTTGTTCATTTCTCCTTTAAAAGTTTGCAAATACTGATCTAGTAATAAAAAGCATGGAGTTCAGAATCGGACCAACCTGAGCCCAAATCCAGCCTCTGCAAGTGACTAAAACTGTGGTCTTACAGAGTAATTTATACATTCTCTTTGAACCACATTTTCTCCAGAGTGGTTGTGAGCATTGTAAAAGGTGATAAGGTGATATATGCTAGCCATTCACCCTACAGATGGTGAGAAATAAAGCTTGGTTTCCTGTCATCTGACTCCCTGACTTGCTGTTACGTAAAAACAGCCAAAAAATTGAACTCAATATCCCTTGAATGTTCATCCATCGATGCTATGATATTATATTCATATTAACCCTTTCCATTTTGGTAACACTTAACTATGTTTTGTTAACTCAAAACAACCATCCAAGGTAAGAAATTAAAGCATCATTAACCTAATCTTGTTGATTTGGAAAATTAGTCTTAAAGCGATTGAGACTTGGAAGAATCACATAGTGATACGTGATCAATGGTGTAGCTCATATTCAGCTCCACCGTCTTTTGACTGAAGTGCCACTGTTCTCTTCACTGTACTATGCCCAAATTTTGATCAAAGTAGTCATTCTTTAAATTCTTTCAACATACTCTTATATTGTGGCTTGCTTATAGACACAAGAAGGGGCTTAGTTCATAAATAATGTACATAAGATATTTATGAAACAAGAGAAAGTTGAAAAAGAAAAGCTGAAAAGCTATAGCAGGTGACATTGGTTTTAAAGCAAGGACACTGATTACTGACCTTAACAATTTCATTTTTCCCCCTGACCCTCCCTTAATCATTCCTCCTACAATTGTATCCTTTTAGAGTTTTCAAGTCTATTACCAATTCATGCCACAAAGAGGATGTGTAATGGCTTTATAAATTATATTAGGTCAGAGAATAGTTATTTTTTTTCTAATGACCCAAGATAATATGAGTGATATGTGGTTTAAGCTCTTGCCATGAAAATGTAGGTACAGTGGAATTTCCACTGAAATTGGGAGAACCGCTCACTCCTGTCTTTTTATCCAAGATTAGCTATGAGGGCCAAAGAAGTCAAAGACTGGCTCACACTACCGATAGAGAAATTCCAGTGTCCAAGAAGACATGAAAACTCCTTATTAAGAGTACACCAGATCTTTTCCTGTGCTCATGTCAGAAAGGGTCCAAGCCAGCACTACCAACAAATCCATCCATGGCTTCAAAAGCACAGAGGTGACTGAGGCAAGAATATAGGTGCAGGTATAAATATTAGAGGCATACAAGGATTTGATACATGATGACACATTTACATACATCCAATTAATATAGTTTAATTTCCTCAAAATGTATACAAAAATGAGTCAAAAGATGTTTATCCACTCATATATCTAATAGGAAAAAAATTAAAGCCAAATACATATTCAAAAAAGTGGACTATTTAGATATTTGTTCTATCTCTGTGATAAGATATTGTTCAGCCATGAAACTGATATTTACAAAGAAGTCTAACACATAGAGAAGTTTTTTGACATGATGCCTAGTATTAAAAATATATTTTAATGTGATTTCAACTCATTATGATACATGGGGGCACAGAAAAAAAGCTGGAAGGAAATACATGAAAATATTAGGGAAAATTTTAGGCTGGTAAGATTAGGAGAAAATGTTTTTTTAATTTATATTTTTTCTGTATTTTCCACCATGTTTGAAGCAATCATGTTACTTTTAAATCAGTAAAAAAGTGAAATGATACAATTTCTACAAAGCTATTAATATTTTTTTTGCATTTATTGCAACAAGGTTGAGGTCCTTCACAAGAGGACTTTGTTGTACCAAAAGCCAAAGAAAGGTGTGGGTCAATGGAATAAGGGCACTGGAGATCTACGTCAGCTCCGAAATGACTTCAGACTACTTTTGGATGCTCCCACCCTCCAATTTTATGCATTTTAGATAAGGATTTTTCCTCTCTGTTAGCTCATACGTTGGAACTCAATAAAGCTAAATCTGCTATATTATTGCACTTTTTTTTGTTTTACATAATGAAAATTGTACCAGTTGGCAATAAGGATGTTGGAGATTTTTACCAAGAAATCTTCATATAGATCTTTTCCAGAATACTGAATTTTGCTCCTTTGAGAAAATCATTGAGCAGTGGTGATTTTTTTCTTTAGCGGTATTATATAAAACTTCTCTCAAAGCAAAGTAAATAAGTAAAGTAAAGCAAAGTAAAAAAGAAAAATTGTTAAGGTCTTTCTCATCTGGAAATATAGCCCCTTCCATTCACCTCTGACTTGCCACCTATCTCCCGTCTAGTCTTACTTCGACTCCTTCTTTTCTCCCTAAGCCTTAGACATTTTCTCATCCTCTAACCCAGGCTTACTCAAAGTGGTTAGTCTGAGTACTTTTTGTTACAGTCCACGAGATAGTGAATTCATACTGAAATGTAAATCAGCACACTACTTCCTTCATAGAGAAAGTCTTGCTGCAAAAAACAGAATGAAAACAGAGAAATTAACAAAAAAGTCATCTGAAATGAACAGCATACTTAACGATATAGTTGATTTATGTTCTAGAGTAAGCTCCTTTTCTTGTCATAGACTAGTAACACTTGCAAACCAACATTAGTCCACAGACTGACCACACTTTCAGTTGAACTTCTCTACTCCTTCCTGCTCTCTCCAAAATTTTATTTCAGCACGCTCAGATGGTGATGAATGCAATGGATAAAATAGAATAGGACCACAGAACAGAAAGTAGTAAGGGACTAGGATGGTCAAGAGAGACTTCTGGTGGAAGGTGACATTTGAGTTGGTAAGAAAAAGCCAGCCAAGCAAAGATCTGGAGAAGCAATTTCCAGGTGGAGGAAACAGCTGGTGCAAAGATGATGGTGTCAGGATTCAGCGAATGGCAAAACTAACCCAAGTGTCCTGGTCTCGGCTCAGTATGCCAGAGTGACAAGGAGGGCTTGGAGTATAATCATAAAATCAAAGCTCAAGACCAGCCTTAGGAATTGGATAAAGCCTGTGGCACTTAAAGAGGAACGAGAACACTCGGCAGACAGGTGGAAGCTAGGGTCTCAGCCAGGTATCCCTGAAGCCTGGAGTGAGGACAGAAAAATTCATGCCAGATGCCAGCCATCAGCTGGTATACACAGAGTTGGCTCTGGGACTGAATGAGGCCGAAGTCTGCAGGTGAAAGTTTTCAGGATCTGCACTAATATAGGCATGGATAAGGCAGAGTTGATGTAAGTGGGCCTTCCTGGCTTCGATCCACTATGTGACATTTTCATGCAGGTGAGTCCCAGAAGATTCACCTCACCAAACAGCTTCCATCTAATCTAAGTTTCAAGCACCCCACTATAGCAAACACTGGTGCTTAATTAACTATCCCAGTTCCCAACTATCCCAGTAACTATCCCATTCCCAACTCACTTCTTTCTTCACTATCTTCTACTATAGAATCTTAAAAAAAGAGAGACACCCAATTTCTCAACATCTTTTGCAGCCAAAGTTGGGCATAG
Organism: Propithecus coquereli; assembly: GCF_000956105.1. Lineage (NCBI taxonomy): Eukaryota > Metazoa > Chordata > Mammalia > Primates > Indriidae > Propithecus > Propithecus coquereli. Next base: position 537,598 of record NW_012144744.1, on the reverse strand, counting down.
GACACAATGCAATGCAATGAGACAGAAGAGGTTGTCTACATGTGGGTTTTTGGAATAGCTTTTTCTCTCCTGATTAGAGAGACAGACACAGGTGTTACTTCTTTTTCTTGAACATTAATGTGATGCCTGGAGCTACAGAAGCCATCTTGCAACCATGAGACAAGCCTGACAATGAAAACAAACATGCTAAGTATGACAGGAAGAAACATAAAAGACCCTAGAAACTTGACGGCATCATTGAAACAACATCCAGATGTCTTGCTATGTGGAAAAAAAAAAAAAAAGGGGGAAACATTATTGTAGCCGAAAGCACACCTAAAACACTCACTCACATCATGATCAATATGTGCAACATTAGAGAGTATTTCTAAAATGATGAATAGTTGTTAAGAAGGAGGCACTGGAGTCTGTGTTCAAATCTTAGCCTTATGGCTTATTAGTTGTACGAACTTACGGAAGTTTCCCAATCTCTCTGTGCTTATGTCTTCAACTGAAAATGAATTATAATGGAATATAATGTAGACATTCAACTACCATAGAGTGTACTTCTACTATGGTAGTAGAAGAGTCTAAAAAAATGCTAATATGGTTTTAGAACAGTACTTGAATGTGTCAAATGCTCAGTGAGTGCTGGCAATTATAATATAATGATGGTGCTAATAGAATAAAATTAAAAGATTCAGAATGTGAGCCATAACTGCTCAAATAACCCTTCCCTGTTTTTCATAGCCCACGTGTAGTTCTACACTTCTCTTTCCTAGTATAAGATACCCTTAGCCTTTTCTTTTTGTATTATATAGTTGTTTTCCTGTGTTAGCATCTAATTCACACATAAATTTTAAAATGGAGAGAGACAGAAAATATACTGACTAGTTATCACCAATGGATTCATCAAACCAAGATTATATTTTCAAAAATAACCAAAAGCAAATAAACCAACAAAAGCATTTATAACCTATTACCTCACTGATTGAATCTCATTGTGAGCCATAACTGCTCAAATAACCCTTCCCTGTTTTTCATAGCCCAAGTGTAGTTCTACACTTCTCTTTCCTAGTATAAGATACCCTTAGCCTTTTCTTTTTGTATTATATAGTTGTTTTCCTGTGTTATCATCTAATGCATACATAAATTTTAAAATGGAGAGAGACAGAAAATATACTGACTAGTTATCACCAATGGATTCATCAAACCAAGATTATATTTTCAAAAATAACCAAAAGCAAATAAACCAACAAAAGCATTTATAACCTATTACCTCACTGATTGAATCTCATTGTCATTTTCTAGGATTTTTGTACTGTTACAACATGGACTCGTGGCTTACATACCAATAAACCTGTGTGCCCTGATGCAGTTGAGAGAATAGGATGCTTGCAGTTTGCTCATAAGCCAGGTATGCTAAACCCTAACTATAAAAAAGTAAACAGTATTCAGCTGCCAATACAAAGTATCATGTTTCATCTGTTTTATTCCTGAATTTAATGGCCCATGAAAGGAACTTATTTACATTCCTGTTCTGTTATTTAACTACCAACAAACACCTCTCTCTATGCCCAGCAAGAAAGTCTTCTAATTCCTGTCCACTACAAAGAAATTAAAGAGTCAAAAATAAGTGAGGACACTTCCATGTTCAGCAATAAGGCAGACTAAATGTCTTATAACTGCCTATTAAAAAACAGTAATGTTGGATTAAAAATATAGCAAACCCTTCTGCAAATGACTACCTGAGCTTGCAAGAATAGTCTTTAGGTGAGCAGAAATTTTCTGGGGCCAAAAAACGTTGGGGGTAGGGGAAAGCTTAAAAAGGGATATAAGTGGTTGCTGACCAAATGAGTGTCCTGCAGCTGTTTACCAATCTCCATAACCAGGTTTCAATGACTGTTTTGGAAAGGAGAGAAGCATTTAAATTTTCTCAAAATGGGAAATGAAATCCTTCTGGGACTTGGGGAAAGTGTGGACTAAAAACTTATCTGCCCACAAGAAAAGGGAGATGGGTAATGAGCAATGTGTCTCTCTTCTATATATAAATATATCTCCCTGAATTGTATAACCACAGGCCTATAGTGATAGTTTCAGGACCAAATCTATTTATTTCTGTAGGGTGAGATAGTCCAGGCTTAACAAATTAACATAAGTTGTCCCAACATCAGTAATTCCCAAATGTACAAGCTCTCTAGACCTGCTCTGTCCAATAAGCAAGCCACTAGCCATATGTGAATAAATTTACATTTTAATTAAGTTAAAAAATTCATTTCCTCACATTAGTCACATTTCAAGTGCTCAATAGTCACTTGTGGCTAGTGGCTACTATCACTGGACAGCACACATATTAAACATTTCCATCATTGCAGAAATTTCTATTAAACAATACTGGTCCTCACAGATGCACCCTAAATCCAGGCTTTGCAGGATTCCTATAGCTAATTGCTGGTGAAAATAAGTTCATGATCCAAAATTACTAAACAAATAAGGAAAAAAGATACCAGAGTGTGAGTAAGCGAAAAATGAGCAAACAATGAAATAAGACCAATAACAACATTAGATAATAGTATTATCAAGACATATTATAAAATA
>NW_012144744.1:514669-533431 GCF_000956105.1 Propithecus coquereli | reverse complement strand
ATGACAGAGACCTAATTCTGGAGAGTGACTTCCTGGGGGGAACGGGGAGGAAGCGGGGGCAGTGAAATCAGAGCAGGGTACGATGTCGCACTTAGATTAATAATCAGTACATAAAGAGATGTTTCTTGCCAGGAGCAGGGGCTCATGCCTGTAATCCCAGTATTTTGGGAGGCCAAGGCAAGAGGATCGCTTGAGTCCAGGATTTCAAGACCAGACTGGGAAATATAGCAAGACCCTGTCTCTACAAAAAATTAAAAAATTAGCCAGGCATGGTGGCTCTTGCCTGTAGTCCAAGCTACTCAGGAGGCTGAAGCAGTAGGATTGCTAGAGCCCAGGCATTCAAGGCTTCAGTGAGCTATGATCATGCCACTGCACTCCAGCCTGGGTGACAGAGTGAGTGAGACCTTATCTCAAGAACAAAACAAAACAAAGATATTTTTTAAATTGATGGTAGCCTCACAGATTTTTTTAATTTTATTTTTTGTATCTTTCCTTTTGTCTAAAATATGTCATAATACAGTAAAACAAAAAGTAACACGGCCACTTGGAAAAAAGTATCTGCTGTACAAAGACATATTAACAAAAATCTTACATGAGTAAAGTGCTTTAAAAGTTTACAAAATGCTATTATTTTCATTGCCTCATTTGATCCTCACAACGACTGGAAAAAGAAGGCAAAACAAGTTTCATATTCCTCATTTTGCGAATGAGGAAGGGAAAACGGCCAGAGTGGTGAACCACCTTCCTTAAAATCATACAGCCAAGAAGTATCAGAATTTGTCCTCTAAGTCTTTTAAACTCTAATTCGATTTCTTCTAGAATACTATGCTACCTTATATCTGTCAAAAAATTTAAAGAATACATTACAGAATTAGCAAGCACCATAGAAATGGCATTTTACCTGAAAAGAACTCTGAACTTCAATGTAAGAATGTATTCAAAGGGAACAGTCAGGGATTTAAATAAGATTTATATACAAGGATGTTCACCGAAGCATTATATATAAGAATGAAATTGAAAATGACCTAAATACCTAACAGTAGGAAAGTGCACAGAATGGCCTAGCTGTGCAATGTTATACAGTCATTATAAATAATGTTCTAAAAGAATACAAAATAGCTTAGGAGAATGTTAATAATATTAAGGGAGAACATTGAAAGAATGATACTCATTTTATTCCAATATAGATGTCAATGTAAAAATTAAGAATCATGAAGATATGTGCATAGTGAAAACCTAAAAGGAAAGAAATATACCAAAATATTAATAGTAATTATATCTGGGGTGGAAGGGTTGAAATTATTGGTGATTCTTATCTTCATTCTCAAAATAAAAACATATTGCCACTGTAATCTGAACAAAAGAAAGTGAATACATTTTTAGGACTTCTTTGTTGCAAAAGCATTGGCCACTTTAACTATCTCCCTCCCTCCCTAAGTTAAATAAGTAAAAAAAATTAACGGACTACAAAAAAATAACATCAAAAGAAAATAAATCAAAGATGAAAATAAAACATCTCTGCAACTGACTTACATGAGGTCATGGCCTAGTTCTCCTTATCACTCGGTACTAATCAAATAAGCTATAACTGGCCTCAGATACATAACTGAAAACCAAATACAGAAAGACCAATTCCCCAAGTTTCTGATTTAACAGCATTAGCTGAATATCAAAAAGGCCGCCCAAAGAAGGCACTCCAGCCAAGACATTTCATCTAGAACAGTGGTCTGTGCAACAAAAAGGTCAAATGGCTCTCAAAAAGTGCAAACCACCCAACCACAGAGATACATCATCTGTTCTCATCATGAGAAGGCTTTAACCTGAACCAGGACAAATTGGGGACCGTTCCTGGACATCTGCAGTTCCTAAATCCGACACGGAAGGGCAGTTAACGCTTTTCTTATAGAAGAGACCTGTTCTACCGAGTCTTTTCTGCTGACCCCCAAAGAAACATCTAATGTGATTTCAAAGTTCAATTCACAAGCTAACATCCAATACTACAGGCTGTCACTTCCCCAAACTTGTGCGTACCTATCATCTAAAATATTGTGATGAGGCTCCAATCACTTCATTTACTTCTGTACTGGCAATCTCTCAAGTACCTATTCAGCAGGTCACTCTAGAGGTCTTGCTGAGGATGGAGAAATTTTAAGATCTTCAATCTTGTTTTTACGTATAATATACCTGCCATCAAAATAACAGCGGTTAATAGTTTTTCCATTTCTTTTCCGTTAGAGAAATGGATGAACAGAGAGCAGATGGAAAGCTGGAGGCTAATACAGTAGGTGATTCTTGCCTTTTTTTAAATTCAATGTTCTTCCGTGCCCTTTATTCAACCCCTCCCCTGCTCCCTTCTTCTTCTCATGCTTCCTCTTGGGACTGTGAGCTCAAATCCAAGACTCATGGTAGCCCGCAGTTTGGGGAAAAATGAGTTTGGAATTCAGAAAATCAGATTAATCTAGTTGAAGTCATTAAAACAGAGCTTTCACAGACAACCACAGTAGGTCAGCCTCTTGCACAAGAACTCAGACGTCAATTAGGGTTTCATAGTGCCTTTGCATGATCACAGTGGTGCTGGTGGTGGTAGTTATGCTGATGAGAGGGTGGTGAGGGAGAGGAGAAAGACATTGAGGAAGAAGTAATATGAGCTGGAAAACTTAGCAAACATAAACCTATGACACAAAACAATTTTGCTATACAAACACCAAGTCAACAAAAAACATAAATCAATGGAAAATGATACAGACTTTGTGACATGAAGTTTAAATTAACTTCATACATTTAACCTGATGATGTGAAGTCTAAATCGAGTTTAACTTTGCCATTCGTTGAAGACAAAACCCCTGTCTCATCTACCATCAGTGAATACCAGTAAGTTATAGCAAAACAAGTCCATCTTTGCCATTCAAACAAGATGTTTACAAGAAAGCAAAACGTTCTGTGGTTCACTTAATCTCTGTATTCCCACATACAAGTGGAAAAATCTGTGTTCTTCTCTGCTTGGTTTCAGAAACATTAAAGTCAACACTGGCAAATCCACAATCCGGAGAATGGGAAAGCGTTATCTGGCGCAGGTGATTCCAATTTAACTGTGTTGTAGTGACCCAGGGAGAGAATCTATTTCTATTAGATGCCAACAACCCACAAGAGGAGGAGAGCAAAATTTGGCATTGTAAACTTTCAGGACCACATATAAATAAAAGAATAACAACTTGAGAGCTTTTTAAATGAAGAGAAACAAACTGTCCAGCTAATTAGCTTTTAAAATAAATCACTGGGGACATACAACTTAACAAAAAACATTGCAAACAGCACAAAATATACTTTATCTCCTAACTCTGGTCAAATAGAGAAGGAAGAAAAGGAAAGAAAAAAATGTGGAGAAATATAAATGAAAGAAGAAACGTAAAGGGAAAAAGGCAGAGTGAGTGTGGATACAAATGAGAGGGAAAAAAGAGAGATAAGTGCAGTGAGGAAGAAAGATGGCTAGAATAAAATCAAACTGAGGCAGTTTCAGTAGATTCTTGATGAAATATTAATTAATTAAACTGATTTGGCAGTTTAATTAATTGCTGATTTGGCAATCCCAGCTTTTCATTTCATCCATGTCAATGAGCATTACCTGTTATCTCTGCCCTTTGAAATGCCAATTAGGTCTTCAGCACGGAGTCATTAATTTAAAGCCCCCTAAATGTTTTCTTAGCTATGAATGGGTCCAATTTTCTCTGACCAAAGCACATTAAGCATGCAGGAGGAAATGATTCTCTTAGCACTAAGACTAGAGATGGCTTACAGCAGAGGTTCTCAATCCTTGCTGCATGTTAGTATCACAGGGGGAGTTTTAAAATGAAATACTGATGGCTCACACCTGTATGTAATCCTATCACTTCGGGAGGCTGAGGTGGGAGGATCAATTAAGGAGTTCGAGACCAGCCTGATCAACATAGTGAGAACTGTCTCCACACAAAATTTTTAAAACATTAGTCAGGCATAGTGCTGTGCACCTGTAGTCCCAGCTGCTTGGGAGGCTTAGACAGGAAGATCGCTTGAGCCCAGGAGTTTGAGGTTACAGTGAGCTATGACGACACCACTGCACTCTGACCTGGGCAACAGAGCAAGACCCTGTCTCAAAAAATAAATTAATTAAAATAATAAAATAAAACAAAATATTTGTGCCCTATCTACCCTGAACTAATCAGATGAGAACCTCCAAGGAACAGCCTCAAACAGGGACATCTTATGTGCTGGGTGAAAAACATTATGTCCCCTCAAAAATGTAGAATGGCTTCCAGAGTGTGAATACATAAGATTATTTTATAATTACATTTGTTTTTTCTCTATTTTCAGCTGGGTTCTGCAGGGAACAAATGAGTTTCTAAGAACCAAGTTTGGAGACATGTTCTTGCCACAGATGTGAATCCACCTAACTTGATATAACGTGTGCAAGAGCTAGACTCCTAAAAAACACACGCAGCAGCAGCGGTTCTGCATTGCACAGCACCCGAAGCACAGCTCAGCGTCACCCTCCCATCTCCACTGCCAGGCCCACCCAGCAGCACAGCTCCTTCTAGCGCCTTTTAGTCGAACATTTTTGTCCAATAAATGAACCATTCCAGAGTGCTATGGTTTCAGGGAAACTAAACTGCATCTTGCTAAAAATCAAAACAAAACAGAAAAAAAAAAGTCCTTCAGAACTGTAAACAGTAAGAAAATTCTCTTTAAAAGAGTCTCTGCCCTCTGGTCCCATGTGAAGAATCCCAGAACCTGAGAGGTGGTTATTGCTAAGATGACCCAACTCCAAGAAAACCAAAGCGATATTTGTACATAATCCCATCAACATCTTTGAGAGCTACCTACAGTGAAGAAATAAACAAGCATGAAGATCAGTATCAACTCCTGGTGTGAAGATTTACAAAGAGGATCTTTAGGAATGGACGTCATGCAATCATGTATTTCTTTATTCTGTCAGCTTGGAATTTTGTTTTGTTTACCTTTGTTAATAGTCACTAGAGTATCACTAGCTGCTAACAGAAAACATGGTCTCTGCCCTGCAGGAGTTTGGGAACTGGGTAGAAAAACAGAAATAGAGATGAAACAGCAAAGTCAGCCTTTCCCCAAAGTAACCCCAGGAGCTCCCTGTTGAGGCTCCAAGACAAGGTGCCCTGTAAAATTTGCAGACACTCTCACACGTGGTGAGTTACTGTCTTGTGAGAACTAGAGCAATGTGTTTAGCACTTTCCCTACAAATTCCGTTTAAAATAAATTTTGGTTCTAAACCTTCCCCTCATCAACTCCTTTAATGCTCAGTGAGAGAAAAATAAATGCTAGCATTGATTCTCCTCCTTTCTGCCCCCAAAATGCTTGCTAATCCTTCAAAGGACACTTGGAGAGACCATGTTATAGCCCACCAGAAGGAAAAGTCCCAAAAGAGCTAAAATTTCATGTGTTTCTAAGAAGGTGTGGGGCAGAGAATCCGAGCTGGCATACCCAAAGCCAGGAGAATGTGATTGTTTTGGAGCAGGAGTTGTTGAGGTTATGCAGGCCTATTTCACACTTAGCTGTGACCTTGAACAAGATAATTTCTCCAAGCTCATGTTTCTCATCTGTAAAGTTTGTACAACAAGATTACTTAAAGGATCCTGGTGAATATTTTACAATTTAATAATGAATGCGGAATGCTCAGCACAGTGCCTCACACAAAGTAAATACACGATTCATTCAACAAATATTTAATGAGTGTATAGATTGTTTCAGGCAATGTTCTATAGGGACTGAAGCAATAAACACAACAGGCAAAAAAAAATCCCTGCTTTCACATTACTTGCCATCTACTGTAAAGTAGATAGTAAGGTAGTATCAGCGGTGATTGCTATGGAGAATACATAAGCAGAGAAGGGGGCAGGAAGTGGAATAACACACAATTTAAATAGAGCAGCCAGCAAAGACCATACTGATTTGGTGACATGTGAGTAAAAAACTGGAGAGGCAAGGGAGTGAGCCATGCAGAGAAGCTGCACAGGCCCTGAGGGAGAAGCACATCTGGTGTGTTGGCAGATCAGCAAGGAGGCCAGTGTGGCAGGAAAAGGCTAAGAATGGGGACGATTAGGAGGAGACGGGATCAGGGAGGTGAGGGCACAGCTCACTAGGTAAGGCCTTGGAGCTTTGCCTCCGCATTGAGTGAACTGGCAAGCTGCTGGAGAGGCCTGGGAAGAGGAGTGACATGATCTGATGTGTACTTTTGCAGGATCACATTAGCAGCGCTGAGCAGAAGAGATTGGGCAGAAAGACAGGAGTTAAGAGACTAATGCAATAATAGAGGCAAGAGCTGAGGGTGGCTTAAACCAGACAATGGCAATCAAACTGGTGAGATGTGGTCAAATAGATTCCGGATATACTTTGAAGGTTGAGTCGACAGGATTTGCTAATGAATTAAATGTGCAATGTGAGAAACAGGAATTAAGGATGACTCCAGAGGTTTTAGCCTGAGAAACTGGAATAATTGCCTTTAATTGATGGGAAAGACTGAGGAGATGCAGGTTATGGGGAATATCCAGGTCTCAGTTTGGGACATGGTAAGTTTTATAAGCTTTTCCAACATCAAGTAGAGATATAAAAAAAAAAAAAATCAGTAAAATATTTGAATCTAGGGTACCAGGGTCAGGTCTGGACTCATTTGTAAGTATGGGCATCACTTGTACCTACATGCTACTTAAAACCATGGAACAGGATGAGACCACTAAGGGAGTGAATATAAACAGAAGAAAAATCTGTAAAGAGGGTCCTGGGACTCTTTGATGTTTAGAACTCAGGGAAATGAGAAGGCACCAGCAAAGGGGACTGAGAAGAATTAGCCAATGAAGAAAACCAGGGGATACATACATAATCTAAACTTCCTATAGATTGAAATCATTCACCTCCTTATGCGTGTACCTATGCATCTCTTCCATCTAGTACAGCAAAACAGTTTGGAACATAAGCTCTAGAATGAGATTAACCCAGATCCAAATCCAGATTCTTCATTGTCCAACTTTGAGTCTCTGGGAAGTTGTTTAAGCTTACTGAGTCTCTGTTTTCTTGACTGTGAAATAAGGGGAATAACACAGACCTCACTGGACTGTGAGAATTAAATGAGATTTAGTCTATAAAGGGCTCAGTATATGAAAAGATCAATAAAGAATGGCTAGCATTTCTATAATTATTACAACGTTGTTTATCAAGTACTTTTTGAGCACCTCTAATGGGTGTGCAAAGCACTATATCAGGTACGGGGAACAGTACTGTAGCTCAGGAGGATAACAATCTAGCAGAGAATAAAAGATGATAAGTAAAAATTTCAAAAACATCTTATAGACCACAGTCCCCAAGACAAGCTCTTTGAGGACAGTGACCTTTTCTGTGTGGTTTACACAGTTTCCTTGGCAAGTGGGACATAGCACAGAGCTGGCATGCAAGTGTTTCATAAATGAATGAATGAGAGACTGAGATGAACAAACACTTTGAGTCTGTGGCAAGGAGTCATTACCAAGAGTTGAAATGGATAGACAGTACTTCATTAATGAGACGGGAAGAAAAGTTTTAGATTATTTTTTTTTCATTCAACAAACCACAATTTACATAAACAAGAAAGATGGAAAAATAACCTGGATTATAAAAAACTATTGCATTAGAGATTATTGAATAAACCTTGGGACCTAAACAGATAGAGAGAGGATCCTGTCTTCTTGCTAAGTCTTGTTTTAGGGAAGTTTGTTTTGTTTGATGTTTGTCACCCATAGAATGCAAGCCCCTTTATGAAGGATAATATAAATAAAAAGTGTCATTGAGATCTTACTGTGCCAGGCACTCTGTGAGCAATTTATATCCAGTTACTCCTCAAAACAATCCTGTAAGATAGATACTATTATTCCCACTTGACAGATGAGGAAGTTTGAACAATACAATTCTAACAAACACTATTAAGTGGTGGAACTGGGACTTGTACCTCTGACTCCAGAACTGAGCCTTAACTATTACGGTGCTTCCTACAGGGGCTATATGAGTCCAGGGGCCAAAATACTGACAGATGTCCAAAGAACTTTTTGGGTAAAGAAAGCCACAAAATGAAGAATTTAGTCAAATTAACAATAAAAATGACAATATTACTCTTTTGGCTCCTTTAATTTTAAGAAAACCCATTTAGAAGGTCTTTTCTAAGTTGGATGGTAGTTCAGACATTTGTGAATGAATGGATAAATAAATGAATGAAACCAGCACATTCCTAAAACTTAGCCTCTGAATGAAGCTGGATGTGTCTATTCCCACATTCTGGAACATCAAAACATATCTAGGTCTTTTTTCTTCTCTATAAAGTATGGGAATTGTTATTACTTTTGAGAAAAGTAAATAGCCATCTTCTTCATGTGAAGGATTTCTAAAAAACATTTGCATCTGTTTTGGTAGAACAGCTTCTATGCAAGGCTGCATCGCCTTAGAGCAATGCTTAGTGATTATTAATATATGTAAAAAATGGAAAAATGTGCTTGATAGGACTTTGGAAATACAAGTAAACACAAAAAATAAAATAAAAGTCACCCTATTGCCACTACCCAGGGATAACCCCTTAGATTCACAGAATTTTAAAATCCAAGTACAAGCTGTTTGGAGGGATGACAGAGTATGGCGGCTGTGTTGTTTCTTTTGGTGCTCTTTGAACATTATTATAGAATCACTTTGCGAGTCTTTTATTTTTTTGATGGGAGAGAAGATATTAGGGCTTAGTCCCAATTCTTCATCTTATGGTAAGAAAACTAAGGTTCAACGGAGGAGGATGACTGGCTGAAGAGCACATAGCTGCCTGGCGGTGGACAGACCTAGACTGCTGGTTTTTTAACACCCAGTTTAGCATTCTCTGTACTAAAATGTCCAAGGTGAAACCCCACCATTCTGTATCTACACCTTTGGGTCTTTGTTGTGCTTTCCTTTTCAGCATTTCCCTATAAATTCAAAATACTCCAGGAATGGAGGAAGAGCTTAAGCTTTGGATTACAAAATTTCAACGAATATTCTTTCCAGATGCAGACCCCTCAAGGGAGCCACAGAACCCTCATGAGTAAGCTGTCCCCCCACCCCTCAGCTCAGGACCATGCCCCAGGCTGTCTTTCTTTCCTATCACAGCCCCTAGGATCTTCCTTTATATCTTGAACTCTATCACCATCCCCTCTTCTTTTGGGGTTAATAATAATCATATCAACAATTTATTCAGTATATGCCAGTTGCCACCCTATACACATATAATCTAATTTAACCCTTATGATACCTTTCTGTTCAGTTGCTTATCTCTACTTTATCGAGACAGAAATATAGAAAGCACATTCCCAACATCATGGAAAAGTTGGGACTTTTCCATGGAAAACTCAGACTTCAAGCTAGTACTGTCCAACTGTCAACTCTCTCATCTGCCCATTGGATGCTGAGAAAGATGAACTCTTCCAAGGTCTTGCCATCTTGGCTGTTCTTAAAATCCTTTCAGTGTTAAGGGTTTTATTGTAGATGACTATAGGGAGATCAGAGAAAAATCAAAGCAACCAAAAGGACTTTGGACTTAGTTCCGATTTCAAGGTTTAGCAGCCCAATTTAGTAGCTGTGTAACCTGACCTTTGGCAAATTTGCTTGCATTTCTGAACTTAATTTCCTTTTCTGCAATTATGAGGATTTAAGTGTCTTCCCCAAAACTAGGGTGTCTATATAATTTATTATTGGAACCAGTATACTTTTGAAAGTGAAAGGGAATGGCAATAATAATTCTAGTGGGACAACATGTGTGAAACAGGACTTTCCTGGACAAATCAGTACATCTGGTCCTCTAAAGATAACTATGTCAAAAAACCTAGCACATGGCCCTGCACATAATTGAGGGTCACAACATTTTAGATTCCTTACTTTTCTGTATACATGAAGCGTCAAATAGCATAGTGGTTTTCAATCAGAAATGATTTTGCCAACCAAGGACAATTTTGCATCCTGGGGAACATTTGGCAATGTCTGGAGACATTTTTGGTTGTCACAACTGGGGCCAGGAATGCCACTGGCACCTAGTGGGTAGAGATCAGGAATGCTGGCTAAGCATCTTACAATACACAGGACAGGCACTCACAACATGGAATTATTCAGCCCCAAATGGTAATAGTGCCAGGGCTGAGAAATGCTGAAATTGTACTCTTAAAAACCACAGTGGAAGAGAGGATAGAGAAAGTCTGGTGGGAAGGACAGAAGTTTACTTTGTTTCTCACAGTTTTATCAGGGATCAGCCCAAATATGGAGCTAATAAAATCTGCCTCCCTTAGAATTCGAGGAAAATGTTGCATTCTTTTGATAGTTTAATTACCATAAAAACATTTGCAAATGGGCCTATCACAATTCTGAAAATACCATGTCACATCTTAGAGACAACTTTCTATGCAAGAAAACAAGAACCCAAGTACCATGCACATAATGCAATCTGCATACATTCAAAGAGCAGCAGTTCATGTGCAATCAACACAGGTGCTTCTTTAAAGGTATGAAATTATAATGAGCAATAACAAAGCTTTCGTCTGACTTGCCTTCCCTAGGATGTGCTCTGATGATGAAAATAAGTTTAATTTTTTAAGCCCCGTGCCTAAAATGAAGCAACTGTTTGGGGAACCAAAGTTCTCTGAAAGAGAATGAGCAATTATCCACAACTGTATGGGCCATAATTAATTGATCATTCACTGACATTTTCACACTCCCAGATAAACATGAAAGAGGTATTAAAGTTTTAAAGCTCTCTTCAGATTCACACCCCGCCCCCAGCCCCATCAAGCCAAGCTTCAATATTCAGTGTTGCATTCAGGGCGTGCAGCTTGGCTCAAGAGACCGGCTGTAAGATTGGATAAACTCACATTTATCTCAACTCTACAGGCAAAGAGAGCTCATTTATATACAGTTGCAAGCAAAACATAATCCCTGTTTGTTCGTAGAAAGGACACCTAGTAGTTTGGGTACCATCCCATTCTAAAAGTCTAAAGACTCCAGGAAAGAGATTTTAATTTTAATTCCTTTTTTTTTTTGGAAGTCCTAAGTTTCTGCACTATCAACTGGCTGATCCTTACTAGGAAGAATTTTTGCCTGATTATCGTGAGAGTGAAACAGGCCAAACAGTTCCACAGATCGCTGCTGTTTGGTACAATGTCCAGCTGGTCTACTTTATGAGCTCCAAAGATTAGTGCTTGTTTATGAGCTTCCTACAGTGGTGTCTCTTCCAAGCAGGAAAGGGAACAAAACGAGGCTGTTCGGAGGCCCTGCTGCACAAAGATGTCTTTTCTTACATAAGTCTATTTATCAAGGAAGTAAAAGTGAAGAGAAGCAATAAGGAGTGATGTTTTCCTGCTACTGCAGATCAGAGAGATGAATTCAAAGTAATACCAGTAACCAAAGTCATCTCTTTCCTGAAGTTTCAGACTTTCAGAATGGTACTCAAACTACTAGGTTCCCTTCTACAGAGAAACAGGGATTATGTTTTGCTTGTAACTGTACATTAATGAGCTATATTTGCCTTTAGAGTTGAGATAAATGTGAGTTTATCCAATCTTACAGCTGGTCTCTTGAGCCAAGCTGCACAGGGAAACAGAGCCACTCTAGACATGGAGAAGCTTCAAAAGATAAACCATCTTGGTTTATCTGGACAATAAGGAGAATTTTCTGCTTTCAACCTAGAACACCCTTTTCCTTATCCACTTCGTCATCTTTTAAAAACTAACCTTGCAAAAAGGAAAAAAAATGAACTTTCTTTTTAGATGGCTTTAAATAGAAGTAACCATCCCAATTTGGAGCCACTGTAGTTGAGCATACTTAGTTCTATTGTATTCACTGGACTTTACCGTAATACATGTACTTAGATTCCTGTGAGTTCATTTATAGCATTTTTGATTTTCCACTGCTCAGCACTGTGTCTGGCACAAAGTAAGACATGAAATAAAGCTTTGATCGGCTGAATTAAAACGACATGAGAAACACATGATGTAGCTGAATTGGTGCTCTGGTTCTGCAGCATAGTTATCAGTCACACAATGGTCAACATCTATCAAGCACTTATTAAGTGCCAAGAACCATTCTAGGTGCTTATTAATTGGCATGTAATATTTTTATTTATGGATATTAATTGACTTACAACCATATAAAATGGGTACGAATATCTCCACTCTGTAGTTGAGTTAGCTAAAGCACAGAGAGTTGCCTATGGTCACATGGCAGAAATGGCAGGTAAGGATTCAAAGTAGGCATTCTAGCTGCAAAGTCCAAATTCTTAGCCATCAGGGAATACTGGTGCAAGACTTCCAAGGAGAAAAATGGTCAGAGAAGAGTCTAATGCAAGGTCATGTCATAAGCAAGCACTGGGCTTATTAGGCTGGAAACCTAGAGCGGAATTCAGGTGGGTCCAGGCCTAGGCTAAGAAACCATCTGCTGGCAAGCCATTTAGAGTTCTCATCACCTCCTATGGGTTTTCTGCTCCTGATGCAGCTCATCTGGCTTAGTCCTGGAACTCTGGGACAGGGCTAATAGGATGCATCAGTGTTTCTCAATCACAACACTATCGACATTTGAGATCAGATAACTCTTTGCTGTGGGGAGCTTGTCCTGTGCATATAGAATGTTTAGCAGCATCCATGTTCTCTACCCACCAAGTGACAGGAACACTCCCTCCTTCCACTGCAATTGTGACAGCCAAAAATGTCTGTACATTGCCAAACGTCCCCTGGGAGATAAAATTGACCCCAGTTGAGAACCACTAAGACGTGTGGCCCCTAATTAGACAAGAATGCCTCACAGAGTGTAGAAAGACTCTATTCTCTTTTCTGCCATCAGAGTACAACATGCTCTGCCTGGAATGATGGGAAACTCTAACTCTCAAATCCCCTCTTTGGCCACATATACTTGCCTGTCCTTTCTCCACTGGATGTTAGCAGGATAGGAGGTGATATTAAAGCTCAGCCATGTCTACGTTCCTGTGTAAGGGCTCACTCATTTAGAGAAAAAGAATTACTGTTTCTAGTTTTGCCCTAGAACTAGAAAGCCCTTAATCAGACTCATACACCCTAGGAGGTAGGAAGAGCAATTATAATCATTTCCATTTAAAAGAGCATGAACACGAGGCTCAGAAAGGTTAAGTGATTTGTCCAAAATCACAAAGCTAGTTCATGTTAGAGCTAAGGCTCAAGCCCAGACCTTTTATCTCAAATTTTATTCTAGCTCTTTGCCACCCGCAGGGGAGAAAAGCTTTCAAAAGACCAATTAAAGCAGAAAGAACAGTGAAAACTTCCCAACTACGCTCTGATGACTAAATCATCTTGAGTAGAGTGGGAGATGTCCAAACATTAGGAAAACTTAAAATGAAGTAGAGCACGGAACTGAACAGGAAGCAGCCTCTGCAGACGAGAAATGAATAAGGATCCTGCCACATCGCATCCATCTCTAACTCGCACCATCTGGTAAATAATAGATCTGAGCATTCTTGCAGTAAACCCACTCGCTAAAAATTTCCACGTGCAGCTGAAGAGTCACTGAAAATGTGTGTCTTCTCTTGCACCAGCTTGTGGGGAAACAGCACAATACACACTGGCCTCAGCTTTACATCAGCACCCAGGACCCCTTTTGCTAACAGGCA
The DNA here is from genome assembly GCF_000956105.1 of Propithecus coquereli. NCBI lineage: Eukaryota > Metazoa > Chordata > Mammalia > Primates > Indriidae > Propithecus > Propithecus coquereli. Next base: position 519,768 of record NW_012144744.1, on the reverse strand, counting down.
GTTGTGACCTAATATACCTGTGGCGCTGAAATAGCCAGGGACGACAGCCAGATCGACAGACAGGAAAAATAGCATTCTCTGAAGAATTAGATATTCTCCTAATCAGGAAGATCAAACTCAAACATCTGACACTGCTGTGGCCACAACAGCAACAACAGTTTGTTCATAGTCACTATTAGTTTAGCAGATCAAGCTTTGTGCCCGCTGGCCAAAACATTTCCTGTTGTTCCATATACTCCAGCACAGTTTTTATAGGATGACAGAACCTACAACATCACGGCCTCTAATCCTCATGGCCAAGTGTTGGACATTATAAGGCCTATGTTGGCAGTAAAGTCTTTGATCATTCATTCATTGAACATGTATTATCCAAAGCTATTTTATCCCACTCCCTGGGCTAGAGATACCAAGAGAAATAAGAAAAAGCTGTTGACTCAAATATCTTATGGAATTAACAAAAATACAACCATACGAATGTATAATTTGAATACTGTGGGTTAAGTCTGATAAATAAGTCGAAAATGTAATAAAATCAAGAAGAAATAACCAATTGTGACCCATTAAGCCTGGGATCTCAAGGAGAGTGATGTTGAAGCAAAGCATTAAACATAGAGACTTTAACCAGATGGATAAAAGATGGAAAGATCTTCCCAGCAGATAGAACAGCATGAGCAAAGGCACAGAAGTATGAAATATCAGAGCAAATTTTGGTATCCTCAAATTCAGTAGGGCTACAGCATGGGCTGTGAGTAGGTAAGTGATCAATCGCAGAAGATTTTACTTTCCACTCCAACAAGCTGATTTTCAATTCGCCTCATAGATAATAGGCTGGGGTGGGGGAAGGGGAGCTCTCCATGGCAAGGAGGAGAGACATGATCAAATTTGCCTTTAGAAGTATTCTTCTTCTAGTGATGTAAGAAATAGATATATCAAGCAAGCAAGACTGAATGCAGAAGAGGCATCCAATAAGGGTATATAGAATGCAGCTCATATTCCAGCGGTAGACACAAAAAAATTAAGAAAGAAGTATATAATAAGTTCAAAGAGCTTCGAGTACATTTTTTTTTCATTTAATCCTACGAGGCAGGTACTATCATTACTTGCATTTAATTGATGAAAACACTGTATCAGTCAGGATGTGACTAGAAAAACAGAAGCCACTGTATGTATTCCAGGTAAGGCAAACAGAGAATTAGAGATGTTCATCGGATTGGGAAGGACTAGGAGAGTAAAAGCTGAGAAGCAGACCCCAGTGATCTCAGGCTGTAGCAATGGAGTCACTAATTTTAAGACGTACCAGGAAGCCACTAAAAGTTTAAAGAATCTCCAGGAAGCTTCCACTGCTCTCTGGAGGAACAGCAGCAAACGGATCATTCTCAAGAGCTCACTGGGAAACTGCTATGGCTCTCACAGCTGCCCGGGTGTCCAGCTGCAACAGCTCCTCCTCTCCCGCCTCCCAACACATGTGCAAGAGCCTGTCATTGGCTGCCTCTAACATGAAATCATACAAGGAAGGAAATGCTAGGAAAAGTTTTTCCATTTCTCTGCAATATGGCACAAAGGGGACCTCAAGAACAGAACGGCAGTGATGCCAAGTTGATAACACAGAATTCGGCATAGAAACTGAGGCACAGAAAGTTTAGGTGACTTTCCCAAGAACACCTAGAAATTAGGGCCAGAGAAATGAAATAATTTGCCCAGGGTCACATAGCTCATAACAAGCAAAGCCAGGATTTTGGACCTATGCAGTCATATTACAAGGCTTACCAATTTAATCACCATGTTGATATGGGAAGTTAGGGAAAAGAAGAGATCAAGAGTTACTGGCAGATTTCAGGTTGGATGATGACTTTCAATGCTGCTAAATTAAGATTATTCCAACCAGTTCTTTTTGTCCAAATAAGCCATATGAAACAAGAAAGGAGAAGAAAAAAATGTTTAAAGGCTACAATCTTCACTTTAATCGGATTCTAAAAAGTTCTCGTTATTGGTCTCTGAACCTTGAAATTGTTCAGCACATTGTGGCTTTAGTGGCCTAGAGGGAGTGACAAGACAAAACCATCTGAAGGTCCCCTGATCCCTGCCCTTGAAGGAAACAGAGCAGGTGTGGGGATCAAGTCCTTGATCCTGCTCTTCCCAATTTCTACAGAAGGTCCCCCTATTGATTCCAGGATAAAATGGTTCTCCAATAAGATTTTTGTAAAATATTACCACTACTACTACTACTAATAAATTGAACAGGCAATATTCCTACCTTTCTGAACAGTGTGGTTTTTCCATCTCATAGTCCTTTACTGAAATCTTTCACCTTGATGAAATTGCTAAGGAACATGAATTTTAAATGCCTCAAGGCTCCAATAAAAATGACTCAAATAGATTGTTTCAAAATTTGTAAAAAGCATACAACAATCTATTACAAATAAAGCCAATATTTATCCTCAATGAGGATCTTATATAATGCTCCATTCACTCATTCATTTGTTCGTTCATTCCTCTAGTGACTGCTCTGTCCCAGACACTGCCGTAGGGGCTAAGGCTCCAAAGACAACTAAATATTAATACATTCATAGACTAGAGACCAAGAGTCACCAAACTTTTTCCATAAAGGGTCAGATAGCAAATATTTTTGGCTTTACGAGTAACATGGTTTCTGGTACAATTGCTCAACTCTGCCACTGTGGTGTGAAACAGTCATAGGTGACATATAAATGGATGAGCAGGCTGTTTCCAATAAAACATTGTCAAAAATAAGTGGCTGGCTACAGTTGGCCCACAGGCTATAATTTGCTGACACTGATCTAGACCGCCAGTTTTCAAAATGTGAGCCCTTAACCAGAAATATCACCTGGGCACTTGTTAGAGATGCAAATTCTCAGGCCTTATCCTAGAATAGATCCACTGAATCAGAAACGATGGGGGTGAGCCCCAGCAGCCTGTGTTTAAATAAGTTCTCCAGGTGATGCTGATATACGCTAAAGTTCCTGAGTCACTGGTCTATACCTGGACTGTTCAGTATGGTAACAATAACATTAATTTAAATTAAATTAAATTAAAGTTTCAGTTCCTCACTTGCAATAGGCACTCATGTGTTCAATAGCCACATATGGCTGCTGGCTATCATATTGGAAAATGTAGACCTAGAATATTCCCTTCATGGCAGAAAGCACTGATGTAGACAGATATATGGACCAACAATCACCAGGGATCATGATGGATACAATAATGTACCAAGTACAGATGTGGCATGAAGGTGGGGATAGTCACTTTTATGGGTGGGGAGAGGGATCATGAAATTTTCACAAGGATGGGACATGTGGCAGCGTCTTGAATGTAGCACACGAGTTTATCTGCTGGCGTTGCAGAGAGAGACTATAGACTAAAGGTAACTTGAGGTAGGAGCCCAACCTGTACAAAGGCGCCAAAAGGTGATCGGGCAAGATTTGTTACAAGAACTGTGATTTCTTCACTATGGCTAGAACAAAGGGTATGTGTGGGTAAGAATGGAGAAATGAGATGAGAAAGATGGTGGAACCTAATCACAGCAGACTTCAGGTGCCTTTCTTAGGAGCTTGGGGAGCCACTGGCTGTTTAGAGCATGATCACCCAATCAAATGCTTCCAAGGGCTTAGAAAGAATAAGTAATATGTTCACTTATCTGATTTATCCCATGCTTCTCTAGTTACTTTGTTTACTTTTGCCTACTAAAAGGGAGAAAGTGGATGAATTAAGCCAAAACTAATTTGTAGTTTAAAATAAAGCATGTTATTATACTCACCTTGCCCTGAATGTGCTATCTGTCCTAACATACAAAAACAGTAGAAAGGTTAGGCTTCTGAGATATTCGTAATCTGGTATCCATCCATTAGTGTCCAGTAATGCCAATAAGCACCACAATGGCAATCACTTTCCACCGCAGGATCTGCAGACACAGTTACTTTCTGCCAATACCAGAAGCACAAAAGGCAAATGCTATAATACAAGATCCTACAGCTTAGTGTTCAGACACAAAAGCTCTATACGTTGCATTCACATAAACCAGGGCTAAATGGCCATTTATGTAGCAACACAGTAACCCAGAAATGGTGACAATGTGAGGATAATTACAGAAGGTTAGTGGGAATGGAGAACACACTGTGTTGCCAACAGGACATGCCTGGCTTAAAAGAGGGCAACGTCATATTTTACTTAAATGCAATGTTAACACCTGTAAAGAAGAACCAGTTAGAGGGAAAGCACAGATGGGACTCGAATTGATTCTTTGAGGGAGGGGAAGGAAAAAGGACCAGAGAGGGGAAAAAAATCTTGAAAATGGGCCTTACACTTATAAACCAAAGGCATTTCAGAAACTGCTGACCTTTTCACAATGGCATTGATTTAGCCACAGGACAAAAAAAAAAACCAATCGTAAAGCAAAAAAAAAGTCAACTCAGGATAATAGGTTAAAGCAAATTGTGAAAAGAAGAATGAACATGACCTTGAAAGGCCAATATATCGTCAGGCCAACACAACCTGGACAGGCATTTATCACAAGGTCATTCCCAGGGAGGAACCGCTATTACCACAGAGCAAGTCCCACACCCACAATGTGTTCTTATCAAGTAGCCACAGAAGTAATTTCAACAGCAAGAATGAATCTCTTCTCTTCTTTTCCTCCAACTTCTAGGGCTTTCACCGACGACCATGCTTCATTCACACTCGGGTCTCAAGAGGCTGGATCATTCCTTATACAGGCATCCCAGCAATACATAAAACTAACATACCCATCAAACTCCTATGTTAGAGCTTAAAGAAAATTGAGCAGTACACTCCCAGAATTTAAAAAAAAAAAAGGAAAAAGAAAGGAAACTGGTGAACAGGAAGAAAATTTGTCAAAAGACAGTTACCTTAAGAAAAATAGAACTGACATAACAAGAAAAGGTACAGAGATCTGAAAAAATGGACAAAGTTCGAGTCAGTGAACAAGTATGTTCAGTATTAAGTGAAAGCTGAGAGAAAAATATCTGACAAATGCAATGGGGAAGTTCAGCTAAGGAAAACAAGAGCCAAAATCAAGACTTTTTTTTCAAAAGTACTTTAAGAGGTTGATATTAAAACAACCC
>NW_012144744.1:490300-514619 GCF_000956105.1 Propithecus coquereli | reverse complement strand
CAATGGGGAAGTTCAGCTAAGGAAAACAAGAGCCAAAATCAAGACTTTTTTTTCAAAAGTACTTTAAGAGGTTGATATTAAAACAACCCCAAGGCAGGGAGACTATGACTTTCCTTGAGTATTAATTTTATTATATAACTTGATCATAAGATTTCAAGTTAATCAAGTTAGATAAACAAATTAATTACTTTTCCAGTCCTAAGTTCTTAATTTATTCGATCAAAATTATTGAGCAGCTAACACAGCACCGTGCTAGTTACTGGCTTCACAAATACGTATGAAATATAGTATCTTCCCTCCAGGAGTTCATAGTACGCTGAGATTTGAGCAATCTGCAAGCAAATAATTACAGAGAGATAAGTGCTGAAACCAGGAGTTAAGCATGCATTGAGTTATGGTTTCATCAGTCCCATGAAGGTAAAACCTATCTGTGAGATAAGCCTGTCTAATGTTTGGTTAGAAAAAGTTCAGACTCTCGGAGGAATGTCAGCATTGCAGGACTGAGGAAGTGGTATGTTAAACTACATTTCTTCATTAATCTGTCCTAGGAAGGATCTTTCACAGTTGTTCAAACAGAATTTACAGTGTGAACAGGGAGAAAAGGATAGAAACGAAGTGGCCAAGCTTGGCTCCACCCCAAGAATTTCCATTTTAGAGGCTCTACACAATCTGCCAAATGGAAGCATCTAATCGCAGTCATAGGTGGTGAGAGCACAGGTCACCCCCTGCTAAAATCCCAGTTCCCTATTGCATCAAATCCAACTGGATCATTGTGTTGACTCAGTTGCATCAAACTTAAAATCCCTGGTGGAGGAATCAACTGAAACAGCTCCCATCTGCCAAAGCTGGAACAATTAGAGCAAGAAAATGAAGAAGTATCAGATTATAACTCAAAGTATAAAATAAATATCTGAGCCTTCCTCCCCAGTACACATAAACCTCAACCAAATAATGAGAAAAGCATTAGACGAATCCAAACTGAGGGATATTCTAAAAAAACATCTGACTAGTACTCTTAGAAATTGTAAATGTCATCAAAAGCAAGAAAACTGTCACAGCCAATGGGAGACTTAGGAGACATAATGACTACATCTAAATGGTAGCCTGACAGGAATACTGTAACAGATAAAGGGCCTTAGGTGAAAACTAAGAAAATGTGAATAAAGGTATGGACTTCAGTTAAACACAGGGTATCAATACTTCATTCATTAATTGTAAAAAATGTCCAAAGCTAATGTGAAACGTTAATGGCAAAGAAATAGGTCCTTGGCAGATAATGTAGGATCCATTTATGTCTCTCAGCAACCCATTTAGGTAGCTGTCACAATTATTCCCATTTTCAGAGGAGAAAGCTGAGACAGAGATTAGTTAAATAACTGACTCAAGGTCGCATGACTGGGGCAGTCAGGATTCAGATCCAGGCAGTCTGACTACATAGACCATGCTTTTAGTCATCATCCCATCCTGATATCCCATGCCCCACAAAAAGTGCCTTTGATCTACAGGCACTTTGTTCAGGCTCACCCCATCCATGGGTAGGACTCTCCCCATCCCAGACCCTGATATTTTCTTTTGACTGGTTCCCTTCTTTGATGCCATTTCCACAGCCCAGTCCTCTAGCTATCTATTTTCACCTCTTGCCTCAAGATCAGGAACCCTTCCTGACCACCTCCAAGTATTGCTAGTCTTTCTGTGGCTAATATCCTCAGTACTGCTTCCTATATCCCGTGGCCAGAGTAAGGACCTTAGTCAAGTATCCACTTCAACATGTGACACAAGCCAGCAAGTCCCAGGGGGTGGCCAGGGATCTGCTTGTATAAGGGTACCGAGAGGGCCATGAGAGAGACCAAGAATGGCAGGTTGGACCTTATAGATGCAAGCCAAGACTCCCATGCAGGATGAGGAGGTGATGCCCCTAATGTCAAGACAATGGCCTGGATGGAGGAGAAAGGAAGATGACCCAAGGGGAAAACGTGGTCTGGAATGGAAGGCTGGCAGTGAGAACAGCTCTGAATGTAGCACACAGGCAAAATCTGAGATATGCTCTCAAGGTTGGAAGAAACAGAGCAAAGCATGTGAAGATTTGCAGCCCCTGGATGCTGTAAGAAACAGTGCATTTTGGACAGAGCAGAGCACTCTTCTTAGCATGGCAGCAACTGAAAAACTGAGTGGCTGGAGTGGTGCTCAACTTGAAGGTAGCCTATGTTCTTCAACATTGGGTTAGACTCTTCATAGGGAAGACCCAGGAGACACAGGTCCTAACCCCAGAAGTGTTCTCAGTATGGTGTCTGGAAGCCTGGTGCACAAGAAAACTAGAAGGCTCTGGAGTCAGAGCAAGTTGCTCAATTTCTCTGAGCTGCATCTCTTCAACAATAAAGTGAGAGAAATAACCTCTACCTCACAAAATGATTGTGAAGATTAAATTAGTTTGTGATGCTCTTAACACAGTGGTTGGTACTCAAGAGGGGCTCAGGAAATAGTTTTCTACCCTTCCGCTTACAGAGATGAATACAGTGGTAGAAATAACTTTAGAAGGGGAACAGAAAGACAAACACTGGTTTGTGACTATTTATGGAATGCTTACTGAACTATTTATTGAATGCCCATTATGTGCTAAGTGGTGGAGAGGAGGAACAAAAGCAGTGAGAGGGAGCTCATAGTCCTGTGGGGCAGGTAGACAACAATCAATTAACTACACATGAGTGTGTTCACTAAGACACAGAAATAAGTACCCTGAGTGTGTGGTAGACACAAAGATGGACGCCTAAGATCTTTCCAGTGAGCACTTGCTGCCCAGCTGCAGACAGTATGAGCAGCAGACAGCCTCCATGTGCCAGCTCTGTCAGGGGCCACCTTAGCTGCACAGAAATACCTGGTCTGAGGGCACACTCTTCCCAGGGAAGTCTGCATCTGGTGACAGGAGCCAGGCAGAGGTATAAAGGTCTAATCATTTTAGTCGAACATGGGACAACTCAGATGCAGTATCTGTTCCAGCTCTTTGTCATGTCAGGATTGTAACTTCTTCCTCTCCCTCTGCCCAACCTACTTCCTCCCATTTCCTTTCCTAGGTGTTGATCTCTAATAAGTATCTTGCACCCCTCACTCCATCTCAGCAGCATCTGCTTCCAAAGAACCCAACTTGTAACAGGAAGAAAGAGACCGGTCAGTTAAAATGTATAGCAAATAAATCTTGGTTAGAACGGGCGGTCCAGAAAGACTTCCCTATAGAGCAGTGGTCCCCAACCTTTTTAGCAGCAGGGATGGGTTTCAGGGAAGACAATTTTTCTATGGGCAGGGGTGGGGGAAGTGGAGGAGGTGGGAGGGGGAGGCGGGGCTCAGGCTGTGATGTGTGGCACAGTTCCTAACAGGCCACAAACTGGTCCCAGAGGTTGGGACCACAGGTATAGAGGGCATTCTTAGGTTGATTTCTACAAGTTGATTAGATCTTAAAGAAGCAATGATAGGGAAATAAGGTTGCCACCTGGGAATTAAACACGTAAAATCCACGTATAATAGGTGAGATTAGCCGTCTGGGGAAATAAACTTAGAAAATGTCTGTAAATGTGTGGCTGAGGAATTCAGGAACACTGAAAACCCCAATCAAGGTGATTTGGAAGTAATTTCAAGGAATGAGAACTGCAGTGTGATTGTAATTTACTAAGCAGAAGGAAGCCTAATCAATGGCATTGTGCTCTGTTTAGAGACAGACTGAACAGAAGCGGGGCTGGGCAGCGAAGGCAGAACAGTACTCCGCAAGGGGATGTGCTCAAGGCTGGGGAGCTAAGGGTGGTTTGCTGAGTTTCTTTTTTAATTATCTGGGGCAGGGAGAGCAGAATATTTTTGCCTGCTTTAAACATTGTAAAAAATATTCCTAGTCAAGCTTTATGGCACTTCAGCTTTCAAAACAGTCCCTCAGGTTTACCCCCTTTTTAGGCTATTTTTAAGGCATTCAGTTCTAGACACTTGACATATATGTATTTTTTTTGTTCACTCTTGCTTTCTAGACAGCAAGTTATTACTGCCTTGATATTGCGGAGGATGAAACCCAACGTCCTCAATTTTAAATGACTTGTGTGCAATCTTAGCTGTTAAGTGAGAGCACGGAGATTGGCACCCCGGTCTACTGTGCCCCAGGCACTGGGGAATACAACTGTGAACTCATCCCTTTCAAACCTCTCCCCAGGCTTCCAGTCAATTCTAGCTCTGCTGTGTTGGAATGGTAGGAAGAGAAGGGGGCAGGCAGGGTGGGGCGGAGGGTAGGTAGCAAGCCAAATCCTCATTTAGTATAAGAGAAAGGCAATAGATAACGAATAATTGCATAAAGGATAACAATACAAGCACATCATGAGAGAAAAATGGAAGTAAATAGAAGAAACTTCAAAAGAAACTTCCTTAGGTAAGGAGTAGGAAGGAGTGAGCAGTAGACTGCTGTTTTTCATTATAAGCCATGTAATGCTGTATCACCTTTAAATGTATAAATGCTTTATTTTGGCAAAAATAAAATTGGTGTGAAATACAATGCTCTACGAAGAGAAAAAAATATATGTGTAGTACAGTCTGAAAGACACGCAGTCAGTCCATTCCCGCAAATACACCTCCGTTCCTGGATTAAGCCGGAACAATGAACCACCACGTTCCAGGGCACAGGGAGGGGATCAGGAAGCTGGCAGGGTCCACACAGGGGAGGGTGGAGCTCTGATGGCAGCTCAAGAACAGCCGCCTGTTGACAGGGTCTGCGTATTGCGGAGATGGACTAACCAGCCCACCAGTGCCCACTACTATTAAACCTTCCTTTAAACTCATGCTCATTAGGGAAGCCTCTGATCATTTTTTCTTTCCCTTCAAGGTGAGAATATCCTAGTCTGTCTGAGATAAATGTCTGACCTGCCTGACAGTTACTGTAAATTATTGAATTGACATTCTGAGATATTATATATAATCAAGTTCTACCAGCATGTCAAATATAAGCCTGTCCCTAAGAGATGGAGCTCTTCTCAGCAAACTGGCAAAACCAGATTTCTGAGGCAGCAGACACAGACCCTGCACAGTGGTGATTTTCACCAGAGGAAATACCACCTTGCATGCAATTTCTGGATAACCAATCATGCACCCTTCTGCCTGTAACTCCTTCTGCTTCACTGTGAACCACAGGCATGTCATGTGAGATATTATCAGGTCGGATTAGGACTTGGGGTCTTGTTTTACTCTTCTCATCACACACCATGAACATAGGCAATGTGTCTTTGCACACCATCTAATAAATAGAAGACCTTCAATAAATGTTAGCTGAATGAATGAGTGATCCTAAATACCATGAGGCTGCTTAGAAGTTGATGTGAAACAACGGTGGGGACCAAGGTCAAGGAGAATGCCCAGTCAAGTGAATTGGCGTTCCAGGAATTTTGCTGGCAGCAGTGAGTCAGAGATGACCATCCTAGGGACCCAAGTGGTTGTAATGATTACGCAATAAACTGAAGCACAACGGTTTGATAACATATCAAACAAACAAGCCCAAGAACATCAAAGTGCTGGAAGTCCACATGGCCAAAGTGTCTGTTTTTAGGTAAGAGTTTCATAAGGCCTCCTTTGACACAACCTTGTCAGAGGCTGTAAGGAGTCACAGCGGCTGCCTCTGCCTTTTGGATCTATGTGTTCTACAACTGACCATGTAAACACTCACCCCCTGCCAACCAAATTGACACATCTGCCCTCTCTGTGATGAACCTGACTGGAGCCTGTTGGAGACTCTACCTTACCTGGCATATAGAATGTCTCAGCTGATGGAACCCTGAGAGCAACAATATTTCAGGAACTTCATCTTTTCCTCTCATGTTAGCCCAAGGTTAGTGAGTTATTAAAAGAGCTAGTACTCTAACACGAAAGAAAGTCATCATGCGCAGGCCCCAGGGAGAGACCTGTGGAGTCTGTCTGCCTCTCATTCTGGCCTAGGACAGGTATGAGGATGAGGATGAGCAACCTCACAAGCTTAACCTTTCCTTCTCCCCAACACTTCTGTCCATCACTTTTCTCCTTATGAGTCCCTTACACACATTTTTTATTTATTTACCTATTCATTTATTGATTCAACAAACATTTTTTCGGGACCTGCTATGTAACAGGCTCTATGAATCTAAAAATTGCTATAATACGCCTCCTGCCCCAGTCTAAATCCCACATATCAGAAAGAAATCTAAAACATTCAGATATTAAGAAAAATTTCCTAGTATCCTTTTATTTAGAATCATGTACATAAAATACCTGGATATTTCAGTCAATAAATACATATTAATTGAACCTTTCGGCTTTCATGATGGAAAGGAGTTAAGATGTAGCTCATATTCTCAACATACTTTCAGTGAAGTAGGTGATAAGTCTACACACATGAAACAATAAGCAAGCAGTGTAAGAAGCTCCAAAATGTGTGACCCAGTCTGTAATTATTTGGGGATTCAGAGCTTTAATTACTGTAGGAGTTGAGAGCGGGACAGTTTAGTGAGAGCTGGTGAGTTCAACCTCTTCTACCAAGGAGCCTTAGGCAAGTTACTTCACTTATCTGGGCATCCATTTCCCCTACCATAAAAATGAGAAGGCTGGCTTAAATGATTTATAACGTCACTTCCAGCTCTGAACTCCTCGATATGTCACTAGGACAAGTCACAGAAGGCTTCATGTTGAGGCACTAACTTCATATGAGCCTTTGCAAATAAACAAATGTGGATATTTCCATTCATATTTACATCTTTAGCTATGTCTATGAAGTGTTACAGAAATCATCTTATATAGTAGGTCACAACTTAATTTATAAAGTGCTTGCTTTTAAGTGGGTGTCCATATCCTATTATCATTGTTCTTCAATTTGAGAATTGGAGGATGTGGTAGAATTACTCACTGTTAAATCATAATTTCACAGCACCTACAATTGCAAATGGGTGTGAATGTGTTTGTGTTCCTCCCACACAAACCCAGCACAGAAACACCAAGAGGATAGAATCTGGCAGCCTTGTTTCTAACAAAACAGAAAAAAATCCAAGAGCGGGGAAAGAATGCCAGTGAGGAAGGCTAACGGGTGTAAAATACGCATGCAAAACTCCAAACAAGGCTGCAGCAGTTACAGCAGACAGAAGCCCCCGGCTAGCAATAACTTTCATCCCAATCATTTCTGCAGTTTCTCACCCCATACACACTGTTGTAAATGCCCCAATCCTATCAATATGTCACATGTTATTATGTCTTCTGGGGAAGATATGTCACTAAGAACTGACATTTATAACAAGTTTAAAGGTTCTAGTAATTTCAGAAATGCCTGTCCCCACCCCAACTTTGAAAACAAAACATATAACCAGACAATAAGAGGATAAGGGAAAGATGTTAGGTACGGTTGACTATTTTCTCTTGTTTTCCTAGTTATGGGACAAGATAGAGGATTAGATCTGGAATAGAATCTTCCCTTGTTCAAGAGACTAGGCCTATGAACCTTGGTTCTGGTTTCAAGAATAAAGTAGCCCAGCTTACATTTGCCTAGCATTGTTATAGGTAAATAAATCACCTGCTACCCACTGACAGGTATATAACCATAAAAGTTAACTCAGATCTTAATTTTGTGCTTTGCTTTCCCAGTGATTTTTAGTGTTAGAGGTTGCTAGAAATGATGTTTACTTCACTCAGTGACCAATGAATTTACTTTGACCCAGCCTTCCTACCTCCCTATGAAGTTGTCAGAGAGAAATAGTCATGTAAGGGGCAATGACAAATGGGAAGTAATGTACCACATGGGCCAAAATTCTAATGCAAAGCTCTCAGAGGAATGGGATGTAGTTGGAAGCTTCAACCTTGAGAGCAGTTGGGATCTTATCCCACTTCAGCTAGCTGCAGAAAGAGACTGTGTCACCGAGAACTTATAAGCACCAATGAGAGGAGAAAGAACAAGAAGGGATTTGGAGAGAGGAGTCAAGATCTTCTCCACACCCTACATCCCTCACAGAGAATGGAGATGCTTCCTTAAGAGACCACGAGGGAGCAGGAAAGCTTCAGGTTGGCCATGCATGCTGCCATTCTGGGTGTCAGAGATCCCAGGCAAAGCATTTGATAAAAGGAGTTATTTGAGTGCCACCACAAGAAGATACCATACATGGCAGACCCTGTCTTAGTTTGTTTTCTGTTGCTATAACAGAATATCACAGATTGAGTAATTTATAAAGAAATTTATTTTGTACAGTTCTGGAGGCTGGGAAGTCCAAGGCCAAGGGGTGGAATGTGGGGAGGGCCACCTTACTGCATCATCATGACAGAAGACATCATATGCTGAGAGGGCAAGAGCATGTCAGCTCAAGCGTCTCTTCCTCTTCTCATAAAGCCACCAATCCCATCATGGGAGCCCCAACCCTAGTGAGTTTATCTAATCATAATTACCTCCCAAGGGCCCCACCTTCAAATATCATCAACATATGAATTGAGGATCAAGTCTCCAACACATAAAATTGGGGGGACATACTCAAATCATAGCCAACTCCATCCTGGTACTTTGTTAGATGGTAAATATATATTTTTTCTCATTTAATGTTCCCCTCAAAAATATATGAAAGTGTACAATTATATCTATTTCACAGATAAGAAACTGTGAGTCAAGGTGGTAAAGTGAATTGCCTAAGGTCACTAGTAACTGACATAGGTGAGATTCAAACCCCAGTTGGTCTAAGTCCAAAGCTTACCTTATTGCCACTTTGTTATACTAGTGACAGAAGAGATGTCCCTAACATTATCAAAAATCGTTAGCCAAGAATAAGTCCACCATGGTGGCACCCACCACTTTGGTTTGTATTTCTAAAGCATTCAACACAGTTAAGTTTGTCTCTGCAAATTAAAGTCATTTGAACTGTGATGATTCAAGCAAGGGTGTGTAGACAATATTAAAAATGAAATGCCATTGTGAGTTAATGAGACATCGGAAAGCTTTTAACCTCGGGCTGCAAAACTGTGCTGTTAATGCCGACGCTCATAAACACTGTCTTTATCAAGAAGAGAAGAGATTGGAAACACACACTACCCATTTATAAAGACAAGGGCCAAGAGGTAGCAAAATGCCAGCGATCAAGCGGCAGCACCCCTGTACTATGAGATGGGCTCCAAATGCCACCAGTCTCATGACCCATCAACGTTCCTTCCCCAGGAAAAACCCTGTCAAGAGTCAAGTTCAATAGCCACACAGTGTAAACGCAGCTGGAATAAAACCACACTCACTCTGTTCTGAGACCTTTGGCTGCCAGCATCAGCCTCTAGGTCCAAAGGGGGAAAATCTGTGATGTTACCTAACTCATAAACACAGGAAAAAATGTAATTGTCTAGAATGATCTGGATATAATAGCATATTAATTTTAAATGGCTTAAATGAGAAGCGGCAGTAAGCTTCATTTTAAATCTTATTGCAGAAATCATCATATAGATGTTTTTAACCACCGCTAAGTGTCAGTAAATATCGTAATAATGAAATACACGTTCATGAGAATAACATGCCTATAGAATTATTATCCTGAATATGAGCACTCCCTTTTCAGGGCTATAGCTGAAGCTAATATGAGAAATTAAATTTGGTATATTCTGATTCAGGACACACCCTAGATGGTTTTTGGATGGATGATGTCTTAATTAAATTTCTCATATGAGCTTGTTTTCTCATCATTTGCTTCTAAAAGGTAGGTGCAGAAAAAAAATTAACTAGTTGAGGTGTTCCACAAAAGAAGCAGTGATTCCTAGGCTTTCAGGTTTAACAGACTGTAACACTTCAAAGAAAAATTTAAATAATATATGTCTTACAAATTGTAGTCAATGTTCCTTCGGACAGTAAAGTTTTTTTAATATACCATATTCTGCCACTATCATTTTATTTTTAAAAAGACTTTAACATACACACACACAAAGGATTGTCCTTTATTTTAACATTATCGTAGCATTATATGTTAACATATCTTAGCATAAAAATCATGTAGTACTCTTATTTTTCTCATTTAATCTTGGACATATGAAAATTATCAAACTGATACCCGTCCATACCTGGTATTTGAAAACCTCTACGTAGGGGCCAGGGCATGTGGTTTAAAGCCAGGATTTCTGGGTTGGAATTTCAATTTCTTATTAAGTAACACTATAAAACAATATCTCTGATTCTGTGTCTTCCTATAAAAATAGAGATAATAGTACCTCCTTCATGGGGTTGATGTTAGAATCAAGTAAGACAATAAACAAAAATACTTTGTAATTCAAAAAAACTTGTAATAATATCTATTATATGTATGATATTATGTAAACTTAGACTAAGTAGTTCTGATTAATTAGATTTTCTTAATCATTATTTCATTAGCTGGCTCACCAAATATGTCCCTACTCTGTCAAAGAACCAGGGATCTATCAATAGAGCTGAATGGAGAAACACACACTTTTTGAAAAACAAAAGGGCAGTTCAATATATATTGAACATCTAATACGTACCAGTATATGTCACAGGTCTTAAGGAAATAGAGATGAATATGGCTATTGCCTGCCACTCATATTCAAAGCACAGTCAGAGAGAAAGACACAGAAAGGAATTACTGAATTTCAGTATCACAAGTGCCATAATGGGCATTATAAAGTACCATGGGAACACAGAGGGGAAGACAATCCATTCTGCAGGTGGGATCAAAGAGCACGAATAGTAAATGGATGAATAAAGGTTTTCTAGGCAGAGATGTTGAGGAAGGGATTCAAAAGAAAAGGAAATAATAGGAAGAAAATATGCATGGGTCCTCTATTTTTTTCTCACATTCATCACTCCACAAATATCCAGAATATTCATCTGCATATTGTATTTAACACTACTTGAGCTTAAGAATTTGAGCCTACAAAGTTTAAAGGGACCTAATTTTAATAATATATATAAAATGCAAAAGGAAATCTGGCATTAGTCCTAGCAGCTTGTTTCTTGAAGTCAGAGGCTCTCAGAGCTGAGGATCCTGGATCCAACCCATCCTGCAGCTTAGCCAGTGGCAAAATCTCTTCCAGCTTCCCTGGCACGAGGTCAATTGGTCTTTGTACCAACACAACGAAGAACAAAACAAAGAGTATGGAGAAGGAGCCAGAGTTCCAGCTCTCTCATTTATAGGCCTCATGACCTTGGGCAAGTCATTTCCCCTCTTTAAGCTTTGGTCTCCAAGATATAAAATAAAGAGTTTAAGCTAGATGACCTCTAGTGTTTCTATAAGCCTCAACTTCTCAGGATGTCCAATGCACAATATCAATGTGACCTAACAGAAAAATGTCATTTTAGTAACCATTTCAATGCTGATGTTCTTTGGGCTTGTTCTTTGCATAGCATGTATGTTGATGCAGGGGTAGCTGGCTCACTAAATATGTCCCAAGTCTGTCAAAGAACCAGAAATCTATCAGTAAAGCAAAATGGGAAAAAATGCACACTTTTCCAAAAAAAGGCAGTTATATTAATATGTTTATAGGCATGATTAGTAGGAAAATGTAAAGACTGTGAGCCTCCTGAAGTTGGATACCAAATCTAAATTACTTTATTCCCAAATTTAATACAGCACAGAACCTAGAACATAGGAGATGCTCAGCAAATGCTTATTCAACAGAAAATGCTTCTTCAGTTAATTATCAATTAGTTAATTAATGAGACTAGGTGGCACATTTAAAAATATCAAAAATATTAATTCCACTAATGAATGAAATATTAACTTAATATTAATTCTATTAGTGGTTAAAAATTATAATCATACTTTTAAGGATTCAGTGCAACACCTTAGAGGCAGAGGAATTTGGAGAATTAGGAGAAATTCTCAGCATTAGAGAATACTCCTAGTATAGCCGAAGGTTGCCAAGGAGAATCTATTGCAAGTGGAACTGGCAGGAGACAGCATGTGACAACTTCAGGTGGAAATAGGATTGGCAGAAGAGCAAGTTTAAGGACACTGTGCCTCATCAAGGTGACTTGTTAGAGGAAAAAAGTTTTCCACTAGCTGAGTGTCACAATATTAGGCAACTCTCTCTGTGCAGCAGTCCCTAGGCAATAGCACCTTCTTCTGCCATACTTTTTGGATGGAGCAGGGGAGAGTGTTGTTGGGGGGAATGTACAAGCAGGTGTAGAGCTGGTCCACAGAGGCTTTTTTGGCTGAGAAAGTCCCAAAGTGTAGTTATCACTTGCTCTGTAGCATCCTAGTGCTCTAATACTCTTTGCTTATTAATATTAAAGCTTTCTAATAAAATAGAATGTAACAAACTGTCCAGACAAGCAGGAAGACTTCCGATACATCCACCCTGTTATAAGCATAATAACATTTATCAAAAACACAATGGTCAGAATGCCCAAACATCTGCATAGACTTTCCTTTCATTCATTAATTAATGTAGGTAATTGTTATATATAATCTTTCTCAGCCTCCATATTGTTCTAGTCTAAAGCCTTTAATGGCCCTGATAGAAACATAGATTTTCCTCTGAAATGTTAGTTCCAGGGATGCTGAAATGGTTAGGAAATGTATGGAGAAGCAGTTTGCCATTCCTGATACACATGTAGCTGCACTGCTTGGATCTCCCTTCAAGAAAGACCTTGCTGCTCAGTTGTGATAAGTACAATTAGCTGACGATCTCCATCTTCGTCATCCTCGGACTCCACTACAACCACATTAGAGCTGAGGCCACACACTTCTTCAGCCAGTGACAGAGACCTGCAGGAGTTTGTGCCCAACGTGGGACTCCTCTAACAGACACTCTTTATCACGGAGCTCCTTATTGATTGGCCAAGACTTTAGCAGATCCACACGTGGGAGGCTCTCCTTGCCCAATCCTGCTTCCTCCCTCTCCATTTGCTCACAGGCATCCCCCCTTCCCTAACAAAACATTTGTCTTTCTGGCTCTGTCTCAGTATCTGCTTCCTAGAGAACCCAGGTGACATATCAGGGAGACGTGGAGTGTAACTCCAGTGGGGTGCAGGTGCTTTCTACCCGAGCCCCTTACCTGCTGCCCAGGGCTGCTTCCGTGAGCTCTCACTCTTCAGATCAGCGAGAGGTGAGTCAGACACCAGTGCACTGTCTTCCCCTCGCTCCAGGAAACATGCAACTTCTCCAGGAGTATCTTTGAAGCTCTTCTCACTAGGCTTAAGAGGAGGAAAGAATCCCCCTCTTCCCTTCCCAATGTGGGAAGAGGTAGGAAGAGTTTAATGATTGTGTCTAAAGAAATATTCTCTAAGCCTTGATTTCTCTCTTACCTCTCCAACTTCTTAATAGGATGAAGTGAGTAATTGAGAGTTCTTACCACACACACACACACACACACACACACACACACACACACATACACAAGTCATAATAATAGGGGTGGGAGGAAACTTTGGGAGGTGATGGACAGGTCTATGTCCTTGATGGTGGTACTGGCTTCATGGGTGTATACTTATCCCCAAAATATGGACAACTTTTTAAATTTCAATCATACCTTAGTTTTTGAAAAAGAAAGTTCTCAGGCACCTCTTTGTAAGTCCTGCTTAAGTCGCCCAGCATCTGACTTTGGAACAGGGAGTCATGGCCACTTTTTGTTCTGTTCCATGCATGTGGGTTTCCACACATGGGGCAGAAAGAGTCCCATTTTAACATCCTGCTACATAAAGAACATTTAACTTCAGAAATAATGGCTATCAAAAGCCTCACCTTCTGCTATAACTGGCAGAAAAGCAATTTATCTGATCTATATAAACCTTGGTCAAATGTACTCCGTTGGGATGAGGTGGAGGCATTATATTGCTCTTTTCCATGGAATCTCTTTACTTCAAGAAAATAACAAGCTTGTGAAAGTCACTGAGAGCTGGCTTTGCTTTTCCTAGGTTTTGTTTTGCTTTTTTATTTTTAAGTGTATATGTCCATAAGTGCTAGGAAAAAGGAAATTGGGAATCTAACACCTTCAAAGGATTCTGGCTAAAGATCAACAGCCAACAACAACACTGAGATTCTAATTCTGGGTCCCAAAAAGATGATTTGGATGACTAGACAGCTCCAGTGTTCTTCAGTAGGTCACGCACAAACATTTTATAATGATCCTAAATCTCATCCCCCTCAGTGACATAGGAAACTGGATTAAGATTTTTATTCAAAGTCAAATAATAATTAAGAATGTCAGCTGATTAGAAGAGAAAAGTTTCCCAAGGCCAGATCCACATCTTTCACCGTGATTTAGTCAATCACTGACAACACCTTTTGTTCAACTCCATTTATTTGCCCTTGGGGGATCTGAGGAACATCATCCATCAATGCTCTAATTTAAACACCCCCACCCAAACACACACACACAAAACCTTCATATGACCTTTCAAGTGATCAAATATAATTAGCAAACATGCTCTGGAGTATCAATGTCCTTTATAGAGCAGGTGGCAGATTAGAACTAAAACTTTGATACCAAAATGAACAAAAGAACAACAGAAGCTACCTTATTTGAAGCTGACAGACATTTCCAGTTAAAACAGCTTAAAACTCAAATCAAGAAAAGTCCATGCCCTTTAAAGTTGGGACTCACAAAAGACGCAAGTGAAGTTGGGGCTTTTTGCAAGGGTTTCAGAGTTTTTATTAATGACTTTCTTTTTTTTTTTTTTTTAGAAAATGAGGTCCAGAAAATGCATATTAGTAAGTAACGTGATGCTTTAAAAGGTCCTCTGCTTTCAATACCACCATTATTGTTTGACTTACAGTATTAGTACCAATTTAGCCACCAGGGGAGAGGGTACCAATTTAGAGGGTAAATTCAATGCATGCTCCTCAGCTTCCCTTAAATGCTCACACTCATGCCTTGGAAATAAAAATAGCAAATAATCAAAGGAAATTCAAACTGGGTCGTGAAGTTTTAGTATGGAAAGTCTAAGGAATCAGTTGACCCTCTTAGGTCACATGTGTTGTCACTACCAAAAATGTCAGACATCAGACAGTGCAGCTAGGATTGCAAGAACTAGCATGTAGAACAAAAAAAGCTGTGGATGGTATAAAGTCAGGATAAGAAAATAGCATCACGCTGAAGCCTGATGGGGACCCAAATCTTAGATAAGAGCCAACAGTGATGGGCAAGGTAGCAAAACACAGAAGCAAAAAGAAACTAAGCAGCAGGTTACAGTACCATTTTTATGTATACAATTCTGCCATGATAGGGTTTCTGACAATGTTACAGCCATGGCGTCCTAACCCTAGCATGTGACATCCATCATTGACTTAGAGTGGGGACATGGCATACAATGTAAAATATTACAAACCACCATATATACCAAACTTGGACACCATGAGTCTTTTTGCAAACCTGAGTCTAGCCTAGCGTATGACAGAACTCTCATTTAATTTTATCCATCAAGTTGCATTTATTTGTTGTATGTCTAGTGATGGTGGAAGTCACCCTTTGTCTTATTCCTACTGAAAATATGTTTCATTTTAAGAAAAGCTGAGTTTAGAGAAAGGAGGAAGGGCTCCATAAAAGTGGCTTTTGTAAGAAGAGTAAGAAGACATGCAATTTTCATCATCGCTGATATTATATAGATTGAATTTAATCCAATCTCCTCTCATACAGAAGCATACCCGGATGGCAATTCTCAAGCTCCCTCATTAGACTGCCGAGTTAATAATGCTGACCAGCAGGAGGATGGAAGACAGCTGAAGTTTTCCTACTGGTCAACATTATTGACCAAGCCAAAGCTGTTAAATTAGCCGCTGCTTCAGCTCAACAGCTCACAAGATGCATTTTGTGTCACGGTGCTCACATACCTCGGAGAGAAGATTAATTTTGGTAATAAGAGAACTGGAGGTACATAGAGATGGTAGAAGGCAATTCATGAGGTGTTTAATGAAAATTGTCACCATCGTCATCGTGAAAAAAGGATCGTAAACTGAGAGTACAAAAATACATCCTTATCAAAAGAAATTTCAGAAGCAGTAACAAAAAAATTTCAGCTGTGGCTAAAACAAAATGGTAATAAAATATTATGTTATCTGAACTAAATGCAGAATAGCCTGCATTCTCATGAAAGATCAGTCTATCAAGAATGTTGGATGAGGGGCATCTCTCTCTCTTTTTATTTTTGTATCTAAATGGATTATTTGTAGAAAATAATGAGGGTAAAATAAAACAGTGAAAATATACATATATATTCCAAAGAAAGAAATATAAGGGTTTTTAACCACTTAATAAAATTAACATTAATTTTTTTAAAATATTCTAAAAATTTTAGAGGACAGAAAAAGTATAAAAGAAAAATGATTCTCACAAACACATTTTGCATTTTGCTTCTTGCTTTTGGGCTTTATCCAAAGGTAAAAGTAATTTATTTTAAATAAACTTTCTGTTTTGGAATAATTTTAGACACACAGAAAAGTTACATAGTACAGAGAGTTCTAGAATATCCCTACCTCATTTTCCTTTAATCTTATATAACATGGTGCATTTGTCAAAACTAAGAAACCAACATTGATTGGTACATTACTGTTAACTAAACTCTAGATTTTATTCATATTCTGCTGATTTTCCCATGAATGCCATTTTTCTGTTCCAGGATCCCATCAAGGGTACATGTTGCATTTAGCATCATTCTCTGTTTCAGGCTAGTTTGGGGAGATAGAATTAGAATCCAATCCCAGTGCTCTGGGTTGGTTATAATGTATAAAGGAACCACTGAGTCATCATGTCTCATCCTTTAGCTTTTTGATGATGTTCGACATTTAGTCTTGTCATGTCCTACCCACACTACCGGCCTGGTGACAGGGAACTTGAAATCTTAAACCCAAAGCAGTCACCACCTTTCAATATTTCATCAAATTGTAAACCAGAATATACTGTTGGAACTCTTTGGTCATACATCATATTTATTAGTAGATAAATTTTGTGAAATATTTCTTGATGTATTTTTCCTCTTGATCATCTAGTTGTTATGGTGGTAGTTTTTCTTACCCTATAGCTTCTCTCATCATTAAGGAGAAAGATATTTTGCCAAAGGTAAATGCCCACAGGGCAGGGGAAAATAAGAAACATGATGTAGGGGAAGCTTCTAAAAGATAGAAAGAGAAAATTGAAGCCTCTCCAGTGGTGGATATGGAGGTGGGGGAGATTCAGAGAGAATGTAAGCAGAACACAGGCGTTAAGGACATGATACCTCCAGCTCTTTAGCTTTATGGAGGTGGGGGCATTAGGGAGACAAAAATCATAGAAAAAGTAGAGAAAGATTAAAGAACAAAGGATTTGCTACTCAATTTGCTGTTTGAAAGTCTGCAAGGAAATCCTCTAAAAATGTGCTCCCATGCCCAAAGGAGAAGGTTGCAGTTGAATAGAAATAGTGGTGTGGCATATTTTTGCATAAAGACAACCAGTGGTTCCCTGAATCCCAGATATGGGAAGGAAGGGATCCAGAGTCTTCTAGTTCCCCACCATGAGAAGTTTACTGAGCATGCTAGCCAGTGAGGTCACCAGAGAGGGGCCACAGAAATGAGGTACAGAATGATCCCAAGGCGGACTGCCCAGGCAGATGAGCAAATGGAAGCTGCAATCGGGTCTTGAAAAATGAGCAGCCCCAGCAACAGCAGAGGTGGGAGCATAGTTTTCAGGATGGAAAGACTCCCTGGGAGCACTCCTCATGCATGGAAACCCACACCAGAATATGGTAAGGACAGCGACCTCCACCCAAAGACTGCGTAAGATTAATTACATCTCACCCACGGAGAGGTCAGAGCAAAGCAGCAAGGAAAAATAATGCTCAGACCAGGCACCCCAGTCCCTCTGCCAGAACACATAAGTATCATCTTGAGAAGAAGGGAAAGAAATGGCCTCCAAAAGCTATGAGGAAGCTTTAAACTTTGAATAAGCTGAACACTTAACTTACCTAAATGAGACCAAATTCATCCAAATAATAATTTTAAACTAAGAGGCCTAAGGATCTTAGCCAGACACTTCCTCCTTCTCATTCCCAAGGCATGGGAATGAGATCAGACTGATGAAAATAAATTCTTATACACTCAATGGTAGAGTATTCATTTCAACCGGGATACCTGAAGACTAATATATTACGTAAAAAATAAAGCTTTGTAGGATGAACATAGAAATGTTTTTCTTCTCTTACTCTTCAGTCCAAATCTTGCTCATGCTTCAACCCTCATCTTCATGAAAACAACTATCTAGCCCAATGGCCTAAGTTTTTTCTGAATTTTTCCTCCACTGAAATTGTACAGCATTCCAGTGAGCCGGATTAGCTCTAAGGAGGTGGTTTACAGAAGATAGAGATCACGTCTCACTCTTTTGTGACATCCCACACTGCCCAGCATGAAACAAGGTGGATATAAATGTGGGCTGATTGACTTATCGACTGATACACAGTGAGGCAAAGAAAGCTGGTTGAAGGGCCATAGCGAAGGGGAAGAACTAAGTTAAGAATCGGAGCCACTCTGTGCTTCTGGGGTAGAGAAATGTGAAACTATTTATGGAAATTGATTTTTTTTTTGTTCCCTCTGACTTAGTTATTTACAGTTACTGAAATTAATAACTATTAATCACAGGAAAAGGATGAGTCAAGTTAATTCCTGTGATACCCTAATGCGATCAATTTTCATTGCAGCAATTAGGAGTGAAAAAAATAACATTAAGTCCACTGGATATCTGCCTTCTTTGCAGAGCTTGCAAGTCTAAAATAAAATAACATTATGTAAGTGAGGAGTAAAAAGAGAAAAAAAAGATTCCACCAGAGTATCTCTCCTGTTGTTGCATGAAGATTCCAAGGTGAGAGTGGTAGAAATATAAAAATGGCTAAAATCCATGTCTAACATTGGTTGTTAAAATGAGATCTGATTGTCTCAAGGTGGAATTTGTTAGAAACAATAATTATTTATGACACTTTATTTCAATACCCTCCAAAGGATATGGTTACCTTATTAGAAATTAAAATTCATTTTCATATAAATCTCAGCAGGATATTACACTAAAATAACTAGAGTAACTCCAGGGGACAAAAAATAATTCTAGTTTAGCTCTTCTAAGGCCTGGCACTTGTAATATGAAATTTAAACTAATTCACTTGTAAGTACAGTGGAAGATTTGGAAAATGTAAGCAATCTATCTCCTATAAGCATGAGTATAAATATTATTTATTTACCACTTTGGAGACATGTATAAATTACATTTTCCCTACAAATTTCCACTGTTTGGTTTTATATTCTTCACCTTTAAAAAACTTTCTATTCATTAGTGATGCACCTGTTGTTCTTTCTTAGCTTTAATTGTGGATGGTAAAGCATAGCTTTTAATGACTGACTTTCCACTCTTTTAACTACAGTGAACAATACATCAGATTATAAAAATAGGCACGCTATTGTGAGCCTGTGCAGACACTGATGCACTATAGATATTTCTGACTGTTAGATCTCACTTAGGTTTCATCAGATTTCTTTTATTGCAGCAGTTGGCTGTTCAGAGAATCTTCATGTTTTTTCATGACAATACTCAGTGCTTATTTTCACAATCGGCCTGCTGAGTGTATATCCTGATTGGTTTTGATAGGGGGAAATGGGAATATGTGTCCTAAAACCCAGCATTCAAATCCTAAATAGTAATAACTCAAGAGCTATGAAATATAAGGCCCCAAATCTATAAATGCTGCAAAAATAACCAACAGTAAATTAGATTCCTTAAAAGTTGTTTTAATTAGCCAGAATGTTATTTATAAGCTAGATAGGGATTATATGATTACCATAGTTTATCTTTGCATTTTTATCTTTGAAGATACAAAGGAATATTGGAATCACATTTATTTTGTTTGAGGATACAGAAAATGATGATGTCTGGCCCATATTGATTTTTTTTTTTTTTTTGCCTTAAGATAATACAGTTGACTCTATCTGTGGTTTCAGCATCTGCGGGTTTAACCAACCACAGATTGAAAATATTCAGAAAAAAAAATGGATGGTTGCAGCTGTACTAAACACATACAGACTTTTTTCTTGTCACTATTCCCTAAACAACACAATATAACAACTATTAACATTTACATAGCATTTGCATTGTATTAGGTATTATAAGTAATCTAGAGATTACTTAATATATACAGGAGGATGTGTATAGGTTATATGCAAATATCACATCATTTTATATCAGGGACTTGAGCATCCATGGATTTTGGTATTCACAGGGGATCATGGGACAAATCCCCCACAGATACCAAAGGACAACTATTTAACTATATTCATTAGGACTCTGTTTACTGGCCAAGCTAATGGATATTAGCCCAAATCAGTCCACTGCTGCCATGTCTAAGTAGGAAGAGATGAGAAACTCCCTTGCTTGCTACACAGCAAAAGTCTCACAAACAAACTTGCCACAGCTCAGCGGTTCTGTGTATTCATTTAGTCAGTCAACAACCAAGTATTGAGCACCAAACCTAAGCTAAGTACAGTATCCCCTGCCCTCAAGAAACTCACAGTCCACTGTAGTAAATGATGTGTTACTCGACAATCGTGACATCATGATTACTAGAGGCAAAATTAAATGAGAAGACATAAAATAGAAACTCAGTAGAGAAAATGTAAGTCTGCCTGGGGGGGAGTCAAGGAAAGCTTCATGGAGGCAGCTTCTAAGTTGAGCCAGGGATATCATGTAAGAGTTTACCAGGCACACAAAGCAAGAAGAGGGCCTTTAGACAGATGGAAACTCACTTCACTAAAAGCAAAAAGCAGAAGGAGGCAGCACAGTGCCTCTAACACAAAGCTTCCAGGAAGTGGTCAAAAATGCCTCATTGGGCTGGAGAGTACCAGTCATTCCAATCTAGTGGCAAGAGCCCCAGACACTGTTCAGAAGACAGAGGCCATGCTCTAGGCTGTCCCAATTACTGTTCACCTGGCCTTGTTCCATGCAAGGCCAGAGAGGGAAAGAGACTCTCCCAAGGATACGAATGTGTGTGTGACAAAAACTAGAACTAGAACCCAGGTTCTTAATTTCTCTGGATCTCCTTTCCTAATCTACAAAATGAGCAGGTTTGAAATAATTTCCATAGGTCCTTGCAGGCTAAATTTCCAAAAGCTAAAATTAAAAACAGAACCAACAACAACAACAAAACCCAAAAGCATCCAACCCTCTGGCAGACTGCAAATTCTAGCATTCAGCATCCTGGACGATGATGAAATATGTAAATAATCCAATTTAAAGGACTGGCCAGAAATTAAAATCATGGCCTAAGCAAAAAATCCAGAAACCCAGTCCTGTTTGTTAGGTATGCATGCAGTAATCGAGATCACATTTCAACAGAAGCAGTCTCTTGGCCTGGCCTCCCCATCCACAAAGCCCTGTTTACAGAGCTGCCCCAGGAACTATTCTTACTTACATATTCAGCAGCCTGTAACTCCGAATTAATGACCCTACATGTAAATATCTTTATCTCCATAAAAACGTTATCATGTTAAATAAAAATATTTTCAGCATTTTTTTCTGCATTCTACACAGGTTTTAAAGGAACAAAGGAAGAAGTGGGACTGCTAAGCCCTTTCTGCACAATGCCTGTCACCTTGGGAGTGTGTTCTCCTCGAGTACAACACTTCTGGGGAAATGGAGAATAAGAGACGAGTTTAATTTCCTTCTGCCAAATTAACTTCCTCTGCTGCTTCGAGTAACATGCATAATGATAAGCGCAGAGAATGGGAAGCCGGTGTGGACTAGTGAGCACTATTCCCAGGGCAGGTTCCAGTTCAAGAGCAGCCACTCCTCAGGGCTGGCGGAGTCAGTGCCAGGAGCCATTGACCGAGGCATGTGCCAGTTTATGCAAACAAACAACTAACCCAAGGCACGTGTCAATGTGCTGGCCTGGCCAGGAATGCCTCCTCCACTATTGTTTTATTGTTATGTAGGGAAAAGAACTAAGGATTTTGGAATCAGACCAATCTGGATTTTAATTCTAGCCAGACTGGAAACATGACTTATTATACATATCTAAGGGCCTCCATTTACTCCTGTTTAAAATGGGAATCAGGTCACCTACCACACAAAGTTGTTGGGAAAGTTAAATGACAGCATATGTATGAAGTTTGGAAGGCACTCAATAAAGGTTAATTCATGTTGTCTTTCCCTTGTTGAAAATTCACCCTAGAAATCTCAGTGGCAGTTAAATAGTAGATTTGTACACGTGGGCCCAGTCCTGATCTGCAGGAACAAAGACCATGTATTATAACAAAAATCTTAGTTGCCAGAAATGTTGGTGTCAGAGGCAGAAATAATGAGACAGGGAAATGCATTCAGAGGCCTGTGTTCCCTTAGTAGGCAAGACTTCCCTGCCCTCGCGATGGCACATGGCTCTAGGCTCTCTTACCAAGCCAGCTACTCAGAGCCTCTCCGAGTAGTTCCTTAGGATAATCCCCTCTCGTAGGAGTTGGAACACATCTGAAAAAGCTGGACCTGTTGGGCAAACATTACAATTGGTTTTCACGATCAAGGCTACATGCATCTTTTCCATGGTAAGGCTAAAAAAAAAAAAAAGAAAAGAAAAAAATCAAGGCTACATCAGAAGAATAGAGAGCTGAGGAATCCAAAAGCAGAAAGTACCAGAAGATTGCCACAGAGCATGGGTAAGAAAGTACCTGGAGTCCAGAGCCAGAGAAGCCAATGTAATAGGACGTTGAGCAGTACTTCTTCTTATAGACAAAATTAGTATCAAAGCTGAGGATAAAATACAGCCAAGTGCTCAAATTCTAAAGAAAGTTGAGAACAATTAGGTGCCAGACACCCTCTCCAGGGTTGGCTATCCAAATCATTGCAATTCCATTCCCCTCTCCTGACTATTAAAGCAAAAATCAGAGATTAGGGAGAAAGGATGATGTCGTATGAGTCATTAGCTTAGGAGGAATGCTCTGGCCACTGAAGGATGGCTCCAACAGTTTGGGGGTGCCAACAAAAAGGAGAGACTAGGATGCTGTTCATCAGCTAGATATCTATTTACGCAATGAAACTACTAATCTTCTCTGTGCCTGAGCAGGGGGAGAAGAGCATTGGAAAGAAATGAGTGGCAGAAAAAGAGCTCAGCAGAACAACCTCCTGGTATTGACATGTCAAGAATGCATGCTTCCTATGTGTCAAGTAGACACTGCGAAAAGTAACCAGCCTTGACCGGTTTTGCCAGGGCCATATCCCAGAGTGTTGCCAGTTGGGTGAGGAGACCTCAACAGCAAGAGAGGCAATAGGAATATGCTGCTGAGAAAAGGAGAGAAAAGGAGAGAAAAGGGAGGAGTGGTTAGATATAAGAGGCCAGGCCAGAATGAACCTCCCAGTTAGGGACATGTACAATGGCAGTCCTACAGGCCCTGACACAGACCTTACACACTGACCCATGGAAGCGCCCATATTTGGGTACCCAAAGGGAGGCATAACTGAAACACCAAACTTTACTCTGTCCCCACTGCCAGCCAAAGCTTGGATAGTGCTAAAAGGGAGGGAAAAGAAGAGCATTAAATTGCATATGAGATCGAAGTCTCAAACTAGACAGGACTTTTTATACACAGAATTCACAAGAAAGCTATGGAATCTGCCTGGGATGTTGTTAAGGGAATAACTGAAGGTAGTGATTAAGGGAAAAAAACTACTTCTTGCTTTATGCCACAATTGATTTCAGACTGTTCAACTCACCAGTTACATCAAATTCTGCTGTCAAGCACTAGCTAAGTTCAAGACCTAGAAGAAAGGTCAAAGTCAAGAAGATAAGGCAGTAGAACAGAGGGGGCCCCAAGAGCAAGGTGGAAAGACCAAGGCAATTAAACATAGTTTCAATACCCAGGCTTTGTATGTATCGATCCCTGTTTTTGTAAAGGGTGCATTACAGGCTGGATCTCCCAGCAGAATTGGGAGGATGCCCTTTCCCAAGGTTGGAGCCCACATGGCTTACCTGCTACCACCTAACTGCAGGAATGGAAGCTCCTACTCTGAGAACCCCAGGCCTCATTCACTCTACAGAGGTCTAAGACCAGAGACTGCACACTCTTCCTCTCCAGAAATTGAAGAAAATAATAAATCAGAGAGAGGATTCTGCATTACACAGACTTGGATTCATACCTAACTCTGCCACTTGTTGGCTGTATGAGTGTAGAAAAGTGGCTCAACCTCTCTGTCTCTCACCAACACCACGAAGGGGTACTACTGTTACATATAGGGAAACTGAGGCTCAGAGAGGTTAAGCACTGTGGCAGAATTAGTATCAAATAGTTAACTAGTGAGGGAGTCAAGAGGAGAACTTAGGAATGTCCAAGTCCAAAGCTTTCTGTGGTATCGGAGTCAAGAAAATAATGACACTTCCCCTAAG
>NW_012144744.1:462360-490195 GCF_000956105.1 Propithecus coquereli | reverse complement strand
TATATAAGCATTCTGAGTATAAGATGCTGCCATTATTATCTGTAAGCAGATGATAATAGGGCTTGTGAGATTAAATTCAAAAGCTATTATTCACAATGATATATCATTCATTTCTGACTAGAAGACTAACGTCTGCCCAGAAGAAAGGATCTTAATGTCTGAAGTACAATCCGTGCCTATGTGATAAAATGGCAGGAGAAGCAAGGAGACTTTATTAAATTAAAGAAATATTATTTCTTTAAGCAACAGGGAATTCCAACTACCAAATAGCTGAGAGAAGATACCATATCATATTTATGTTCGCAAATGGAAGTTGTAAGCACAGCACAACTCAGAAGGCTGAGCTCAGGGATGGTCTAATCTTTGTAAGCATAGGCAAACCCCAATCTTTTGGGGGCTTTAGTTTCCCATTAACTGGGAATCAATACATCATGGTTTTCAGAACCAACAAGTTATTTCCACAAAATACTCAGTGACCTAGAGAAAGCAAGAATTCCATTATAATATTAAAATATGTTAAGCATTGTTCCAACCCCTTTGCGTATATTAACTCATTCATCCACAGAACAATGGAATGATGTTAAGTATTATTATCCCTATTATGCAGATGAAAAAACACGAGGCACAAAGGTTAAGTAAGTTGCCCAACGTCCATAGCTAGTAGCTTGCAGAGAAGGGATTTTAACCTGAGCAATCTGTCTCCACAGCTCATATTTCATAGATTTTGATTAGGTAAGAATAAATATAACCAAGGTCAAGTTACCTGAGGAGAATTACGAAGGGAGAAAAAAAATTTAGGATGAGTCTAGAGTAAAACCCACCAAGGCTAAAATGTCTTTGGCCTTTTTCATTAGAATTAGGCAATATTTCAACCCTAGGGGGTTTCTTTCTTATCTATTTAAAAAGTCATTTTGATTATTGCCTACCATATGCCAGAGATTGTACTAGGCAAATATTGCATTATATGTTCTGCAATTTTAATTCCTTAAAAAATTTAACTCTTCTATTCAGTTAAATAACAATAAATAATCTTGTAATTTTTGAAGTTCATTTTATACAAAAAATGCCTTTTTTTTTTTTTTACATACTTTGTAAGTGAAGCTTATAAAATTGAAAGAAGAAAAAAAGAGCTACCTGCATGCTCCGATTCTCTTAGAGAGGGCTGTATTTCCCCATCATTGCAGTTTAAGACATCTATGATGCCTACAGTCATTTGTCCTATTGATGCGGGCTTGAGAAATGTATGGGTCAAAAAGGGGTGCCCAAATGTCTAGAACAGTGGTTCTCACAGCACAGTCCTAACATCAGGAATGAGGGAGGGATGCTACATCACCTTAGAAATGTGTTAGAAATACCAAGTGATCAAGCCCTGCCCCAGACCTAATGGAACTCTGAGGATGGGGCCTAGACGCTTAGTTCCTGGTGATTCAGATGCACATTGAAGTTTATGAACCACTAGCACCTGGTAAAACTAATCCTTTAGGACCCTTTAGCAGGTGCTGAATGTTTCAATTGCCAAGGGCATACAGGGAAACAATAGGAGAAAACCAACAGGACAAGCACCTCCAAATGAAGGTGAGAGTGGCCAGTTGACAACCGCCATCTTTCCTGATAATCTGCCCTTCATCCCCTATCTGGAGTGTGGGAAGATATGTCATGAGAGAGAGCTAGACATGAAACAAAACTCTGAATGTGAAAGGAGGGTCCTGGAACCTTGAAAAGTCTTGATCAAACATACCCTCTTTTGAGACTAGCTTCAGGTTATCACCTGGTCTGCCTTCCTGGGGAGTCCCTGGCTTGCAGAGAAGAGGGCCAGGTGTATCACAAAGGGGAGTGGAGGGGACGGTGGCAAACTGGAGGCCTGCAAACTTTGCCAAGAGGCATCAAATTAAAGTCTTTCCAAAGTGCCAGTAAGCCAGAGAGAAATATCTTCAGAGCAAGTATGGCCCATAGGACGCCAACTTGTGGCTTCTAATTCTAACTTCCTCATTACAAAGAAAGAAACAGAGGTGAATGAGGTGAAGTCCCTAAGTAAAGCCTCACAGGACAGTGACAGCAGTGCCCTGGATCTGAATCCAAAAGCCTCTTCTTCCAAGAAAACGCCATAATATTTGTACATGGACAATGTGAATTTTACAACTAATTAAAGTTCATCTTTTGCTCCGTAAAAAATGTGCAGTTTGATTTCACTAATTATATAAGGCTTATGGCCAACAAATTCAGATATAAAATTTCCTCTTATCTTTCTAGGTTAGCTACAATTTCACTGCCTAATGGAATTTTAGTTTAAACTTCATTTCTACTATTTCACTGAACTTTTATACTCTTGTAAATACTTCAAACTCTTTATGGAATGAGGCAAGATATATCTAACAACTGGTAACTTTACTTGATCCAATTTCATTATTCTGGTAAGTTGGCCAGGTAAATCAGATGCAAAAATTATTTGACTAATATTTTTTAGCTGCTAGAGTTGATTCAATCAACTTAAAACATTTAGGAGATCAGCATAACTGGGAGGAAAGCACTAACTTGGTCAGTCCACATGCATTTTTTGTAATTCATTGGAACTTGAATGATTCTTTAAATCAAAGAGGGTCCAAGCAGAGGTGCTATTTGGGGACTTTGAGATGATATTTAGTCATCAAGTCTTAGTGACCAAAACGAGTTAATGTACCTTCAAAACTAAGCAAATTACTCCCTTCTCCCTGCAAATGGCCCATCATCATAAACGTTGGCCATTAAGGTGCCATGTGATTCTGCACAGACCACCAACAGGACACAGGATAGTGATGATTCATCACTAATGAACTAAACAGCATCCAGTAAGAATCATGCAGATGCCCTGCCAGGGTAAAGGAGGAGATGGCTATAAAAAGTATAAAAATGCTAGGAAAGAGCTTCCCAACATTTGTGAAATATAACCTATTCTATTCTAAGTAGGGGTGAAAAGCATGGGAGGGGAAGAGAAAGGGAATGAATATTACCTGAGTTCCTACTAAACATCAGGCAGGTCCATACTAGGTAGTTAACCACATTATCTCATTGATTCCAACCTATGCAGAATTACTAGCCCATTTTGCAGACGAGAGAACTGAGAACCCAGAGAACTCAAGTAATTGACTCAAAGTCAGGTAGCAAATAAGAAGCAAAGCCAAGATATGAACCCAGATCTGTCTGGCTTCAGAGATTATCCATTTTCACTATAATAAGAGATGAGATTCAAATATGTATTACTCACCTAACATATGCACTTTATTAGTGCTAAGGATACACGTATCCACCACCACTAGTTCCTTATATCATTGGTTTTTTGCAGGGAAAGATTTTCTGGCTAGCAACTCTGAAGCTACTGTACATCTACATTTTCTTAGCTTATTGATATAAGGGAAACCAGAAGGTGAGAAATAGGAACAGGGCCAAGGCAAACATTTTAGGTGTAACTGAGCTTGTCAAGCATCCAATGGTTTTTGCAAACTATTCACAAAATTAAGACAATAGCCCTAATATGCTCTGCTCTGCTCAGAAGACACAAGAAGGCCTACTAAGCTCTGTTAATAATGATGGTTAAAATAAGAACTTTACATCACTTCATCTCCTACCACTCTCCTACATATAATTTATGTTTCGGATGTAATCGACTATTCAACTGTATTTCGCTCTGCTCTCCAGCCTGTTTTCTGTCATACCCACGTGCCTTTGATGGGCCCTGAGACACCCACAGATTCACGATCCCTACTAAAATTCTTTTCTCAACTTCTACACTCCTCTAAAAGCACTTCTGAAATGAAAAAAATAAGAATTTGATAAATAAAGGAGTCAAAATACATATGCCTTTCCTTCTGTCTGGCATTCCTTTTTCCTCCCTACCTGCCTGGCAAAATACTACTCAGCTTTTACAATTCAGTCTCAAGTGCCTTCTGTAATACAGCATGGTGGATTACACATACAGCTATCACAGGTTTTGCTATGATAACAAACAATCCCAATATCTCGGTAGCTTAAAACAACAGAAGTCAATTTAACTTACATTACATACCCATCACAGGTCAGCAGGGGCCCTAGATCACTGTAGCCTTAGGAATTTAGGCTGACAAAGTAGCCCTTATCTCAGATTACTGGTTGGGAGGAATTTGGGAGTTTCTTAATCCACAAATTAGATGCTGTGGTTTAGAAGCAACACAGATCACTTCTATTCATAATTTTGTGGCCAGAACTACAAGTCCCATGGCAAACACATTAGTGCCTAAAGTGGGTAGGACCAGAAATATTTGGTGAACTGCTCAATAGCTGTGTATCAGAATCCCAAGGTCTGGGAATTGCTGGGTTATCCAATAGTCAAACTATGGCACAGGGCATCAGGAAAGCAGAGAGGGAGAAAGAGAAAGAGCAAGAGAAAATTTTGGACATACACTGATATGCAATATTTTTAAAGTACTAAAGTCATTATCCTAAAAAACATTCAGAACTTTATAGGACTTCTATAGGCTTATTTTGACATTTTATTTTCAAAAATATTGAATTACCTATGGGAGGGATACATCCCAAATCTGTCAGTGGCTAGGGTCTCTAAAGAGTCCACTTTGACTCTAGGTCTGGGAGATGTCCCAGGGACTGAATCTTTACAGAACTTCTCAGGAGACTCTGATGCTCAGTCACATTCAGGAACTACAGGGACAAAAGAATAAGTATAACGGGCTCACCTAAATGTCAGTCCTAATCCTTCTGGGATTTATATTCTCATCTTTAAAAATGAAGATTGTAAAATCTCCTGTATAGTGTCCTGTGACCGTTAGATAAAATGATATATGTCAAAGCACCCAACGCAACGTCTGCTGCGTGAGAGAGATTGGTGAAATGTTCATCTCCTTTCACCTTTGTAGTCTTAGCACCTGGCAGAGTATCTGAGAACAAGAGGTGCTCAATGAATTCAGAGAAAGAAAGAGAAAGAGGAAGAGAAATCAGCTATCCACAATATTTAAACCTTCAGTGATTCAAATATGTCTACTTTGAATCATCAGATATTTAGAAAAACACATTCTGACCTATGTACCATGACCGCACTAAGTGTTAGAGACGCAACAGCGAATAAGACATTGTCTCTGACCTTAAGAAAATCCCAGTCTCCCTTTGCTATGTGCCACTTCAGGAGGAAAAAATGATAAATAGGGCACAGAAATAACCTCCAAAGCTGTACCCTCGAGTGTACACAAGTACAGGCAGTGAGCCTCAGCAGGGCCAGGCGCATCTGACTATTGCAGGTGGAGACCCTGAGAAGCAAGGCCTGCGGTGAGCCTGGTGACCTCCTGAGTGTTCGGAGCCACCAAGCAGAAACTCAGCAAGGAACATGACCTGACACTCTAAGGCCAGAAAGGAGATTCAAGAATTTAAAGAAGATTTCAACAACAAACGGGCATGAAGGAGTTCTAAGATTTTCTCCTTGGACAATCAAAAATTCTAATTAACCAGAATAAGCTGTTCTCTGAGCACATCATTAATCAGTTTGACCAGGTTTCCCATTATTTCCTATTTTAAGGTTCCTGCTTTAAAGCAGGCATTATTTCAGAGCAAAGATTATTTCATTCCTTTGGGAACTTCGTAAAACATGCTATTTACGTAGAAGATAACACGGGCAGGCCCAGTGGTGTGGTTTACTCTAATGTAAAACACACACGTATACACACACACACACACACACACACACACACACATCTTACAGTCAGAAAGAGTTGACATTTGTGGTCTTTTAAAGTTTTAGCAGTTCAGCTTTCCTTTTATGGTAACCTGCTTTGTTTTCCTGTTTCTAAAAGAAAGCCACAGATTTATTATGCTCCGCTCCTTACTAAATGGGCTGAAGGGAGATTTATAAAGCAAATAAACAGAAAGATTTACGGTTTCTTTCTCACAGCAGCTAAAAATTATGGAAAAACTCATTGACCTTTCAAGAGAAGAACTTGGTTCAGTCTAGCAAAAGCTAAGTGCACCTAAGAGGTTTCCAATTAATCCTTTAATTTAAATCCTTTGTCTCTCTCCAGTAAGTATGCTGGGGGCCCGCGGAATCCCAGTCATTCTTTTGAAGTGTAACTACCTGTGGCCACTACAAACAGCATGTTCCATCACACTGAACACTAATCATCAATAATGTTGACAATAATTAGAAAATGAGCAAATTGGGAGATTAGAAAGAGAAGGGGAATAGAGCAGACAGTGAAGTGGGAGAAGCTGATTTGGCAGGGTAACCTGGCAAGAAAGAAAAGAGGCTGAGACAGAGAAGTCCTGGGTCTTGACGGGAGGGGAAAGGAGGTGAGAGACAGGAGGTCCATCAGGCCAGGTTGATTATAGATGGGCCAGGCTGAGCATTCTGCCAGGATCTATCGTGAAGTTGTCCAGAGGGGAGAAATTGGGAAGGGGATCAAAGAAACACGCCTGAATCTACGGGAGAATTATTCCTCATTTATGCCGACCTAAGAGCATAAAATAAGAGTCGCCCAAACTGTTTCCTATCTAAGGTACACAGCTTACACTCTCTCAAGACCCATAACAAGAAAAGTTAAGTGTAAACAGACAAAACACTTCATTAAGACTCTTTGATAGCTGGTCTTCATTTTTGGTTTGTTTTGTTCATGGGAGACAAATACAATCTTGAATTAGGATCGCAGGTATACCATCTATTAACAGCATAACCTTGGGTAAATCATTCATCCTCTTGGAGCCTTGGTTTTATGGTGATAACGGTAATACCAAGCTTCACAGTGACTATCATTGAACACATGCTGAGGAAATATTAGTTGTCAACAACACAGCAACACTGTCATCATTTATCCACCAGAGGACTGAATTCGATCTTGAGAAATGATGTGGTTTGATATGGAAAGAGCTGGATTCAGTAATAATAAAAAAAAAAAGATACAAGTTTAAGTACAACATGTAAACCTCAATTCCCTCTTGCAGACATGACAACTAGGCTTGTAGAATCAGAAATCTAACTCCACTGTACTTAACTAGCTGGGTAACCTCAGGCAAGTCTCTCAACTTTTCCTAGCCCGTTTCCTCATCTGTAAAATGAGATTAACAATATTTTTATCAGAGTATAATATGAAAAACCATGCAAGGTATTTAGAATATAAATATACAGAATGTACTAAGAAATATTAGCAGCAACAATAACCATGATTCACGTATTCATTTATGCACTCAACAGTTATTTATCAAGCAGCTACTACGTGCCAGGCAAGACTTGATGTTAGAGAGTCAGCAGTGAATGAAGCAGACAAAAGTCCCTGACATCTCGGAGCCTACTTTCCGTTCTGGTAAGAGTGCCTTGTGCACTGTTAAGTATTGATTAAATAATCTGAGTATGTTTTAAGAGAAGACAACATGAAAAGAACCCTAAACCTGGATTAAGATTTAATTTACCTAGGTTTAAGACCTCCTGGCTCTGAATCTTGGGCATTTCACTTCACCTCTCTGGGCCTAGTTTCCTTATCTATAAAATATTCTAAGAAAAAAATCCATACATTATTGGAGTTGATAAAAGATTAAGGAAACAATATATTAAAGTACTTTATAAATTATAATGCATTCTACAAATATGCTTTATCATATTTATTCTACCTATATATAAGCTTAATGGCCATATATTAAGCAACCTCACAGCCAAACTTTACCAAATGAGGGAAATCAAAATCATGAACAATTCTCTTTTTAATTATTACTCAAAGAAATTAAATTTTAATGCATAGGTGGGACAAATTATGGAAGAGAAACAACAGCTTTTATAGGAGTTGACATTAAAGAAAATTTTAAAACTTTTATAACTCGCTACAGTTATCACAGAAAATCCTGGCATTTGTAATATAAATATACAGAGATTCCTAGGAATCCCCAGATTTGTAAATATTACTAGAGCTTATAATTTTGTAGTAAGACACACTAAGGATCATTTTTGAAAATGTGCTTCACAGAATTCTAGTTTGGAATGACAATAGGTCTCATATGTTAATGAAGATGATTCCAGGCGCAAATAAGTTAAATAGATGCTTGGTTAAACACAGTTTCCCATGAGCTTTTCAAACCGTATCTGGTATATGACATGTTCAAAACATTTGAATAAGGAAACATTTCTTCTTCCCTTCTTAGGACAAATGGAATAAATTTTAAGAAATTTAAGTAAACACAACTGAAATATGTAAGTTATCCCTTTGGATTTTCAACAAGAGCCATTCAGTACTCAGTGACCAGTGGAGAACCACAAAGCTCAAAGCTGAGTTGGGATGTAGATACGAAATTATCTGTTTGTCACTCTGTAGCTAAATTCCAGTTGTGTTTTGGCCAATAACTACATGTCACAGTCATTCTTGTCTATACTAAAATTTATTATAAATGATGTTCAAAAGTATAAGCAAAAAAATCCAACCTGAAATATACACACACACACACACACACACACACATATTTATAAAATTTCCATGAACAACAAGAAATGCCTGTTTTTGGAGCTGTACCAGAACTAATCACATAATAAACAGTGGATTTCAATTGCATTCCCAGGTAAAGGCCAAGCTGTTACCACTGAATCAGGGAAGAAGGATGGTAATGCACTTAGATGTGTTGAGGAACACTAAAAGGAAGCTCCTGATTTTTATCACCTATTGGAATAGCATTAATGAATAACAGTGAATAATCATTCACGACAAATGAGTTACAATTCATCAGAGTGAATTTAGAAAAAAAATCCACTTTTTGGAAGTAGATTAAGACACTGGGTAGGTAGAAAGTACAAAAACCACCTATCTTTTTTTAAATTTAAGCATTTCCAACTTTACATTAAACAGATTCCTTTTGATTGCCTATACCCCGGACCCATAGAGGAACTGACGCCTCAGTGTGAGAGAAATCACCCAGTCTACTACAGATTCCCGGAAGAGCAGTCCAGAAAGGGAGAGCTAACTAAAGATTCTCAAGGATCCTGGGAACTGCTATGCATCATGGCTTGTCTGTAATTGAGAAAGGATGCTATGTTTACCCTGCCCACCAAAGAAATGCTGAGCTGGTGTGTCAGATAGACAAATACACATTCAGAGAAAATATTACTTCTGTGTAAGAAATTTGCTAAAGTGTAGAACTGTAGAAAATGAACACCTAACTAAATGTATCCTTGCAAATAAAAAAAAAAGTAAAACAGGAATAAACTGTAATTACTTTTCCTCTGGATCATTCTATAGGACCATGAATTATTTTTGGTGTCAGAAGGACCTGAGATTAAATCCTGGCTCTGTCATATACTAGCTGTGGGATGAGCCTTGGTTTCTTTATTGACCAATTAGAGACAGTCAGGATTGAATGAGGTAACAGGTATAAACACCTGCTTAGCACACTGCCTGGCACAATTATTAGTTTTTCATACTGAAAAACTTATCAAATACCTGGGAGTATCCCACGTCCTACCACCCATAGATATTTATTATTCAATAGATACTTCTTGAATACCCACTCTGTTCCAGGTGCTATGTACAAGATACTAGGGATAATATAATGAACAAAACAGGCAACAGTCCCAGACCTCATAAAGCTTACATTCTGGTGCTTGTAAAGTGAATTCTTATTTACATTCTTTCCTCCTAAACCTAAACAAATAAACGTATTATCTTGTCAGTCAAATACAAAACATAAGTTTGCACAATGCTGGAAGCTTCTATGTGTGAACTATAATCTATCTGGCAAACCAAGTTTCTTTAGCTGGGCTCAGAAAAGTTCCCATTAGAGTTTTGAGCAGCCAGGTGTCAGCATCAAAAGATAAAATTCAGCATTCAGCAGCAGCAGGAAAAGTGATAAATACCCAGAAATGAATGGGAAGAAGTCCCTGAGTCTGTACAGCAGCACCTTAGAAGCTGTTGGCTAGCACTGGGCTTTCTATAAATCCTCTCAATACTAAAAGGAGGAGATGTAAAGATGTACAAGCCCCACAACTGGAACACACTTCAAGGTGGCTCTTCCCACCTTAAAATTGGAAAGAAATTAACATGATCTCTTTGTGACGCTAAACATCTTAGGGGAAAGAATCCATAGAGCACTAGGGTTTCTCCACAGACTCTCACCTTCACTCCTTCATTTACTCATGGATTCATTCAGAAAGTAACTATTAATAGTATATTGCAGGCCCTAGGGCTGGGTCCTGACTATACGAGGATGAATCAGAAACAGCTCTGGCCTTTGAATAGCTCCTAATCTAGAAACTATGTAGAAAAAGCATTGAAGATCCTGTGTGATGGGCACTCTAAAAGGTCTGAACAAAGTGTTATCAGAGCCCAGAGGAGGGAGCCACAAAGTCAGCCATCAGATGAAATAGCCAGAGAATTGATTCCAGATTCACTTTCCATATAATATCCAATCTATCTCACAACCAATCAACCAATTCTGCTGATTTGATCTCCTGCCCACTTTTCCATGTCCACCACTACATCTTGCCTCGATTACTGCAGCAGACTGACAACTGGTGTCCCTGACTTGTGGCTACATTCTGTCCTCCACTGCAGCCAGAGTGATTTTTCACCTCTTTTAAAAACCCATCAACAACTTCCCCTTGCCTTTAGAGTCGAATGCAAATTTCATAAAGCCTACAAAGCTTCCCAGCTCTACCACCCTCTGCACTCACTACTCTCGATCTCCCACACTGGGCTCCAAGCACACTAAATGCTCCTTTGCTCTTTTGTACCTCCAGGATTTCAGAGATGCAGCTCCCAACTCTTGCACTGATCTCCTCTCACCCTCCCTCAAATTTCTAATTCCATCTCATCCTACAGTCTCAGCTTGAATATCTCCCATGGCACCCCACATTTTCCATCAAACATTCAGCATCCTTCATAGTCATTGTAATCCTGATCTTTCAAGACCCCCCCTTATGATGTCTTTCCTGCTAATTTCAAGAATTAGCCCTCGCTTCCTCAATACTCACTGACACACATCTTGAACCACATATTTGAGGACTTAATTATATCTAATTGAGCATTTATTATATTCAAACTTAACATTTATTATAATCCTATTTTGTTCTATATTCTGCCTTAGACATTTTTGCTCACCTTAGTTCTCATAACAATTCTTTTAAAAAAGACAACTGAGCTAAGCACAGCACCCTGATTTCATAAAGGGGAAATGCAGAGAGATGACGTTCCCTGCTTAAGTTCACGAAATAATGGTAGAGCCAGCATTTCTAACCCAAGGACCCCAAAACTAAATCTAATCTTCCACCAGACCTTTAATACTCTTCTTTAAATGTTTTTAGTGTACAATTGTTGTCTATCCAGGCAAGCTTCATCAAGAAGCCAAAGTCACAGCAGGTACTAACATACCAGCTGCAACAGCGAGAGCACAATAAAAACTTAGTGAGTTCAATTCTTCCCATTCCTGTCTAGATATTAGGCATCTTGGAGATAATGAAAAGGCATTTATTTTTTAAATGATCAAACATGCTGAAATAAAAAAAAAGGCTACTAAAGTTCTATTTCTATTTTAAGCTCTAAAACTTGTACTTATCCTTAAAAAGTAAGCATGGACTTTTCCCCTTCCTTTTTTCCCCACTCTTCCTTCCTTTTGCTACATGAAAATGCTAAGTATTATAAATAACATAATATATGCATCATGTCTTTCAAAGAGACACCCTAAAGCCCTAAAATACTGTACAGTGAGCCAAAAGATGTCTCAGAGTGATTTCTTAAGGTGAAGGTATATCATTAGAAAATGATGTAAGGCCATTCTCGCACGCTTGGCCTCTGGATACCATCTAGCCCTGAGCTGAGCAAGACAGATTCACCTGGGAAAACGCCAGGCATCTGAGCTCTCTAAGGAAAGTCACAGTCAAAAATCAGATGTAGCACGACTGCAAGGTTTTGGGGAGAGGCACCAAGCGAGACCAGACAAGACCCTGATGATCTCAATTATCAAGACCCTGATGATCTCCTTCTCACCACCATGCCAAGTTTGAAAACCCATGAAAACATCAAGGATTTAAGCAGTGTTGCCTAACCTGGCTCCCTGCCTCCAGCATCTCTCTAGCCAATGTTGCCTCCACGTGGCCTTGAACATGATTTTCCTAACATACCAGTCCAATTATGTCCTCCCTACATCAGACTCCTCCATAGATACTCTGCAACCTACAGCAATGGTCTCTGTTTTTGATTATGCATCCTTAATGATAAAAATGTTTGAGTATGCACCTCCTATATGTAAGTATGTATCTATTTAATAAAATATATGCATGTACTATTATACTAATATATCATGCATATCATAAAACACCAAAATGAAAACTAAAAGGATGAGATGAAAACAAACATAAACGAGAGTTCTAATATTGTTTCCATACCCCAACTCATCCAGTTTTCCACCCACTGTGATGCCTGTACCCTACATGTGTATGTACTGGCCTTCGAGATGAACTGAAACTCCTTAGCATGCCTACAATGCTTTTCACCATGTGACTACCAGCCATATCTCTGTTCTCATCTCCTACCAAACTCCTTATGTTTCAGCCATGCCAAACTTTTAACTTTCTGCTTTTGTATATGCTGATCCTTCTACCGCGAACTGCTGTCCCTCATACCTCCTCTAGCTGACCATCTCATTCTTAAGGACTTAGTTCAAATGTCACTTCCTCCAGGCAGGCTGTGCAGACTCCCATTGGCAGAATGCATTGCTGCCACTATTGTACTCCTGCAAGGCTATTTAAAATCCTAGGATGAAACAAATCCTATTGTCTTTTTATTATCTGATTATAAGGCTCTCCTCCCCTTTAGACTGTGAGCTCCATGAGGATAGAATCTATGGCTTAATCATCATTGGATTTCTGGAAGCCAACACAAGACTCAGCCACAGTAGGTGCTCAATTTATGCTTACTGAAAGAATGAGACAAGACTCTGGGCCTGACTCTTTATGCCCGTGGTAGGGTTGCTGTGTACAACCTTGCAGACTTTATACTGCATAATTTTAGCAGGTGCCATTCACCTGCATTACCACATGAACGGTGCCCTCTGTAG
This sequence comes from Propithecus coquereli, assembly GCF_000956105.1. Classification (NCBI taxonomy): domain Eukaryota; kingdom Metazoa; phylum Chordata; class Mammalia; order Primates; family Indriidae; genus Propithecus; species Propithecus coquereli. The sequence goes on along the minus strand of NW_012144744.1, from coordinate 477,160 downwards.
TTGTACAATACAGAAGTCTCACCTTTATAAAGCCCACAATGGCTCAACACAAAGTAGTGGCTCTCTATATTGGTAGATATATATATCCAGAATGTGTATACATAGATAGACAGATATACCATGAAGATCTGGAGACCTGAGTTCTAGTGTTCTAGCCCAAGCACTGACAATGATGAAAATAATGTTTGTTATTACAATGATGCATAATTATAATCATAAATAACGTTATGGCACATAGCTGTGCTGCGTTAGCCTTTGCAAAATGCCTTCACATTCAATATCATATTTAATTTTTATGACCAATTGGTAAAGTAGGCTTTATTCAGGCCTTGTTGAAAAGTCCTGTTTAGACCATGAGAAAATCAAGATACAGAATAATCAGGTGATTTCCCAAGGTTAGCCAGCTGGTAAATGGTGGAGTCAGGATCAATCAAGATCTTATCCCTAGCTCAAAGGTTTTCTTTTTTTTTTTCTTTAAACTACCTTACTACCCTGGGAGTAGTCAAGAAAAGAAACAAACGTAAGAAGAGAAAATGTGAGAAAGCAGGAATATCCAAGGACAGCTGACCAACCACCAGACGAACTCCCAGGCAAGGACGGTATGCGTAGTCCTCCTGGCTAAGAGCTCTCTCTCCTATATTCACATCGCTTTAATTTTTTACTTTCTTTTACTATGCTGTTTGAAGTTTAATGGTTTGGGTATTTTCTTAATTAATAAGCATCCTCTTTAAAGAATACATTTACCTCTGGTAATGTGACGTGGATATCAATCATTTACAAACGTGTGCAAGCTTGTTTCCCGAGCTGCTTTCTTCCTAGCATAAAACTCAGAACTATAGCACAGGAGAAACTGAATTTTGTTTGGAAAGAAGAGGAAATGAGTCACTTTGGGACAAGGGGTATATTGAGGATTGAACAAATCCAGAAGAGGTGCTACAGTGGTAGCCACAGGGAAGCCTGGAGATAATGCAAACAAGAAAGTAAAAGAGAGGTGGTTGAGTAGTTAAATCCTATCTAGTCTCCAAGTGAGCAAGTTTCAATACAATCAACTGAAGCCACAGGCCCATTTGGTAGGACACAGGAAATAAAAGTAGAAGGCTTGAAATTAATGAAGGAGATTTTTAAAAATTTAATAATTGGGCAATCTAGCAATACCAGAAAGCTATTCACCAAAGCAGATTTGTTTTCCTCCTGGGCACACAGCTAGAGAACATCCACCAACCTCTCTTGCAGTTAGATACAGCATCTGAGTTCTAGCCAGCGTGAAATGTACCAGCACTGGCCCATCAAAACCTCCCACTGAGCACCTTCCATTCTCTTGCCCCTTCCATGGTGACCTTGGAAGCCACATATTACATGTGGTGGAACTACAAGAGGGATGGAGCCTGGCTCCCTGAATCATAGTTTTGAGGCGGGCCACCTGTTGACCAGGAATATCCATTTGAAAATCTATGTGAATGGAAACAAAAGCTTCTATTGTCTTAGGCCACAGAGAATTTGTTCGTTTACTATAAGCAGCTGATCAAAACAATTTCTTGAAAAATGATTCTCTTCTTATCAACACGAAGGGAGAGCTACCCTCTTGCCATGTAGTGAAGGAAAGGCATTCTGTAGCAAATAAAGGCAGTGCAATTTATATGGAATAAAGTTAACAGGCAACATTTCAGCATTACATAGGCTGAGCATTAGCAAAAATGAGCAGAAGCAGCCCCTGACCTATAGACTCTGCGATTTAAAAAGTAGCACTTCAGCAACACTAATAGGACAAATCTGACACAAGAAAGCAGTGTCACATATAGAAAGGCATGAATAAGCTTACGACTGATTTCTTTTTCTTTCTTTCTTTCTCCCTTCATTGCTTTCTTTAGACAAATACGTTTGTGTGTCTGTAATGTACCATGCACTATTCTAGGTGCTAGAGATATAGTAAATAAAGTAAAATTGCTACCCTCATGCAGCTTATACTCTAAAGGGGTAAAGTCAAATAATATACCTTTAAACACAAAAACACAAACAAGTAAACGACACAATTTTAGAAAATACAATGAAAACATTAATAAAAAAAATTAAATTAAAATGGTATAGAGAGTAACAGGGTAGTACCAGTGCTAATTTAGCGAGGTTGGTTAGGGGAGATCTTTCTAAAGAAGTGACATTTGGGCTACAATTTGAACAATGCCTAGAAAGCAGATTTGCAAAGATCTGGGTGAAGGGCCTCTCAGCTTAAGGAAAGAACTATCACATGGGCCTATTGGAAGGATGAAAAGAATTCCAATGTGGTGCAAGAAGAGTGAGCAAAGAGTGGAACAAGATGAATTTGGAGAAGTAGGCAGGTTCCAGTTTACTTAGAGTGTTACACAGGACCAAGTGTGGATATTATTCTAAGGGGCATGGGAGCCATGAGACCATTTTCAACAGGAGAGTGACATGATCTGACTTACACTTTAAAAAGCTCATTCTGATAGATGTCTGGAGATGGACCATAAGTGGGCAAGAGTAGATGCTACGATCACTGGCCAGAAGATAGAAAAGTCTCGGGCTGGGGTGGAGCAGTGAAGACAGCATAACATGGACGAATTTGTGCTTCATTGTGAAGGTAAAGCTAACAAGACATCCTGATGTCACAGATGTTAGGGATGAGGGAAAGAGTAGAACTGGGGATGACTTCTACATCTTGTGACCTGAGCAACTAGGTGAATAGATGTACCCATAGCTGAGCTTGGGAGAAAAGCACATGGTCCTCTGTTTTCAAGACCCTGGAACTTGGGAGAGCTTTGTAATATGATAGTTCAGCTACACGATGGGTTCAGTGGGCTTCTATGAGCTTGGCCTTGAAACTTAATCAATACTTACAACATTTTTATCCAAAGAAATAACTAAAAATTTTCCACAGTGTCTTGCCAATGAACTTTTGAAGCCTGGTTAAAAAAATAAAAACAGTGCTATCTTAACCTCAATATTGACCATAGCACAGCGCTTTCCTAAGCACAGAGCTTAACAGTAGCCCCTTGGTTTAACCCAGGTGCAATAACCAGAATTCGGATTTGGGTTTTATTTTCCTGCTGTTATAATTCCAAGAAGAAAGCTGTGTGTGTGTGTATGTGTGGCAGGGTGTCAGAGGGTGGTTAAGAAGAGTTTAAGTGGGTGAGTGAGCAGGAACAGATGCTTTTGCCAAGTAGCCTAGAACATGAAGAAGCAGGGGCAGAGAAAAGCCAGACCCAGGAAGAAGGCTCGTCCGCATCTGCTGCTGGGAAGAAGATGATGTGTGGGCTATTTTGAACAAAGCAAAAGCTAGAAATCTCTGTGTCTCATAAAAGGGAAGATGGAGTTTGACAGATAATTGGGTACCAGAAGGTCTCCCCATTAATCAGACAGGATAATTAGAAATAGGAAAAAGGGACACCTCAAGGTATTCTTGTAAATGCTACAATGAAAATAAAACAGAATGCTTATCTGAAGCATTCTGAATCCCTGGAAATAAATGAAAGCAAGAACTACAAGTTAAGGGTTTACTAAAAATGAATAACCAGAAGAGGCTTCTTATTCCTGCTATGGTTTGAATGTCCGTCCCCTCCAAAATTCATAGTGAAATTTAGTTACCTTGTAACAGTATTAAGGGGTGGAACCTTTAAGAAGTAATTAGGCCATGACCACTATGCCCTTATATAAAAAGGCCAATTTGGTGCCTCTTTGCCCACTTTTTGCCCTTCCACCTTCATCCTGATGATGAATTGAAAGGGCCATCACCAGATGCCAGCACCTTGATTTTCAACTTTCCTAGAACTGTAAGAGAAAAAAATTCCATTATTTATAAATTACCTAGGCTCAGGTATTCTGTTATAGAAGCACAACTGTTGTTATAGTTGGACAATCCTTTGCTGTCCAAAGCAGGATTTTAGGAGACTAAAGCCTAGATTTAAGCACAAATTGGGCTACATGGATCATGATGCTCATGTATTTTCTAAGATGCAAAACATTTAAATGAAAAAACAAAAATGTGAAAAACAAAAGTTACCTGATTAATTCTTGGATAATCAGAAGTGTAATTAAGCACACTAGACCATATTCCCACGCATTCTCTTAATCAAGAATTGACAGGGTCTTGTTTCTATGGAAGTGCGTTCACGCCAGCCTCTGCCTCCAGTAAATACCCCCGTAGCTATTCCGAGGGCTGCTTTCTGTGTGAACTCTGATCTCTCTACTGCTTTCCAGGTCTCTTACCGCTCAAAGGGGCAGACCCTTCGCCATCACCCCCAGTGATATGAAAGAAGTTATAAATCACCTTGCTAATCAGCTGCTGTGCTTCAGACATTTCAGTAGTTTTGTTATACGGAATTATTAAATTCATGCCCATACAGGTAATTTTTTCCAAAGTATTTCCTTGAATATGGCTCTACTTGTGTTTTTCCAAGGAAGGGATGAGTCCATCTTTATTATGCTTGGTGCCCCAATGCCAGCAATATGCCCCTGGAAGAACTGATTGAACTTGGTTCTTCCATCTAAAAATACTCTCCCCTCCTACCAGCCAATTGTTCCAAAAAAGTGTGGTCTCTTTCTCAGTCTTGGTCTCAATGAGCACACACTTCTCCAATTCCAAGAACTATCCTCAAAACCTTAATGCTATAAGTTAATAATAATGATAATTATAACTGTTGTGATCTGGTGAATGTATACTGAATACCAGACTCATTTGCTAAATTTGCAATTTGCTAAATTTCTGACATGCATTGTCTCATTATCATCTTAATTAGTAAACTTAATTCACCATGTTGGATTTGGCATAACTAAACACTAATTTATAACTTGTGGTCTGCAAAAAAATCTATTCCCTGGCAGCAGGGCCAGAGCAAACTACTGATGACCCAAAAAAAAATTGTACTTTTTCTGATAACTGTCAATGCTTGCTATATTAAAAATTGCCCTCAGTTATGAGCAGTGAGTTGGAGGTATCCTTCTGAAGCCATGACATTTGGATCAATTAATTCAAGCAGATATATCAGTAGGCTTAAGCCTTTATGCAAAGGTAATAGGTAACTTTGCCATCCACAAGTCTCACAAATTCCAGCGGGACACAAGGTTATGTCTCATTTGCGCCATGTATCCATCATCTGTCAGTTGTCACACTGCTCCACGCCATCTTCATTCTGGGACCCAGGCTAATGGAGACGCCCTGATCTGGAACACTGCCAGTTGTTACATCAGGGAAAAAAGAGAATGAGGCAGAATCCTGCAAAACCTCTTAGAGCTTCTATTCTGAAATGGCACATGTCATGTTCACTCACATTTCATTACCTAAACCTGATGTCAGCAGGACCAACAAGGTAGCAAATATTTTGAACAACATTACAACGGAACAGTGTGGGTGGTGGGGGGAAGGAGCGACACAAGTCAGGCATAAAGCCCTGGAGTAGAAATGACCTGAGTATCATCTTTGCTTCATTGCTCTGAGTGTCAGGGTCCGAACTTGTAAAATGGAGTTAATGTGGCCAATACTGCCACTTTCCACACAGATTTATCATAAGGCTCAGAAAGTGTAACGTATATAGGCCAGGTACAGTGGTTCACACCTGTGATCCCAGCACTCTGGGAGGCTGAAGATTGCCTGAGGACATTGCTTGAGGCCAGGAGTTCAAGATCAGCCAGACTGGGTAACATACTGAGACCCCATCTCCACAAGAATTTTTTTAAAATTTAGCCAGGCATGGTGGTGAGCGCCTGTACTCCTAGCTACTCAGGAGGCTGAGGTAGGAGGATCACTTGAGCCCAGGAGGTCAAGGTTACAGTGAGCTATGATCACACCATTACACTCTAGCCTGGGCAACAGAGCAAGACCCCATCTCAAAAAAAAAAAAAAAGCATACCATATATAAAAGAAGTTTGAAGAATTCCGAACACTCTTCAAGTAAAATGTATTACCATTTAATGCTAACTGTATTACTTTTCATACCTGACAGATGGCATGATGCACGTTGCATATGGTATCACATTGTTCTTTATTCTTCTAAATAACTTTTTACTACAGGAAGAAAAAGTTTATAAGACTCTATGTAGACTACAAATTCAAGAATTAAGACCATAAGTAGGACTCCTATTTCCATACTTTCCTCAGACACTACTAATTTAAACTAATATATCAGAAACTACTTAAGACCTACCCGTTGAAAATGTTAACACTAAGGGAAAAAGCCTCAGCCGACCACGATTCATAAAACACTAAAATCCAACTAAAGCAGTTTTCAAAATGGGGAGTGCTCTTGCTTGAGTCAGATGAGGTGAAATGAAACAACCTCCTGTGAATTGTATCACAGCTGACAAAAGGTCTTATTATGTTCTATTGATTGGCTAGGAGTTCCGATATCTTCTCTATGGAAGTTTCTACGACAATCTCTACAGAGCAGGAGTCCTTAATACACCCTATCTCTGCTACTACCCTAGGAAGTTAAAATTGAAAGCTTTTGTGCTTCTTTTTCCTGAATAGGCTTTTCAAGGTAGCTTGAACAACGTGTGTAATATTTTGTTTTAATTTTCAAGCCAGTCTTGTTCATTGTGGCTTTTACAATACGGGTCATTTTCATTCTTCATTCCATTTATTCAGGGTGAAAATAACTTCCCTGAGGCAGTTCATAAGTATCTAGTTCTTTCTAGGCTGTGGTGAGACAATGAACCTACCCTCTGAGCATCTCTAGTACCCAGGTGTGTGTTTGGCCATCTCTAAGCTTCTCTATTAGATCCCCCCTGGGAGCAATTTTTAGGGAAATGGCCACAAACTAAACTTAACCATAAAATAATGTGGTAGACATGATTTGTTGCACGCCCCGAAACCACCCCCACCTTCTTCCTGTTGCTACAACCCTACTTGGTTCAGGTAAAAGGCAAAAATCATTTGGTTTTAAGGAAGGCAAACTGCTCCTCCAGCTCTGGAGAATGAACACAATAAGCCCAAACCAATGACAGCTATCACATTTGCTTTTCCCAGACATTGGTCTGGGGGTATGCATGCGGCAGGGGGATATAACTCAGGTCTGAGAAATAAGACGGGGGAAGTCTTCTGCATGTGGCAATGGTGGGGGGTTTAGGGGTGGGGAGAAAACCTTCTAGGAAGAACTTTCTTTGAGCATAAAAAGACAGAACCTCACATAGAGAAGGTTTTTAACCCCTGCCTTTTCCTCCCTTCCTTGTTAGGATGCTCGCGTGAGGACACCATGCCTAGAGCTATGGCAGTCACAATGTAATCACAGGAACATAAGCTTAAAGATCCAAGTTCAAATGCTGATGATGGCAGAATGGAAGGAGAGAAAAGCATCTGCTCTCAATGTCGGTATTCACTCTGGTTGGTTCTCAGTGCCTCCCCATCCAGATGCCCAGTATATGACCTGCTTTAACCCCCGGGCTCTATTCTTACACACAAGGAGGGCTCCAGCGTTTAGCCATTTCTCCTTAGGTGCTATCCTTCTCTCCATGAACAAGTCCCCTGGAACTTGTGGAAAGTCTTCATGATAACAGAGAAATAACTGAAGACCAAGCACATCACAATTACCCAAGGCAGCACCGCAACGCAAACTGGCCCAAGTCCAGGCTCGTACACTGAGCTAAGCAGGAGCATGTCCAAGAAAGCAGTGATTCAGACTTAATCACTCAACATAATCAATAAAATAAGGCCTCACACAGAAAGAGAAAGTTGATGTCACAGATGGTTCCTCATGGAGCTGATTCTATGCAATAAAAATGGTATCAATGAGGATGGAATCCAACAGTTTCTAACAGCATCAGCATGAGCAGTTTTCTCCCATATTCTGCCAGGTCTCAGTAGAGAAGTGGGGCCAGGAATGGTGGCTGTCCTGATTCTAATGGGCAACTAAAAGGTCTGCCAGAGGGGATATCAGGATTCAAATTGTTTCTGAGGTTCCTTCTATCATTTTTATAATTGTTCAGAATCCATCCCCACATGTAGGAGAAGGTAAGACAGTAAATTATTTAGACCATTATCTGGCTTATAGGATTCTTCTGTGATGAACAGAGAGAATATTCATATTTTCAATTTTTTAAATTACTTTAATTTTCTGACAGATAATAGCATAAGGTAAGATCTAAAAATAGATATTAATGTGAAGTATTGAAATTAATAGTCTTAGTCTCTTTCCCCCAAATTAACAAATAACTAAGATAGTATTAAAGGATAGATTAAAAGATTCATAGCCAAAGGGGCAGCTTCATTCTCCCAAATGGCATGTCTCCCTAAGCAAGTTCAGATCTATAAAGCACGTAAAAAAAAAAAAAAAGGTAAAAAAGGATAAGGAAAAAAAACCCCCATTATTTAGAATATATTACTAATGAGAACCAAGGTAGTAATGAAGAAAGTCTTCCAGAAGAAATGAAAAAACAGGATACCTATAAGCTACTGATCATGAGTGGTAATTAGGTACATTCCCTTAATAACTAAAGAGATCTTTAGTCAAAGCCAAAATGTCGAGCAGGGGTTAAACAATACACAGTCCTCCCTCAGAATATCCGGGTATCAGTTCCAGAACACCCAAGAATAGCCAAGTCCGCACATACTGAAGTCCACTCTAGGCCCTGTGGGAACCTGCCTACAACTGATAGGAAACATTGGCCCTCTATATATGTGGGTTTTGCATCCCACAAATACTGTATTTTCTTTTTTTAATGCAAAATATTAAGGGGGTACAAATATTTTTGTTACATGGATACCTTGTATAATGCTTAAGTCATGATGGCTTTTGGTGTGTCCATCACCAGAATAGTGTTCGTTATACCCAATAAGTTAAGTTATTATTCCACACCTTCCCTCTCACCCTCCCCGCTTCTTGGTTTCCAATGTCCTTTATATCTCTCTGTGCCCATATGTACCCATCATGTAGTTCCCACTTATTAGTGAGAATATCTGGTGTTTGGTTTTCCATTCCTGAGATACTTCACTTAGGATAATGGTCTCCAGTTCCATACAAATTGCTGCAAACAACATTATTTCATCCCTTTTTATGGCTGAGTAGTACTCCACGGTATACACATATACACCACATTTTCTTTACCCACTTGTAAATTGATGGGCACTTAGGCTGGTTATTTTCGATCCGCATCTAGTTGAAAAAAATCTGGGTATAAGTGGACTCTCACAGTTCAAATCCATGTTGTTCAAGGATTAATTGTAAGACAGCAGAATGGAAAGAACTTTACCATTACTGTCATCAATCAATACTGTTTCTACCTTGAGAACACCTGATCCATTTGAGAACCAAATCACTTAGAGGAGAGTGACCAGAATTTTGCAGCATTCATTCAATTCAAGCGAGCTACCTTCCTAATAAACAAATCACCATGGTGCAATGTATTATCAGGAAGATGACAGGAATAATTGGAATGAAAAGAACTGGGACAAACAGAAAAACAGCCTGGACATCATTCTGCCTATTAGAGCTTCTGCATATTGGTGGAAGGGAGCCAGCGAGCACCTTGGAAATGGATGGGCTCAGACATTACAGCACGCACTATACATATAGTCCAAGGTCAGAGCTAATTGATCTTCTCTGGCATGTTAAAATAACAGGGTTGTGCAAGGCTCACCACTAGCAGGTTGGAGTTCTGAGCTTGGAAAGAGAGGTTCACATAAGACAGAGGAGTTGTTCTTTCTAAAGCGGAAATGTGGGTCATTGATGCTTGAGGCCACCAACCCACTGTAACAGCATCAGCCTATGTCATGAGTCTGTCTATCTCATAACTGTGACTTTCAGTAGAGATTGGGAGTTGGCAATTCATGAATCAGTCATTAAGAAGCCCAACTGGGAAAAAAAAAAAACTCTGACCGGGACAAGTGAAGGAGATGGCAGCTGGATATAAGCTAATATCAAAGTGCCATTGGAAAAGAGAATCCACCACATAATATCTAATTGAACATGAAGATGACAGTCTCCTCAAATAAGAAAACAGAATATGATGCATTTACAGTTGGTTGTTCCAGTGATTGCCATGTACAGTAACACTAGAACAGGAGATCTGATATGCCCCTGCTTCTCCTATTTCTTTGCTAGGTTTCCTAACTATCTTCAAAGGTCTTGTTTTCTCATGGTACCAAGCAGCCTGGATAAAACAGGAGAATAGAGTACCCTGGGTAGTTGACATGATTTCCTGTAGGATCCTGGAGGACCAGAGCCAAGTGATGGCTTCACTCTTTACCCACATCTACCAGGAACACATTTCTCAGCAATTTTCTCACAAATGACTTCATTAAACAGCTTACTTACCTTCACAGTAGGCAGAGTCTCCCTGGACAGAGATGTAACCACTCTTGCACTCACAAGTAGCTTTTGTATTCCAGTTTTTGCACTCTGAATTTTCACCACATTTAGGTCCTTCTGCACAAAAGTTATGACCTAAGAGAAGGAAATAAAATTTTATATAAGAAAAGGAGGAACTAAAAGACCTCAAAATAATAAAGCATGAAACATTTTTTATTGTATGTCACTCTACAGAAAAATATACTTTAGCAATATGCAAGGATGAGCAGGCTAGGAGGTGGGAGGAAGAAGAATAGGAAACTCTGTGCCATGCTTAAGAGATGTTTTTGCCCCATACTCAAATTTGCTAAGGTTGTTCCTGTGTGAAGGCTTTTATCCATGCTGATCCTGAATCTTCTCCTTATTACCTTCTTACATGACTATGCTTTTTATAATTGTTTTATTGTAGAATTCATAATACACAGAAAAGAGCATATAAAATATATGAATATACAAAAAATAAAATAAATATAACCAGATTATAAGTACTCCTTGATTATACCTTCCCAATGAATTCCCCCTCCCAGCCACTAAAGATAAATACCCCGAATATTGGGTTAATCACTCTATTGCATATTATATAGGTTTACTATATATTTGTGCTTATTCCTAAACAATATATCATTTAGTTTTGCCCATTTTGAACTTTGCATAAATGAAATCATACTGTACATATTTTCTATGGTGTGTTTTTCTATTCATCCATATTAATGCCTGTAGCTGTAGTTCATTCATTTGTCAATGTTGTATAATATTCCATAGTATGAATATTCCACATTTTATTCAGTATATAGGCATACCTCATTTTATTGTTATTTGCTTTATTATGGTTCAAAGATAACACATTGTTTTTCAAATTGAAGGTTTATAATACTTGCATCGGGTTAAGTACAACAGCACCATTTTTCGTACAGCATGTGGTCACTTCATGTCTCTGTGTCACACTTTGGTAATTCTTGCAATATTTTAAACTTTTTCATTATATCTGTTGTGGTGATCTGTGATCACTGATCTTTGATGTTACCATTCTAATTGTTTGAGGGTACCACACACTACACCCATATAAGACAGCAAACTTAATCAATAAACATGTGTGTATCCTGACTGCTCCACCAACTGGCAATTTCCCTGTCTGTCTCCCTCTCCTTGGGCCTCTCTGTTCCCTGAGACACAACAATATTGAAATGCGGCCAATTAATAATCCTACAATTGCCTCTAAGTGTTCAAGTGAAAGGAAAAGTCACACATCTCTCATTTTAAATCAAAAGCTAGAAATGATTAAGCTTAGTGAGGAAGGCATGTCAAAATCCAAGATAAGGCTGAAAGCTAGACCTCTTGCACCAAACAGCCAAGCTGTAAACACAAAGAAAAATTTCTTTAAGGAAATTAAGAGTGGTACTCCAGTGAACACATGAATGATAAAGAAAGTGAAACAGCTTTATTGGTGATAAGGAGAAAGTTTTAGTGTTTGGATAGAAGATCAAACTAGACAAAACATTCTATTAAGCCAAAACCTAATCCAGAGCAAGATTCTAACACATTTCAATTCTATGAAGGCTGAGAGAGGTGAGGAAACTGTAGAAGAAAAGTTGGAAGCTAGCAGAAGTTGGTTCATTAGGTTTAAGGAAAAAAGCTATCTCCATAACATAAAAGTACAAGGTGAAACAGCAAGTGCTGATGGAGAAGCCACAACAAGTTATGTAGAATATGTAGCTAAGATCATTGATGAAGGTGGCTACAATAAACAGATTTCCAACATAGACAAAACAGCCTTCTATTGGAAGAAGATGCCATCTAGGACTTTCATAGCTAGAGAGAAGTTAATACCTGGCCTCAAATCTTCAAAGGACAGGCTGACTCTCTTGTGAGGGGCTAATGCAGCTAGTGACTTTAAGTTAAAGCCAATGCTCATTTACCACTCTGAAAATCCTAGAGCCCTTAAGAATTATGCTAAGTCTATTCTGCCTGCGCTCTAGAAATGGGTCAACAAAGCCTGGATGACAGCACATCTGTTTAAGTACGGTTTACTGAATATTTAAGCCCATTGTTGAAACCAACTGCTCAGAAAAAAAGATTCTTTTCAAAATATTACTGCTCAGTGACAATGCACCTGGTCACCCAAGAGCTCTGATGGAGATGTACAAGGAGATTGGTGTTGTTCTCATGCCTGTTAACACAGCATCCATTCTGCAGCCCTTGGATTAAGGAGTAATTTTGACTTTCAAGTCTTATTATTTAAGAAATATATTTCACAAAGCTATAGCTGCCATAGATAGTGGTTCCAATGGATCCGGGCAAAGTAAATTAAAAACCTTCTGGACATGATTTACCATTTTAGGTGCCATTTCAAAAACTGTGATTCATGGGAGGAGGTCAAAATATCAACATTAGCAGGAGTTTGGAAGAAGTTGATGTCAACCCTCGAGGATGACTTGGAGGGGTTCAAGACTTCAGTGGAGGAAGTAACTGCAGATGTGGTGAAAACAGCAGGAGAACTAGAATTAGAAGTGGAGCCTGAAGATATGACTAAATTGGTGCAATCTTGTGATAAAATGTGAGTGAATGAGGACTTGCTTCCTATGCATGACAAAAGGAAGTGGTTTCTTGAGATGGAATCCACTCCTGGTGAAGATGCTGTGAACATACTTGAAATTACAACAAAGGATTTAAAATATTACATAAACTTAGTTGATAAAGCAGCATCAGGGTTTAAGAGGATTGACTATTTTCGAAAAAAGTCCTACATGGGTAAAATGCTATCAGACAGCATCAAATGCTTAAGTGAAATCTTTCATGAAAGAGACAGTCAATTGATAGAGCTAACTTCATTGTTGTCCTTTGTTAAGAAATTGCCACCCCAACCTTAACAACCACCACCCTGATTGGTCAGCAGCCATCGATATTGAGGCAAGATTCTCCACCAGCAAAAATACTGTGACTTGCTCAAAGCTCAGGTGATTGTTAGCATTTTTAGCAAAAAAGTATTTTTAATTAAAATAGTTACTTTTTTAGGCATAATGTTATTGCACACTTAATAAACTACAGTATAGTGGAAATGTAACTTTTATGTGCACTGGGGTATCAAAAAATTTGCATGATTCACCTTATTGCAATATTTACTTTATTGCCATGGTCTAGAACAAAACCTGCTTAGAAACACTCTTAAATATGTTTCCTGAGGCATATTTTTTTAACCACGTTTAATATTTTCCTCACTCAACATTCCTTCTTGAATCCCTGCCATTTCTTTTTCACGATAATTATTTTTTATTCCTAATGTATCCTTTAGAAGTGCCTTTAGTATCTTTTGATAGTGAGTGTGCTCAATTTTAATTTGTCTAAATAAATATCTTTAGAGTATCTTCATACTTGAAAAATAGTTTTACTGGTTATACAGTTATTTTATCTCAACATTTTGAAAGCATTATTCATTGTTTTCTGGCTTCCATTATTGTTGCTGAGAAATCAGTTATTAATCTAATAGTCATTTCTTTGTATGTGGCAATCCTCCTCTGTGGCTGCTTTTAAGATCTTTTTTATTTGTTTGTTTTGTTGGTTGGTTTTGTTTTGTTTTGTATTCTTGAGTTTTACTCTAAGGCTGCGGTCCCACCCCCTGGACCATGGACCAGTACCAGTCCATGGCCTGTTAGGAACCAGGCCACACAGCAGGAGGTGAGCTGTGGGTAAGCAAGCTTCATCTGTCTTTACAACCGCTCGCCATCACTCATATCACCACCTGAACTCTGCCTCTTGTCAGATCTGCTGTGGCATTAGATTCTCATAGGAGCACGAACCTACTATAAACTGGGAGTGTGAGGGATCTAGGCTGCAAGCTCCTTATGAGAATCTAATGCCTGATAATCTGCAGTGGAGCTGAGGTGGTGATTCCCCGCCCACTGGGTCCCCCGGTCTGTGGAAAAATTGTCTTCCATCACAACAATCCTTGGTGCCAAAAAGGTTGGGGACCACTGCTCTAAGGTATCTAGGTGTGAATTTATTTTTATTTAGAATTTTCTGGGATTCCTGAATCAAAAGATTGATAAAATTTTCCATCATTTTGGAAAAGTCTCAGGTACTGTCTATTCAGACATTCTCTCTTTACCAATTTCTCTATTCTCTCTTTCTGAATTCCAATTAGATAAATGATCTCTCTTCTTAAGGTCTCTTCCATGTTACCTTAGACTTGCTTTCATAGCCTCCATTTCTATTTTTTATATCCTGAATTCTTTGCAACTTCCAGATGTACATTTCAGTTTATTCTCTCTTGAGCTGTGTCATATTCTCTTTAACTCACCCCCCACCATTTTTAATGTCACTTATTACATTTTATATTTTTATTTTCTAGAATTCTATTTGATTCTTTTTGAATCGGCTTGGTCAAATTTGGTAGGCTCTTATTCTTTCGTTTTTTAATTTGTTTCTGTAAAAATTAATTTAAACATATTATATATGCATATTTTATATTGATAATTCCAATATCTTCTTCTGATTTTGTAGTTTGTTGTTTA
>NW_012144744.1:457522-462109 GCF_000956105.1 Propithecus coquereli | reverse complement strand
AGGAGATATTACAACTGATAACACAGAAATACAAAACACGGCACTCACTCTAGTCCAGGCAAAAGAGTGAGACTCTGTCTAAAAAAAAAAAAAAAAAGAACCATGGCTTATTTTCTTGGGTTTTGAGTGATTCTTTTATCTGTGAGCTCATATTTTTTGAAATTTAATCTGTGGGAGTTATTTGAGGTTTTGGTTTTAAAGCTGTATTTTTTTTAGAGAGGATTTGTGTTTGCTTTTGTCAAGTGCCTGAGGGAACTATCAACCCAAGATCACTTTAAACTACATTTTTATCTTGGTTCATGAGAATTGAGCCACACAGGTAGAATAAATTCTAGCCCTGAGCTTTCAGGAATGCAAACTTTTCTCCTCTAGACCCCCACCCAGAATCAGGACTGACAGGAAAGTCTCATTTCAGAGCGTGAATTTTTCCTCCTCCACACACTGAGGGATTCGCCCTTCAAGGTTCTTGATTTATGCATTTCACACCAGCCCCAGGCTGTCTCCTGTCTGCTCACAGGGTGTCCATTAGCAGCCAGACTCTAAACCACCAGAGACTAGAAACTGCATTCAGGGAAAATGGCAACTTGAGCGTTCTTGCTTATCTCAACGGAATCACCCCTTTCAATATTTCTGGTCTCTGACTTCTTTATTTTTTGTCCTTACTCTGTCTTTTCTACCAAATGTTCAAAAATTATTATATATTGTACAGCATTTTTAGGTGAACTAGGAGGAATAGGTTGTATCTACCACAAAAGTTGTGATATATGATAAAGTATATGAAGGTGCTTTATCATCTCTAAATTAGTACATTTTAGTGAATAATAATTATTATGCTATATCACATATTGTGGTCTTATAGAAAACAGTGGGCCTAGAAATCAGGAGATCTAATTAATAATTCAGGATCTGCAGCTAAAAAAAAATAGCATAAATCACTTAACCTATCTAAGTATGTATACTGAGAATGAATGAAATCAGTGATTTTCAAACCATGTTCCTCTGAGCCCTAGACACACATGAGTTGTTATGTAGAGTTCAAGTCCCCGGCCCCTGATTCAAATAAAATAGCTATGCTTTTATAGTTTTGACACACAGATCGTGTGAATGACAGTTTCTGGCTTAAAAATATGTAAATCACTGCACTAAATAAACTCCAAATTTAATTCCTTCCAGTGCTGACATTCTATCAATAGAACTATTTTTCTCTGAAACAGAATTTTAAATCAACAATATTCAGGCTATACCTATTCTAAAAGGTGATAATTTTTATTGAATAAAAATAATAAAATCCATATACCTATAAAAAATAATAAAATCCATACACCTATAATATGCCTGTCATTATACTCGATGTTTTAAAGAGGGATAATATTATACACCTTATTAATAAGCTGTTGAGAAAGTTAAATAGGCTAATCCATGTAAAGTACATGAAACAGTTCCAAATACATACTGAGAGGTCAATAAATAGTGGCCACTATCATGATGAGGATGATTTTGATGATGATATTGTTGATAATAATAACTCAGTTAAGAATAACTGAATAATGCTGTTATCTTCAACTTCAAGATAGAAAAGAGAAACTCAAACTCACCAACACCTAGCTAATAAGTGGAGATGCCAGGCCTCCGCTCAATGAAGTCTGGCTAATGCCAATACCCATGACTTCTCACTATGTCATATATCCTCTCATACAGCAGTAAGTGAAAGATATAGCTAGTCACTGGAACATTAGAAATAGATGCATAGCCCTAGGTGACCATGGTATTACATCCAGCCTCACTACTTGGACCTATTAACTGGCAATTGCCCCAATCAAGATCAGAGCAAGAGTGTAACTTGCCAGAAATCTGAAACCTCTGACAGTTGAGAATACTTCTATGAGAGCTTGAGAGGTTTATGGTAATCGTTGCTAGGAAAAGTACTTGATGTTTTTGCTACCAAAGGGGTAATTTTAGGTATCACAGCTCTCTTAGCCAAAGAAAGTACCTGAACTTCACTTCCCAGGTCATAATTGATCAATGATTAAACTGTCATATTTTCCATCATTATGAAGCTTGACTCAATGCCATGTGTACATCCTTTATCACAAGTATTCTTTGTGTATGTTTCTTTTCTCTTAACTATCCTTTTTTTCCACATTCATTTGACAGTGTGGAACAAAGCTCCTCAAACACTGTTGATTTCCAATGCATATCTCTATCAAGCATGTGCCTCTCAAATCACAATGCAGGGAGTTGGGTAAATTTTATTTCAGGGACAATGAAGGGCCCCAGGGACAAACCGACCTTCATGTCAAATCCACTTTGATTGTGCCTGACAATTATGCCAAGAACGTGTCTGTTTAAAATTAAGGTAGGCCTCCATGCAAGCAATGTTTGCTCAGTGCTCGTTTACCTTTCTGCACAAGTGAGTGAGTAATCATTCACTTAGTACTGATGGGCATCTACTCTGTGGGCTGCTGCACCATGCAAGCATCTGGGGACAATGCAAATGTGTTTACATTCTCTACCCACAGGGAAATTATAAACTCTAAGCAGAGATGAGCCACATATGGAGTCAATACAAGGCGATCTGTGTCAAGTGAGACATGAGCAGGATAATTGTCAGAGTGTTTCAGAGAGGGAGAAATTATTTCTAGATAATGAAAAACTATGACAGGTAGAAACCTGAGAAGGGGCAGGACACAGATTCTAGTGGGAGAAATGAGACACCAACCCTTGAAGAAGAAGAAAGGCAAGTTTGGAAAACCTTAAATAATCTGACACAGGTGTAATAACAGTAATAACTAACATTTATTGAACATATACTATGTTCTAGGCACTCAGCTATGTGTTTTACATGCACTATCCCATTTAATTCTGTTAACAATTCTATGAAACTGAATTATTTTCCTCATTTTACAGATGTGGTAGTTGTAGCTCAGAGAACTTAGCGCACTTGCGGAAGGTACACAGAGTCATAACCCAGGTTTGACTAAAGCCAGAGTTCTTAATCAATAATTATTCCACTATCCTCTTAAGAGCAACAAATTTCTAAGCTTTCTACAGTACAAAGGATAAAGAGGGTATCCTTTTTGCATGTGTATATTCAAACAGAGTAAAATTTAGCTTTCTTCTCATTCTCAAAATACATTTATTTTC
The DNA here is from genome assembly GCF_000956105.1 of Propithecus coquereli. Taxonomy (NCBI): domain Eukaryota; kingdom Metazoa; phylum Chordata; class Mammalia; order Primates; family Indriidae; genus Propithecus; species Propithecus coquereli. Next base: position 458,965 of record NW_012144744.1, on the reverse strand, counting down.
TGCCAGGTAATTCCAAATCCTCTTAACAGAAACAGTCTAACTTTAATCACTCCAACTTCTTTAAGTCAGGGTCTATGTCTGATTCACTTCTCTTAACCAGCAACTTCCCATGCAGGGATGGTTGTATAGATGCATGGCTTATAGATGGATGGACAAATGAATAGGAAGAAGTATGGATGGGGAAATTAAGGAGCAAATTAAGAGATGAATGAATCTATAGGGGCATGCGATATCCCCTCTTAATCAACTGGAAGACAAATTTGACTCCCTTACTAGTCACCATATTTCATTCGTTAAACGTTTTATTGAGGTATAATTTACATAAAACTCACCGACTGTAAGTATATACTTTGAAGATTTTTAGTAAATTTACACAGTTATGCAGCCACCACCACGATCCAGTTTTAGAACACGTATCTCACCCAGGCTGGCCATGATCATTCTTAAAACCCCACCTCAGCATTTGAGTTGGCTGCCAAGTCATAAATCCTCAATTAATTCTCCACCTTTCAGAATTCTTCTAAAGCCTTTGTCTTTCTTATCTTATGTGTCTGAATAGCATGACATTTAAGATACACATCTTCCCTTCCTAGACATTTGTCTTCAATGGCTACCCACAGTCTCTCTCGCAAGTCCTACAGCTAGACTTTGGTGCATTTTTTTCTTCAGTTGGTTATCAACACAGCTTGATGCATGAGACTCCTGAAAGTCACCCTCTTTCCTAAATATCAATTTCTTTCTTTCTTTTTTTGAATTAGAAACTATGACCAGATAATAGAACACACACACACAAATAAACTGCCCAACATTCAAGTTCTTTTACTTGGTTATTTTTAATAAGTGACTCTGGACTCTTTGAAATTATTCTGTAATTAGAAGCACACAGTACCATCTTTTAACTAGCACTGACCCAAATACAAAGAAGACCGTAATTATAAAAAGGTGCTATTTATTGACTTCTTCCAACACGCCAGGTATAGTGGTAAGCATATTACATACATTACTTCATTAAACCCTCATAAAAACCCTAAAGATTACTATTATTTCCATTTTACAAATTAGGAAAATGTGGCTGGGACTTTTCTTCTCCAAAGTAACATAGCCAGTAAGTGACAGAGTCATGATTTGACTCTAAAGTTCTTGTTAGGACCACTAAGAAAATAATTATTCTAAGATTTAAATACCTGGGGGCATAAACATCTACCGATGATTATTATCTGACAATGTTTTTGGCTTGCAACACTTCTTACATCCTGTAAAATTTTAAAAATTGGCCCATTTAGCACCCAGCTGCAGGTTCTCCCAATCTGTTACTACCAGAAAATAAATCTGGGCCAACGCTTGTTCTCGATCATTTCTGGCCCCTGGTTAAGAACATCCACCTTTCTCTAGAAGCAATAATGAGGGTTCACAGTCCCCTCTAAGAGCACAGGAAACAACACC
>NW_012144744.1:449320-455162 GCF_000956105.1 Propithecus coquereli | reverse complement strand
CTGGAAGCTTTCCAAAGAAACAAATTTGTTTCTTTCTCCAGGAAACACTCCATTATTACTCATTGCTTGGTAACTAAGTGTCCAAAGAAAAATAGCTTGTCATACGAGAGAATACCACCCATGGATGAAATACCAAGATGAGTAAGACCCACTTGGAGCTCACACTTAAGTAGTTAAAATGAGAAAATGCTTAGAAAAAGACACATAATCCACTGAAATGAGGCTTCAGGTTTCACTGAGACTGCCTCTTTAATTTTAGTTCCTAGCAGAGATGCCATTCATTTGCTCAACAAATAAGCACGTAGCATGTGCCTGGGCACTGTGCCAGGCAATAGGGCTAGAGCAAAGAATATCGTAAACACGTCCCCATTTATCTTACAGTCTAGCAGAGATGACTGACTTTGAGCATTGGATTAGAAGGGGATCATATGACAGAGAGGGGGTCAAGGTGCCCCAGGAATGTATCACAGAGAAGGGTCCTAACGCAAGAAGATTTGAAGGATTAGTGGGGCCAGCAGGACAAACAGTAAGAGTTCCAAAGGCATGGAGCAGCACATGTCCATGACATGTACATGAAAATTAATGAAGTAACATAAAGGTTGAGGTCACACTTTGTCCTCTGGTTGGAGCATTCTAAAATTTGGACTCCTCCTAATGGTCCTGTATCTAGAGTTCTGTCGCCAGTACTCTTTATAATTATATTATAATTATAATTTATAATTATGGTGAAACCATCTACTCATTTTCCTTCATCTCTAGGTTTGAGCCAATGATGGACATGCATTTTAATGATTTGGTCCTATGACTCCTTCCACAACAAGAAATGAATAGGCCACAATACTGGGCGAGACTTAGCATCTCCAAAATAGTTAAAGTTGGACTCCATATAGAACACCATTGCTTGCCCTCAATCTCCTTCCCTAATGTATCCCCCAGCAGGTCAGGTGGGTTACCTTTGAAATTATGTACGTGGACAATCTAAAAATGCACTCCAGATTCCTCTATTTTAACCCAAATCTCAGAAAGTCAATGCCTCTCCTATCTACTACTGCCTGCCTAACCTTTAAATTCATATAAGGAGTAATGGTTGACTAAGTACAGGATATGCCATATGCCTCAGAGGTATGGAGCCAGCTCTATCCATGGACTGATTAAGAGGGATATAACCCAAAGATCCTTTACAATAACTGGATGCCCTTACGTACTCTACAACCAACATACCCACCACAGGAGAAGCCTGGGTCTTTGAGGGTGAGAATGTCCCTTTAGTTTTTTGTGCACAGAAGGTTAAGCCATCAGGACTGGCCTGTTAAGAGACTGAGCTCCAGATTCTTACAGGTTTTATTTTAGAAAGCCATTGGTTTCTTCTATAAGAGTCAACGTTTAAGGGTCTTCCTGTCACTTCAGGGCCTAGCCTTAGTTTCAGGTGCTCTTGCTGGTGCAATGTGCCTCTCTCTGGAGGCTTCCTAGACCCCAATCCATTATAGCACCTTCAGGGCCATGGAATTCATGTATTCCCTGAGACTCTCCTTCACACATCCTCTGTTCCCAGCCTCAACAGTTGAACTTAGAGCCCTCTCTAGTCCACTTTAGCCTGTGGTCACAGGGATTTTGATCAGATCCCATCTGTCAATATGCAGAGGACCTGGCCCATCCGCAAACTGCCAGTTCCTCCATCGAGGCATTAGCTTACATTCTCCTTAAATGCCTCTTTTCCAGGTGCTCTTCACCTCAGATACACTGAAATCCTCTCTCTAAAGCCATTTCAATTATAAACCCACATAAAATGATGAGGAAGACTGGAAGAGAAAAAAATCACTTCACCCAGACTCTTTGGGAGGGTTGAGTTGAAGGGCATAAAAATCTTAAATAGTACAAATAATTTCAACTGATTTCAGTCCAGGCCAGATGACAAGGCAAATGAGCATGAATTAAAATTACAGATAAACACATTTGGAACAGATGTTGGAAAGAACTTTTTTCCCAACACTGAAAGTCATAAACATGCAGCAAAACCCTCCAAAGTCATTGGCGATACTAAAGATACAATTAAAGCTGATTATGAGAGGGATAAAACCCAGAGGAATGTCCCAAGAATTTTGGGATGGGCCAAATGATGGGGGTGTTTTCTTGGAGGGGTCCTGAGGACACATGGTCAAGATTGTTGACTTTTTTTTTTCTCACTCTCTGAGAGCACCAGAAATCCACGAGCAATCCTTTCCTACCAGGCCTACGTTCACACTTTTATTACTTCTCCCTGGCAGGGGCACAGATGTCACTCCAGTGCTCACTCCCCTTCACCTAATGGCCTCACACTTCAAGTGGGCAGGCTTCTGCTACAGCCATTGCCTCAATGCAGGGAGGGAGGGAAGTTTCATGCTGCCGGCACAAGCTGTCCTGAGGCATCAGAGAAAAGCTGCAGCTGTGATTAGGGCAGTTCTGGGTGGTGCTGCCAGTAACTGAGACCTTGAGCCCCAGCAACGGCACAGGAGCTTCTCCTTCCCAGCGTCCACCTTGCTTCCTTTTGCGTGTTTCCTCGCTGACTGTCCTGTAGTTCTTTTCCTAGGGGGACATCGGCTACACCCATAGCCCTGTGGATTTAACTACCTGTTCAGCTGGCTACCTTCATTCTTTCTCTAAAGATCAGAGGAATTAGTTACAGCATTTGGCACGACCCAAGATTTGAAGAGGCAAGGTGTCTAGGCCTCTAGTTTGAATACCAGTTTTGTTGATACAAAGAACACAGTAAGTCAGGCAGGACCTGTTTTTCTTAACTGTAAGATCTTAGGTTTAAGTCCCACAAAGAGGAAAGCTCAATGTAAAGCTATAGTCTGCACCTTTCATCTTGATTAGTCAATGAAGAGGGTGGAGGTAACCATATAAGAAACTGTGAATACTTAGTCAAAAAAATTAACTTCATAATCAAGCTAACAAGTTATAACTTGAAGAAACAAGTTATAACTCAGCAAAATGGGTTTTAACCTATTTCCTATACAGGGTAAATATAGCTTATCAGCTGGTACTGAAAATAATGTCATTCACAGTCACTGACACGACAATGACAGAAACATTCTATGTGGTAAGAACTATATCTTCACCCCATCTTGTCTTCTACATTTAAAGAATTGATTCATAAAATGTGAGCATTAAAACAGATGGTATATAAAAAAGATTAGAAAGCCTTGTATTTTATATTTTATATAATTATATAATATCCCTATGGATATTATACAATTATCCAACTGGGATCAGAAAGCAAAACCACTTTTCGGCAGTTTTCTCAAATTCCCAGTTGAAGCCTCCTCAGGTAGGGCAGTTCATCAGAGTCCTAATGAAAACAAACCTTGGAAAACTTCAGATTCTCCAGGTAGGCATGAGAAAGGTTTTGACTTAGACTCTGAGGAATGATGCTCTCATGGGATGATTTCCCTCAGACTAATGACCTGACATCACAGTAAGGGATGGTAAATATGCTAATTGAGGAGGCTTCCATGCAAGTATTGAAAGGCAACAGCCACTTTGGTTTCTGTAATCAATAACATCAGGGTGGCAGAAGCCATTCAGCTGTATCATACCACAGTGCTCATCCTGAAATGTGCATTTCAGCTCGTCTGAGTCCCATCTCTCTGCTTACTTGCTGCCTGGAAGTCTGTGGATGATCTCGGTCCACAAAGCAAATGGTGCAGCTTTTCTATATGCAGGGTACAAATTACTTTACATAGTAATTGAGTGTTTCTCACCTTTTCATTACTTTCTATTTTAGAGTGGAGGAAGGAGAAGGGCGTGAGAAAAACTGAATAATTTGCCTTAGAAGTCCACTGGGCTTTCCAAGTCTTGTCAGAATAGTAATTGTACAACCTCCTCCTCCTCTTGCAACACTCCACTCAGAAAACATGAATGAAGAGGAAAAGGTAAAAAACAAATAGAATTTAAAGAGGGAAAGTATTTCTTGCAAAATTGTAAGAAACCATTATGTTACTTCTAATGATGCTCTTGAGAAATAAATTGGAATTAAGAGATATGGAGGAAAATGCATGGAGAGCATATAGATCAAGACAATTGAGCTCTGAGCTTGCCTAAATTGATTTTTTATTAATTGTCACTTCAATCGTAAGGTTTCATGAAGAAGAGATACCCCACTGCCCAGACAAATATGCCTTTCATTTTCTGACTGCCTGATGTGCAGAGCAGGCCCAAGCATGGGGACAAGTGGGCTGGATGTTCTAAGATTCCCTCTGCTATGTGTCAACAAGGAAGAAGGAGGTAATGACAGTAGATGGGACTGCAAAAGACATTAGTCCATAATAATGCTTCCTTCATTCCAGGATCTGAATTCCAAGGTGAGAGTCACATAGAAGAAATTCAAATGGTTTAATTCACCCCACCCCTCCCACAAAAAGTCCCTCTCTACCATCTGTTTTCTGAAGACGCGTTCAAGTTCATGTCAAAATGTAAAGTTGTCAAAGAGCATAAAATAACTCTTTCACACACCTCCAAAGAAAACCATCAGCTTCCAAATAAAAGTGCTGGTGGCTTCCTGGCTGAGAAGGATACAGGTTTGAAGAAGAAAGCCCCCCATTTCACAGATGGGCCCTGGCTAAGATCAAACTTATGAAGTGTCACTCCTGCCTCCCACTCTTCCCTCTAAGCTGAGTCAGGTTGGTAAAAGCCACCAGATTTCTAGCAATGGAAATCCTGTATGAGTCTGATTTTCAATGAGATGTCACCTCTCTCAGCATCTTCATTGGCAAAGAAGGACATGCATTCTAGACAAGAGCTGACAGAAGCAGTGGCACCAGTTCTATTGTAAATTGGGTCAGGGCAATGAAATCCCTCTTGAATTTCTGTGGCCTAATCAATGATTCTGCTCTAATGAAACCATAAATCAGAAAGGATTTACATAAACTGAGTCCCATTTGGCACATCAACAAATAGCAAGTGATGGATTTTGCATTAAATTGTAAGACCTACCTAACCACCCTATCGGTTACCAATAAATGCATCCCTCTGAAAACTCCACTCAATCTTCAGCTATTTCTAAAGCATCCCAGCTGCAAAGATGCTTATAGTCATGAAAGCAGATAAATCAAGGTAGATATTCTGATAGCACGGCTAACATGTCATTGATTCTCAGAGCCATTCTTGAGTATCAACATACTAAATTTTTCTAAGAATTTTACCAAAGCATCTCTCTCTCATGACCAACTACAGATAGCCTAAGCTGAAAACACACCAGGATAAAATATAAAGTATTTTTATATATCAGAAGGTGCTAGGGAGAGGGGTAAACAAATTACGGGCTGCCATCTGTCCTTGTAAATAAAGTTTTATTGGAACATAGCCACATCCATTTATATACCTATGATCCATGCTGCTTTTGTGCTAACAGCAGAGTTGAGTGGTTGTAACAGAAATGCTCTGGTCCACAAAGCCTAAAGTATTTACTCTGTGGCCCTTTATGAAAAAAATTTTGCCAATCCTTGTGCTAGAGAAAAGAGAAAAAAGTTAAATATGAGGTTACCTGAGCTAAACTGCTAGGTTGCTGGGTCCTCTTTACCTCTGGAAGGTTCAAAGCTTAACCAAAAAGGATATAACTTACCGGGTATTTGAGAATATTTGTGGCAGGTATAGTTTCAAAATAATAGCTATGAGTTTAACTAGATTTGTCTTTTAAGATTTTGAACAAATTCTAGGTTCTCCTAATCCATCTAATTCTGCCTGGGTGAGAAGTTTCAGAGAGGAAATGATAATTGAGCTGGAGTTTGAAGAAATAAGAATAAATTTAGGAAGGTGGGAAGGGAAAGGGAGATGAAGAGAGGTTGGTTAATGGGTTAAAAAAATA
>NW_012144744.1:448366-449270 GCF_000956105.1 Propithecus coquereli | reverse complement strand
AGCCATGATTTTAATCATTAAGGGAAATTCAAGGAATGGTGACGCTGGCCTGAGAAGACCACCAGCCATTAGCATTGCCTAGTCCTGCAGTCCCCAACCCCTGGGCCATGGACCGGTACTGGTCCGTAGCCTGTTAGGAACCAGGCTGCACAGCAGTAGGTGACCGGTGGGTGGGCCAACAAAGCTTCATCCATATTTACAGCCATTCCCCATCACTTGCATCACCACATAAGCTCAGCATGGCATTAGATTCTCATAGGAGCGCAAACGCTACTGTAAATTGTGCATGCGAGGGATCTAGCTTGTACTCTCCTTATGAGAATCTAATGCCTGATGATCTGAGGTGGAGCTGAGTGGTGATGCTAGCACTGGGGAGAGGCTGCAAATGCAGATTATCATTAGCAGAGAGGTTTGACTGCACAATAAATGTAATGCACTTGAATCATCCCAAAACCATCCCCTCCCACTGGTCCATGGAAAAATTGTCTTCCATGAAACCAGTCCCTGGTGCCAAAAAGGTTGGGGACCGCTGATCTAGTCCATGAAATGTCTGGAAGCTTTCCAAAGAAACAAATTTGTTTCTTTCTCCAGGAAACACTCCATTATTACTCATTGCTTGGTAACTAAGTGTCCAAAGAAAAATAGCTTGTCATACGAGAGAATACCACCCATGGATGAAATACCAAGATGAGTAAGACCCACTTGGAGCTCACACTTAAGTAGTTAAAATGAGAAAATGCTTAGAAAAAGACACATAATCCACTGAAATGAGGCTTCAGGTTTCACTGAGACTGCCTCTTTAATTTTAGTTCCTAGCAGAGATGCCATTCATTTGCTCAACAAATAAGCACGTAGCATGTGCCTGGGCACTGTGCCAGGCAATAGGGCTAGAGCAAAGAATATC
>NW_012144744.1:431847-435256 GCF_000956105.1 Propithecus coquereli | reverse complement strand
AAGAATGTTTCCTGATCCCCCTCAGGAGAAAAATGTAATAATGATGATAATGGTTATTATTATAGGAACTATCATTAGCATTATTATAGGAACTATCATTTTTGAACGTTTATCACATGCTAGGCATGATGCTAGGTGCTTATACATTATCCCATTTAATCTTCACAGCAGTATTATGAAGTGGATAGTATTATTATCGTCAATTTACAATTGAGGAGACTATGACTGAGAGAGGTAAATAGGATATGCAAGTTTCTAATAGAGCTTTAGACCCGTTATTCATTAAAGCCTCACACCCTGCAAGGCCACCCTAAGCCCCACCCCAAGCACAACCCACCACCAAGCTCACTTACCTCTACAGACACTGCAGCACTGATTCTCTGGAAGAATGTGATCCTTTTCTGAGCAGTTCAAAGGAGGGCACATTTCTGTAATTTTTACTAAAACTCCACCCTGGAAGCCAAATATTGGGGAAACAAAAAGATGTTCATATTTTTAGTCAATGATACAAATTTAAAAAGCTATTTGTTAATAGCCTGCAGTGATAACAAGGTACAATAATCAACATTCCCAGGAATTCTACTAAAAATGGTAACATCACAAATTAAATAGATGAGACTTCCAGAAAAGAAGATAAATTTCCCTTTCTTACAGCAAAAGAGCCACAGTTTCAACAGTCTTTAAGTATCTTCTATGGAGCAGAAGGATGTTGTCATTGATATACTGATATATGTTTAATAACTGTCTCATGAGTGGAAGAGGCCTAATTTGTAACATTTACTGATTTCTGTGCTGTAAATACTTTAGCGATAGCTGAATTTGAGCTACCAACATAATCTTACTGAAAGCAAAGCTGAGAAGTTACGTACAGTGAGCTTATGTGAGCCAGTTCCAGCCCTCCCCTGGACAACAGGCATTGTGAACCCAAAGATAAAGAAGACATCTTCCGTGCTCTTGATGAGCTCATAGTTTGGATGTAGGGGAAGGGGGAAAAAAAACCTCTTAAACTAGAAACCATAATATAGTAAGTAAGTCCTAAAAATGTGCTCCAATAAAGGGATCATAATGTGTCATGGGAGAACAACTAATTCTTCCCAGGTGGAGTGAAATTATGAAGATGCCACGATTGAGGGAACTTGAATAATGGAGTAAAGGAAGAAGAGACTTTCCTGGCAGAGGAAACAGCCAGGAGCCAAAGTATGCAGGTATGAATTAACTGAAACAGGGTCAGTTAGATGAGCACTAGATTTCCCCTATATATAAATAAAGTCACTTACGATAAAATGTTAAATATTCATAAGGTGAATCTCTATGACCTTACTTGATCTAAGGTCCTCTTTGTTGATATTACTAGCATCTGTGTTTAGTTTTATGCTGATTTTTAAAAATTAGTCTACTAATTACCATTTTTAAAAAAGGTTTGAGAGTCCCTTATTTTATCTAAAACATTTAGTTTTTCTCTCCCATTCTTAAGGAGATGTTTAAGGCAACCAAGAAGCAAGCTTAAGAAGGGGAGTCTCATTTAAGGCCAAAAGGTAGCTCCCCACACAGGCTGAAGAAGAGGGTGGAGTGGGGCTGCACAACCAAGAAGGGTGCAGGAGATAGTGAGTCTTCCATCTCCGAAAGACTGTTGTTCCAGTGTCCCGCAGTTCTCTGGTTTGGCAACAACTCCCATTATATCAGGCAAAGCCATTCTTAAGTATGAACAGAAACATAGCTTTAAATGTCACATGTAAATTTCCAACTATGCATCTTTTAGATTATTTGCACCATGACTTCCTTTCTCAGAAATTCCAGCCCAGACAGTCAAGCCTCTGGCATTCCGCACCTTGTCTTTTCTTCTCCTTTGCTCTTTATTTCCAACCTTGCCCAAGCTACCTCCTTCTGTTCTCCTGACTGTCTTAGAACTGGCCCTACAATCTGAAAATTGATCCTGCTACTCACTCTCAGCCCTCCCCTTTGCTGCTATACCCTGTTTTCACTCCTCAGTCCAGGCCAAGCTGGGTAACATCTAGCCTCAAGAGTTAACACCACAAGGAGTGCAATGCGCACTACCCGAAGGATGGACATATTTGAAACACGGACTTGGGGGGAGGGGAACCAAGGGCAACACACGTAACCTAAACATCTGTACCCCATAATATGCTGAAAAAAAAAAAAAAAGAGTTAACACCAGTCCTAAGGCTAGTGCCCCCATCTGCTGTGCCTTCGTTTCTACAACAGGGAATCAAACCAATAATTCCAAATCGATGGGCATGAGTAACTTTACTCTCAGCAGCTAAACATAAAGGAAAACACAATACTCAATTACCATTATTGCCTCTAAGTCTATCCTTCAGTATTAATATATTTATTCATGATTGACTGCCTCCTGGCATAAATAAGAGTGGCTTACACTGTTCAAGCCCTTTCATCACTTCTATGTGTCCACCCCCAACTTTCTGAATGCTTTGCTGCTAATGGCTCACCTCTGTCACCTTCAGAGGGCTGCCCTTGGGCACGGGAGCCGTTTTGCCCATGCAGAGAGAAGTTAAGTTCAAGTTCAATGCTGTTGCCCATGGCCCAAAGCCAATGGCTGAATGGTGTAGATGCTCTTTACCTCAAGGAGGAACAATCCCTAGAGTGCAATTTATGCTCCAGAACCTCTGGTGGGATCCAGGTATGTCTGACCTTTGATCTAAAATTGTACTTTTGCTCAGTTTCTTCCCCTTCTCCGTCTCTCATCCCCCAACCCTTCCTGGCTTCTCCTGCCAGCGCTACCTTACTAAATCACGTGTACTGAAATCCTTAGCTCAGGGTCGGCTTCCAGGAGAACCCAAACTAAGACGATTAAGATAAATTTCACTCTTGCTGTCAAAAATCAAACTGTTAAAAGGGATTATCCCTAGGTGGTAAGATTCTGGAGTGCTTTCCAATTTCTCCCTTACACTTTTTCCTTTACAGTTTAAATTTTATATGGTGAGTATATATCAATATTTGCTTTTGTAACAAGAACAATTTTAAAAATACTACAGAAGATTTCGTTAAATAGTCACTCACGAAAGGTTCTCATTTTATAGAAAGGGCTTGCTTTGACTACTGATTAAGTCGGTTAACAATGCTAATCAACCTTTAACATATTTAATGAGTAAGATCATAATTCCAAATGTTTAAATAGAGTCAAACACTTTTGCATGAATTTGGAAATAATGTGCACTGTGATTACCCTTGCATAAATGCCACCAAATCCATTTAGTCCAGCCACATAATCAGGCACCAACCTTTTTTACTTTATTTTCAAAACTATCTCTAGTAAGAAGTATCTGATGATTAACATTTTTAAAGCCTCCTGATTGTGGTGTGTTATTTTATTACCCCTGGAGCTCTGTGTTGGTGGAAAATACAATACTTCCATTCTTTCTCATTTAGA
>NW_012144744.1:385484-430437 GCF_000956105.1 Propithecus coquereli | reverse complement strand
TGCTAAGTGACATACACGTGGCTGGTTCTGGGATCATCAGCAGAGTGGACAAAATCACCTTTAATCATGCCAGCTTTCCCTGAGGCAGAAGAGAAAAGCAAGGGTGTTAGAATCCAAATCATCTTTCCTCCCCCAGAAGTGAAACAATTTACAGAGAACATGATGTCTGTGTTATGTTCAAGGAGGACATGTGTAGTCATGTGGAGTAATAAGAATTGTTCACACTTATGGAAGACTGACTTGGTACCAAGCACTGTACTAAGTTCCTCTCGTGCTTTGTCTCATTTCATCTTCCCAACACCCCTGTGTGGTAATGTGCCAGCCCAGGTCATGGACCACCCCAACGGCTCCCGCACTCTCAGGCCTGGAAGCTTCCTTGTTGATCAAGAGATCATAAAGGCCTCGCGAGACACCATCGTCGCCCCTGCCACAGACTAAGCACACACAGCACCGACTGATGCAGAGAGCCCACCACTCCTATGTACTCATCAGACTGCCCAGATCCATGGAACCTCTGGCATTCCCAGTGACAGCCAAGAGGGAGGGAATAGAAGACACAAGAAGGAAGTTCAAGGAAGTTAATCTCTGGGGCAGATTCTGGCCAAGAAGAGAGAGAATAAAGGAAAGAGCCTTTTCTCTCCATCCCCACATAAAGGACTAGATTCAAGATCTTCTTTTAATTGTATCTCCTTGAGAGCTTCTGCAGGTCTCTAAATGCCTCCTTCTCTTCGATCTTTAAAATGCATTCCTTTCCTTTCCCCAGAGATGTGATAAAAAGAAAATGAAATAGTGTAGGTAAAAATGCTTGCAAAGATGGCCTATGGCTGGGTGTGGTGGCTCACACCTATAATACCAGCATTTTGGGAGGCTGAGGCGGGAGGATCGCTTAAGGCCGTGAGTTCAAGACCAGCCTGAGCAACATAGTGAGATCCTGTCCCTACATAAAATGGAAAAAATTAGCCAGCAGTGGTGGTGCGCACCTGTACTCCCAGCTACTCCAGAGGCCAAAGCAGGAAGATCACTTGAGCCCAGGAGTTTGAGGTTGCAGTGAGCTATGATGATGCTACTGCACACTAGCTGGGTGACAGAGCAAGACCCTGTCTTAAAAAAAAAAAAAAAAATGGTCTGAGACACAGTGGTTCCAGTGACATTCTATGGAGATGCCTCACAAAACCAGCTGTGCTTTGTGTGGAGCTGTGGTTGCTCTGCAACACACCCTCTTGTGTTTGCTCTCCTGCCTTTCCTTCCTTACTTGCCTCTGTCTGTGCCTCACTCTGGCATTCCTAGGACTATACCTCTCCCCCTCCTCAACACCCCCATCCCCGCCAAAGGATAAATAAATAAATCATCAATACAAAAGCCCATGCCTCAGGTTCTGTCATCTAGGAACCTGGATTAGACAGGCTCCCAGCTACCACTGTAAAGGAAAGAAATGTTTGGTTAGGCAGCTCAGCACAAGGCCCTGGGCAAACATTTTCTTACTGAAGTCAGCCTCTTCTATATTCCTCTAGGGCTGGTGGTTATGCCTGTAATTGTCTTTCCTTATATTGCAGTGGCTAAAATGGGGAGAGGGAAAACATCATACATCAGGAAGCCTCACTTTGGCTTTCTAATCTAAAGTAATATTCTCCAGCTCAGCTCTTACCAGAACCCCATGAGGGAAAAGAACACAAGAAATTTTGAACTTCACTAACAATGAGGTAAAATTTCAGGATTTAAACCCAAGTCCATCTGACGGTAGATTTTGACTTTTTAATCAAAGTGCTATGTTGTAAGAATAGGTAGACTCACTTTCACCCTCTTACCCTACAGAAGGTGGAAGTACGGCCCCAGGTAGAAGGCACTGGGAGATAGATTTTCACCCAATCAAAGGAATTCTCTGATCTCTAACATTTTTCAGCCATGGAAACCCACTAACGTTGTGGGCTGGTAAATTCCCATCATGGTATGTGTGTGGGGGCAGGGGTGTTTTGAAGCAGGAAATTATATCACAAAGTCTTATGATAGCTGATCTTGAAAGATGCCCATCTCCCTAATGAATCATGTCCTTGCCATGTCCTTCTCTACCATAAATCTGGGCTGGTTCTGTATAACCAACAGAATGCAGAGAAAGTGACACTGCATGGCTTCTGAGACCAGGTTATAAAAGTTGGTGCTTCCAGCGTGGTCTTTGGGAGGGTTGGTTCTGGGGAAAGCTAGCCACCATGTGAGAAATCCCTTAGACCACCATGCAGTAAGGAGGCCCAGGGTAGCCATGTCTACAGGCTGCAGAGAAAAAAAGGGAAAGAAAGAAAGAGACAGACAGAGACAAACATAGTCAGAGACATGGAAAGAAATCTCTGTTCTATCCATCTTAGTTGAGGTGCTAAACATGTACGCAAAGAAGCTTTCTTGGACACGCAGCCATATCGAGCCTTCATAGGATTCTAGCTTCCGCAGCCATCAGACTGCAATTGCATGTGAGACTCCAAGTGAGAACCACCCAGCTGAGCCCATTCAAGCCACACAACCATGACAGATAATAATATTAATTTTTTTAGCCACCAAGTTTTAGGGTTTTGGTTGTTTTTGTTTTGTTTTGTTTTGTAGACAGTGTCTCGCTCTGTCACCTGGGCTAGAGTGCAGTGGTGTCATCATAGCTCACTGAGACCTCAAACTCCTGGGCTCAAGTGATCCTCCTGCCTCAGCCTCCCAAGTAGCTGAGACTACAGGCATGTGTCACAACACCCAGCTAATTTTTCTATTTTTTTGTAGAGACATCTTGCTCAGGCTAGTCTTCAACTCCTGGCCTCAAGCAATCCTCCTGCCTCGGCCTCTCAAAATGCTAGGATTACAGACATGAGCCACTGTGTCCAGTGGGGAGTTTGCTTCATAGAAATGGGTAGCCAAAGTACCATCAAACATACTAAAACTGGCCCCATCTGCTTTCCACTCGCTCCTCACCCAAAAAACATGTTTCTTCTTCTGCCTCAGTGAAGCGCAATATCACCACCTAATAAAGAGAGCATTTATCATATTTTGGTTTCTCATGGTCCAGTCTCCCTTCCTACAGGTACCATAGTTTCCCCTTGGGGAATGGTGTCTCTGTTGCATGCAGTCTTAATGGGATAGTAATTCCAGGTGGCTGGCTCCTCACACAGGTATAAGGGGCCAAATGCTTTTCCACCCTGAACAATTAGGGTTTGAACATATGACTGAAGCTTTGCTAACCGTATGCTGCTCCCCAGATTTTAAATCCTGTTAAAATGACTCAAGGACAGCAGAAATGATTGGAAGTCATTCATCACAGCAGAGACATACCTGCCTGCCTCTTCCCTGCTAGACCATGGCTATGGTTCCACTTCCTAACTTCTGGGACTCCTGGGTCTCTGCCTAGTCCTAAGCCTGGTCTTCTTGCCTTTCAGAGATTCTGTGAGCCCCCCAGTATTCTTCCAATAAAATCACTACATTAGCCAGAGAAGGTTTCTGCTACTTACGACCAAAAATAGAAATTGGTATTCCCTGTGACCACACCAGAAACCTGGACGTCATTTGGGTTCCTTCTCCCCGTTGCAACAGCCTCTCCTAAACCCAATCACTCACCAAGTCCCTTTCAATTCTATTTCCTAAATAGCTCTCACATCTTTTTCCTCTCCATCTTCACTGCCACTGCCTTAGGTCAAGACCTCATCATTTCTTATTCATAATTATTCAGGTTAACCTAGTGCTCCTCCAATCACCACCCCCAACTATAATCACAGTGACCTTTGAAAATGCAAAGCTACTCATGACACATGCAAGCAGACACCTTCAACGAATCCTCACCTCCATCAAGTCAAAACTGGTCCTTCCCATCTTGTCTATCTTTCCAGCTTCATCTCTCATCACTCTCCCCCACACACTCTAAAACTTTACCCAAGTCAAATTCTTTGGAGTTCCCTAAATAAGATCTGCTCTCTTTATGGCTCTAGGCATTTGTAAATGGGTTTCGTTTTGTTTTGTTTTGTTGCTTGGAATGTGCCTTCACCCTCGTCTACCTCGGAAACAATTACTGGTCAAGTAATTACTCACCCAAATCCTTGCACGTCTGGCTCCAGCACCTTATCCAAGGCTTTGTTCTAAAATTATGTCCTCAGACAGGCCTTCCCAGACCACTCATGCCCATCCCAAAACTCTCTATTCCTTCAGCCCACTTCATATTTTTTATAGAATTTGGCATTATATTGCATATTGATTTATTTTCTTACTGTCTGTCTCCCTCACAAGACTGTGAGTTCAATACAGATAGCGACTTGGTTTTGTTCACTGCTGTATACCCAGAACCCAGTACAATGCTGGTATATAGAATTTGCTTAATGCCTGTTTGTAGAGTGATTATTGAATGAGATCTATGGTTCTATACTTCTTATTTCAAGTAGTACATGGAAGGGGGCAGGCAGGAGACAGAGGCATTTTCTAGCATCATATGGAGCCATTTGGGAACAGAGTTGGCACTGCCACCACTAGTATCACAGACTGATTCCACTAACACCAATTCAAACCCCTTTCCCAGGGCCACCCACCAACCTCCCTGACTCATAGCACCTGCCAGCTTTCTTTTCTCTCTCACACCCTTCCCTTAATAGCTTCTTCCAAGGCTACCTGAACCACAGTTGCTCACAAGCTAACCTCAACAATGACAATGACTGGGTCCTCCCCATCCTGTACTCCAGCCCACCACAGAGGGTTCTGCCCCTCAGGGACCCATCCAGGCCACCCCACCCCATTCAAGAACCCTAGTTGAAGCCCACACATCTATCTATTCATTTTCCAGAACTGACAGAGATCCTAAGATTAAAACTTACTCGGCATTCCCGACAGCTCTTGGTTAAAATCCGCTGGCCTTCTGCAAGAACTTTTCCTCCATAGATACATTTTGCTGTAATAAAATAGAAAAATGGGTCAGACAGTCCTGCTGTGCAACAAAATGACCTCAGAGGTGCCTTCCAACTCCAACAGATTCCACAGACACCCAGAGACTCTGCTTCTACGCAGTACAAATCTCTTTGTCTAATGTAAGACATGGGAACCATGCACAGGCTAACCCTTCAATCCCCCAGGCAGGCCTCACTTGATTGTGTTTGCCCTGCTTGCACAGCAAGGACATACAATTATTTCAAAGTCACAGTTGCCAAAGGAATTAGAGAATGGACCGACGGTGTAAGAAGTTAAAACAAGGAAGAACTGGTTGTTATCACCATGGAGTGGTAGTAGCTTTGACTCGGACACTCCGGCTGTAAAACAAACGCCTGGGTGAAAGGGGACTCATACACGTTCCATTCGTCAGAACCTCAGCCACAGTGGAGAAGGAGCCATTTCTTTTGCCTTGTGATGATGGGAAGTGGGTGTCCTTAGCCTATCTGTTCCCAAGACACTGAGAGACAAGTGAGAAATACAAGCCGAGCCAGTGAAGTGCTAGATCAATGCACTCCAGAGACTGCCCTTGGAAAGGTGAGTTTAACAGGCTAACAGGGAGGGCAGAGGGTGGAAGGAGGCCTTGTAGGACATGTCAAAAGGAAGCATAAATGGAGCTCCTACTACTCAATTTAGATTCCGCTAAGACTCAATCCTTGACTTAACTTGCTGGCTCCCTTTTAAGCAAGTGCAGGATATGTCAATTTGACATGACTCTAATGTGACCCTACCAAAGTCTCCAGCCACCTCAGCAGGAACAAGCAAGCAAAGGCCTGACGACTTCCTCTCTTGCCCTGGTGAGGGCCCTCCTAGCCCTAGCTGTCAGGAGGGACAGAAGTGCTCTAACAGGTCTCTCCCACTAACTCGCTGTCGGACTTAGAAGGCCACCTCTCCTTTCAGAGCCCTGTTTTCATATCTGTTAAAAATGTGTTGATTAAATTTGGCAGTTTCCTAGTTACACAATCTTCTGATTCTCATGGGAAGTTCAAGTGTATAGGAACCTTAGTGATCAGCTGTTCCAGCCCCTTCCTTTTAGTCACTGGGAGAGAAAAGCCCAGAGGCGCTGGTTTACTTAACATCACAGCCCTGCAGTGGATGCTACGGTACGCTACCCAGATCCCCCTCCATGACCAAAGGACACATTCCTATAGCTGCTGGGACAGTTGGCAACCAACAGCTCTCCACTGAAAATTGACCTAGGACTAGTCCTGGGCTGTAGAGGGCCACCTTGCCGGAGGTGAAGTCTCCTTCTAGGGGCAGCCCACATCCAGTGAGTGGTTGATGAAGATGGTACAAAGTCCTGGCCCCCTTACCCCAACTCAGGACAACTCTGAAAGGCCCGTCCAGCACCAGCAGCCTTGTAGGAAGGATGGAGACATTTCTTCTTCCCATTGCGGCTCAACTTCTCCTTCTGCCCAATTGTGCTTCCTTCACCACCTCACTCCTACCCCCCCAAATTGATCCTGAGAGCACTTCCTAATACAGCACATGCAAATCTCCATTTAAGAGTCTGTTTCCCCTCAGAATCTGACCTGCAGCAACCCCACTCAAATACGTTCATCCTAGTGTCCTTCCCTCAGTGAATGGCACGGGCATCCATCCCAGCACCTATATGCTAGTGCCTGGGGTCCTTCTAACCTCTCCCTCTTCCTCGACCCCACGTCCAATCAGTGCCAAATCCTAGCAATGCTCCCTTCTTAAGTTTCTCAAGTTAACCTACTTTTCTCTACCCCCCACCCTCTGCCCCCAGACACGATCTTCATTCAGGCTAGCATCACCCCTCTTCTTTGGTACTACTAGAGCCTCCTAACTCTCCCATGCTCTAGTCTCAAGTTTTTCTAGTCCTATACAACAGCCAGGCATATATTTTTTTAAGTGCCCTGCTCAAAATCATTATGGGTCCCCAATGCCCCCAGAATAAAGTCCAACTTTCTTAATTGAGTGCATAAGGCCATTCACGTTCCTTCTTGTCTCTCGACCTTCACAGCACACCAATCCCTGTGCTTTCACTCACCCTCCCAAACATTCACACTGCGTAGGCTCCAGCCACGCTTTCTCTCTTCCAGGCTCTGTATATACTGTTCTCGTCCACGGGAACATCTGCAGAACACCCTGTCCACCTTGTACTGGCAACCTCCCAACCTACGCACCCATCACTTTAAGCTTAGACCTGACTTGCTTCAAGAAGTTGCTCCCGACCTCTAACATTGGTTAGTTGCCCTCACTTTGTGCTTCTAGTGTACTTTGGACCTAGCACTAACAGAACATATATCACATTGTATCCTATTTGTCCACTTAATTATATATCCCCCCTGCTAACTGCAACTTCCATGAAAGGTAGGGTCTATGTCTATTCATAATTGTATCTCCAGCCCCACATCCAGGGCCTCTCTGGGCTTACTGTTAGTAAAAATAAATAATTTTAGAATTAATGAGCCTCTAGTGGGTAGGAAAAAACAGTCAAATTTCTTGATCCCCAAGTAAGAGTTATTTTTGCTATTCAATGCAACTGTAAACATTGAAAGTAGATGCAAAAAGAAAGTGGAAAATCAATACAGTTTTCTAGATAGGCCCTTTCCTCTCTTCATTAAATAAAAATCTATCCCTAATCATCTTCTATGCTTCAGTCTTCTAGATAAATCAGTATGACTCGCTGGTCCTAATGATGATCTGTGGAGTCCCCAATTTACTTGCACGGAGGGACCACACCTCCAACTCCTGGAATTCCTGTCTAATAAATTCCCACACTCCCAAACCAGCTGCTGCCAACTTGGCAAGGTGGCTTGCTCCAGAGTGGCAGTTCTGCTAAGTGCACTGCTGTCAAATCTGCCATCTGCTTCTTGGGCCAGGCTGGGAAGCAAAGAAATAGACTTTTCTTCCTCCTTTGCCCCTTGCCAGTCCCACAGAAGTATTAATACACTTGCTACCCTGTCTTAAAACATTTGCCCAGTTCCTTTCTTCCTCCTTGACAGACTCATCCCAGGACTCCTATCGAGATAAGAACGTCTCATTGTTTACATTTACACCACACATGAAGACACAGCCATCCCTCACATCCACCAGTCTGGTATAAACTTTATGTCCTCACACAGCAGGAGGATTTTGGGGGCTGACGAATGATAGCGACATGTTCCAGCATGCCTCAGCCATTTGCAGCTCTGGCACCCGTGCAGAATGGACGTGTCTATGAAATTATCGTAGGACAAATTCCAGGATCACCACTGGAGGCCACAAAAATTTCTCCAGCTTTCTCATACTTACCCCCACTTCTCTGACAATGTGCCTCCTTCCCTGCGACTTCCCCGTATGCCTAACATCAGTCCTCGTTACCCAACCTCTTGATCTATGGCCAAAAGGCTTATTTTTGATGTCTGAGGAAATTTAAACATAAGGTGAGTCAGGCTCCGGTGCCTTTGGCTAGGGCATCTGGGACTCCATTCCAACAGCTTTTGGTGTGAGTAGAAATGTAAATGGATACCTAAAGCACTTCATATCACACTGGTGACATGCAAACTAGAATATTTCACAGTGCCCGACCACTAAATTGAAACCTGGCACCAACCCACACTTCTCCATTATGTCAGAAACGAATGTACTGGGGATATAAAGAAAGAGTTATGCAGCTGTATCTTTTTGCACCCACAGACATCTGGCCCTTCAAATTTGACCTTGATTTCTCTAATGCTATGATTGGACGTTTCTGCCATTTGGGTGCACACTGAACAAACAATTGACAGGTACAGCTGGGCGCCTCTGTCAGGTGTGGATGTGAGATTTCTCTATCTTTATTTAGGTATTTGTACTCCACACACACTCCAGCCATCCCTTGGCACTCAGTGGCTCAGAATGTCAAAATCAGCATGCTATTTTACACTTTAAAGGACGGTGGCAGATCAGAGGGGCTGAACACCCAAGGATGCTTCTTCCCTCCGTGAGCGAACACACGGCCCTGGCATCAGATACCACCTCTATGAGCAAGACATCCATATCAAACCAGTTGTCCCTCAGGCATCTCTAACTCAAACATGCCAAATGGAGATTATCACTCCCCAAACTACTTTCCCCACCTGTCTTACTTCTGTTAATCACACTATGAGTCTTCCCCAGGCTCTGGTTCAAAACCTGGCAACGTCTCCCTCACAGACGCTCTGTCCCCAGTTCATTAGTCTCATGCAAAACAATGTGTATGGAGAATCTATCATGCGCCAGGTCCTTTGGCTGTCACTCACGTCCATCCCTTCCTTTGCATCTCCCCAGGCAGTGCCTGCTTGCCAGTTTCATCACCTCCACCTGGAATATGCCCAAATCCCATACCCAGTCACACTGCCTCCAGCCCTCTCGATGCAGTGGCCATTCTAAAAGCGCATCCTTGATTATGCCACAACCTTGCTTGAAAACCTTGTGTTTGAGTACCAAAACCAATGCTGTTTTATTTCCATGATTTTGCATGTGCAATTCCCCCTGGCAGGTATATTCTTACCTATCTTGTAAACTCCTATTCATTTGTCAATACCCTGCTTAGCTATTACCTGTGGAGTTTCTCTCTCTCTCTCTCTCTCTCACACACACACACACACATTTTGGACAGAATTAATCATTCCTTCTCTGTGCTACCTCTGCATCTTATATAGCGCCCATGTTAAATAGTACTCCTTATTGTAAAGGGATAATGTGTGCATCTCTCCGGAGAGCTGTGGGTACAGTAGACAGGTTAAGAGCATCAGCTCTGGAGCTAGACTGCCTAGACTTTATTTTGGCTCCACCAAAGCTGAGAGATCTTGGACAAGTTATTTCTCCCTATGATTCACTTCTTCTTCTGTAAAATGGGGATAATAGTGGAACCTAGTACTTTGGGTTGTTGGAAGAATTAAATGAATTAATGGACATAAAATGACCCAGCACAGTGCCTAACACAGAGTAAATGATCCATATGCATCCACTGTTGTATCCAGAGTCAAAGACAGTTTTTGGGAGAGGGACCTCAGTAAGGATTAGTGAACAACTTCAGTGGAATACCATCTTCAACATCCATCCCCAGCCCACTTTTACAGTCATCAAACACACTGTCTCCCTTTCCCTCTGCCACCTCTGTTCCTTTTGCAAATGCTGTCTTGCATAGCTGAAAGATTTCTTCTCCATCTACCTTCCTTCCTCCCATTTCTGGTAGTTCTCCAATCTGTCTGCCTAAAGAATATAGACTTCAGGATACCACTGCCTGGGCATTCCGATTTAATAGGGCTGGGATTGGGGCGGGGTGGCAGGGGAGGAACCTGGGAACTGCCAGTTTAAGAAGCCCAGCAGAGGATTATAATGTGCAGCTAGGTATGTCAAATATGCCTTGAATAGAGCAGACACCCGACAAATGTTTGAGGATTAAAACTCCTGCACTACTTCCTGTACCGCCATGGATGCTTAGACAAAGTTCCTTCCTATTTCCAAACAGATACAGGAGTACTGCAGTTACTGAGGCCCTGACAAGTGCAAGAGCACTTAATAAGTGAGCAGACAAAACAATTTGCTTTTTTTTTTTTATTTCAGCATGTTATGGGGGTACAGATGATTAGGTTACATATGATGTCCTTACCCTCCCTCCCCCACCAAGTCCGAGCTTCAAGTGTTTTGCTTTTATATACGGGCTCCTTTTTTCTGAGTTAGATCAATACCTTTCCTCAGTGTTCTAGAATATTGCCCCATCTAAATCCAGAGAAAAGCTTAAGAAATGCTTTTAAATTCACATGTAAGAAATTTTACTTGGGGCAGCTCTCCAGAAAAATGGAAAAAAAAATCAAAATAAGGAACTGAACCAAGGAAAAACATGATATTAAAGAAATAGTGGTTTCAACCTATTTATAAAAACATTAAATGTGAATGGATTAAATGATGCAATCAAAACAAAACAATCCAGATTGTCAAACTAGATTTAAAAACAAGATTCAATTATATGTTATTCATACAAGATACACTTTGTCTTTTTTTCTAGATTTCATTATTTTTTTTATTGACAAATACAAGTTGTGCACATTCATGGTGTACAACTTGATGATTTGAAATATATCTATACATTGTCGACTAGCTACATCGAGCTAACTAACACCTGCATTACCTCATACACTTTTCACGTTTGAAAGGGACAGCCAAAGTAAATACTCTCCATCATTTTTCTGATGTGAAAACATTTGAAAACTTCTAGAAATTCCACCAACTGGTGTTAGACTCTACTCTAGCAGCCCTCATGTTCCTCTCCTCCACCCCACTGCTCAACGACTGAAATCATCTTCTAGAAGACTAAAAATATTTTCCTTGGCTCCACTTCCTCTGGGAAGCATCCCAGGCCTGGCACCAGTGTCCTCCACCACCCTCCTAGGCTGTTGCTCTGTGCTCCATCAGTGTCCCACACCCTTGCCCTAATGTTAGGGCACTCACAGCTCTGAACATCGTAACCCATGTCTCTAACTCGAAAGCGAGCTCCTCTAAAGTAGGGAGGGCTCCTTCATCTTTATTCCAACCAGGCACAAGCGTGCAGTAACTGCCTAATACATATTTCCATTAAATCTAGCGAGAAACAAAAGCCCTCTAGACCAGAGGTTCTCAACCTTTTAATTACCAGAGATGCCCTGTATCATTTTTTTAAGTTTTTCTTGAGTAGTGTTCTTAATAATTTATTTGTATTCCCACTTTATTAAACTCTGAACACACTAAACTATCAATTGGAACTGCTGAAGAAATTAGTGCTACCTAACTAAATTGCTATGAATGCCATACAAAGGCAAAAAAAAAAAAAAAAAGAAAAAGAAAAACCACTAATGTTTTAGTGTTTAGTTTAGTTACTAACAACTTAGTAAAATTGGGTAACTTTCTGAAATAATTTTTAAAACCCAAAGCTATCTATTCTTTATTCTAAACAAATTAGAATAAAGAAAAATGACTGCCCCACACACATCTAGCGAGAGGACAATTTAATGACATGCATCAACGGCCTTAAAAATGTCAGTCTTAGGCCTAGTTATTCTACTCTGGAGAATTCTACCTTAAGGAAATATAAAATACAAAAATATACAAAGATGTGTTTTCTATGCAAAACATGTTATTAATGAGTAATTTATAATAGTGAGCAGTGGAAAACAACCTGGATATCTAACAATTGGGGAATGGTTAAAAAAAAAAGTTATGCAACAGCCAAACAATGGAAAACTGTGAAGTTTGTTAAACTGAGGCTTACACAGAATTTTTTAAAACATAGTAATATGTTTAAGTTATTATGGTAAGTCAACAAAGTAGAATATAAAATTGTCTGCATGGTATGACCTCAACTATACACAAAATAAATTATGTTAAAAAAGACAAATGAAATCCACTAAAATTTCAATAATATTCTGTTTCCAAGTGGTGGTATTCTGGGTGAATTTTTCATCTTTATATTTATCTTTCTCTGTGTTTTCTAATGTTATGCAATAAGCACAGTGCTTTTATTACTTTTTAAAAAATATCAAAAGGTTAAAACACAAAACAGCCTGAGGACTCATTACTCACATGTCCAAACAACAACTTTTAAAAGATAGCATTCACAGATCTGTCCAGGAACTCGAAATGATGAACTAAAAAAAAATCTCATACTTTTTAACAAATCCATAATAGTTCTTCAACTTCTTCCTCTGCTGACTGTTATACAGAATATTAAGATGGGAAAAAATAATTTGTACCTACTAACAACTATCTTTCAATCATGAGATCAAACTATAACTCAACATCTGGACACTTGAGCTACCTGCACTGCCAAACACGTTTCCAGAACAGAAGCTCCTCTCTTTAGACCAACTCCAAGTGTACCCTCCAGAGCAATGGGTGTTCTGTGCCAACCATGAAAAGAAGAAAGAGTCCAAAGTTCCTTTTGAAAGCATCCAGTGAATATTTGGGCTGCTGTGACTAGATCAGCTATCCTCACTTCTGCTAGATAACATGTTGTTTTTGGCAAAAAGATAGACCACTGTGCTTTCAGGGCCAAATGACACTGGTGTGTTTCTTTAGGTAACGAAATGATCTTGAATATTATCCATAGGATGCGACATTTCTAACCAAAACTCTTCTTTTCTGTAGAAGACCATATGGTCTGATGAAAAGACTACGGGTTTTGCAGTCAACAGAACTAGTTTTAAATCTCAGTTCTGCCACTCACCAGCCTTGTGACCTTGGTGAGTTAACTTCCCCAAGCCTAAGCCTTTGTAAAACAGGGCTAACAATACCTACCTAAAAGGTTGCTGTGAGACTTCACTAAGCTAACAGAATAAAAGCACCCAGCACAGTATAGGGCACATACCAAGAATTCTAAATGACAGCTTTTATTCTTACAGCTTGCCTCGGTGTTCATTTCACTATTTCATTTGAAATAGTGCCCTTTGCAATACAAACGAAAAAGGATTTTTAAATCATTATATAACATGGACAAGCCAACACTGAAGGAAATTGTTTCAGTGTTTTAACAGAATTTCATCCTGAATTCCTAACAAAAACCCCTTAATAACAGGAAAATCCAGCTAAAACCTCACAAAGCCAAGACACAGAATTTGTCCCTTAACTGGATCATTCAGAATGAGGGGTCTGAAGGCCATGGGGGTTAGGAACTGTAAGCTCATGCATCAACCCCATCCAGTTGTTTACCCCTGGACAAGTGACTTAATCCCCGTGAACACAAGTTCTTTCCGTATAGAATGGAAGAACAGTAACTAGAGTTGTGAAAATTTAAAAGAAAAAAATAGCCTCTGTTAAGTGTCCGCCACATAGCAAGTGATTAAAATACTGTGGCTCTTTTTATCATATATCTAATATTACATCAACCACTAATGCTTCATTTCATCAATGTCAATGGTTTGTGTCCAGAAAAACAAGAAAAAAAATAAATCTCAAAGCACAGAGGGCCACTCTGACCCTCAGTGAGTACTTACGTCGGCAGACCTTACAGCACTGGCCAGCGATGTGCACAGGGAGGGAGTCTGGGGAACAATTGAGAGGGGGGCAGGACATCCTTCGGCATTCCACAGTACCACTCTGAGGAAGGAAGGAAGGAAGGAAGGAAGGAAGGAAGGAAGGAAGGAAGGAAGGAAGGAAGGAAGGAAGGAAGGAAGGAAGGAAGGAAGGAAGGAAGGAAGGAAGGAAGGAAGGAAGGGAGGGAAGGAGGGAAGGAGGGAAGGAGGGAAGGAGGGAGGGAGGGAAAAAATCTCAGAAGTATTCTTTGAAAGATCCTATTACTGAGAAGGCTCACATCTCATCCCAGGAACCTCATCAGGGAAACATAAGCAGTATGAGGAATTCCCAGTCCACTCCAGGGCCACAGATAAAGTATTTTCTCCAGCCCGAATGAACCTGTGCCACCTCAATTCCTTTTCTGATAGACATCACTGGCTTCATCCCACCTGCCCACATGGGCTAAGTAAATTATGCAGAAAATAAAATGTCTATTTTTACAAGAACATAAATAACACATTTGCAGACCCTGCCAATCATTTCTGAGGCTCTAACAATCTGTTTTGTATTTTCCTGGACAAACAATGGCATTCTTCAGATATTTATCAAGTAATTTCAGCTGGACAGGGTTTACATACTAATTTTTGGAGAGGGCTGTTGTAATTCTCTGAAACAGATGAAGGAGTATACAAATGATGGATACCCTGAAAGTTGGGGATTGGGGAGAGGGAATGCCTTGCAATTCTCTGAAATAAGTGATGGATATACCTTGCAAAATACAACAAAAACACCTAGAGACTAATTAAGCCCCCCTTTTAAATTTATTCTAGTTGTGAATAAAGCTAACCAGTAGGTTGTTTGAAAATCAGAGGAGCTCTTTCCTTCCTCTACATTCCAACCTCCAACCTCCAAATGATATGTTACTTAATAATAATATTAAATCAAATTAGAATGTGTTGGTAATGGAAAGCAGATTTTAATTTCTGAGTATTTATATAACAAATGAAACTTTTCCAGCATCACCTCACAATTGCTTGGACTGCTAGGGGGTGCTATGTAAAAAGGTAACACTTCTTAGAATTAACATTATATATTAAAGAACCGGATCACACTATAATCAGTGAACCCATTCCCTTAAAACTGTTTATATTTTCCTTATTTACAAAAAGGCTTACTTTGCATGTGCAGTTCCTGCAGTGGTCACCATCAACCCAAGAGTCTTGGTCGCGATAGAGCAGTCCACTCACTTGGCAGGTCTTCTCACAATGACAGTTTTCCAATTGACTAAGTCTTGTCTCTGCATAATTTAGCTGCAAACAAGAATTGCTAGATATAATTTCTATAATTTAATGGCATCATCCTAACAAGGCTACCAGCCAAAAGAGAAAAAGTCCTTGTTTAAACAAGAAGAGAAAAAAAAATGTTCAGAGTACTTCCCTGAGTCTTAGCAGGATCTGTTTTTTGTTTTTTTTAAACAAGGTAGAATTGCTCTAAATCTAAGACATATTGGCTCCCACGGTCTAATGAATACCAAACGAGACATTAAACTGTATCTCAGGAACCTCATGGGTGTTGATAAACATGTGTACTTTCAGTTCGAGCCCACACAGAAACACTCATAATGAACGTGTTCTCAAGGACTCATTACAATGTTTACAAGAGATCTAATCAGGAACTCAGATGCACCTACATTTATCTCCCACTATCCTCTCCATGTTCTTCACACACTAACCAGAATGTCATGGTTTGCAAACTAGGAGGTCACTGATTCCTCTCTGATGAAAAATTCTGGAGAGTTAAGGCCAGAAAAAAGGAAATTCTTAAGAGAATCCAGTTTCTCCTCAGATCAGCATCCTTCAAACAATGCCCCAAGAACTCCTTCGGTGGTCAGATGAAGGTCAGGAGAGGTAACCAAACCTCCAGTTAAGATCAAGGTTTTGTAAAATAACCTTTGTCATTTTTCTAGGCCACTCAATCATTACCACTAATCACAGAGTCTTAGAATCTCCCATTTGAAAGGGATTATAAAGTTTGAATATCCTCACAAGAAACCCCAAATGCTTATCTAGCCTCTGTTTGCATGTCTCCAGTGGAGGGACACTTATTATCTTCCAAGGAAAGCCACCTTTTTTGGTTCACTCTAGATATTTGAAACATCTTTCCTGTTTTAGGCTATGGAATTTCTCCTTTTTTACTACTAGTTCTAGGTTTTCTTTGTAACCCATCCTGAGCAAGCCAATTTGAACATTTAAGGCTAAGCTGTCCTCATGTCTCTCTTGACCACATTCAACACCACCGAGTCCCCTTAACAGCCCCTCATAATATGGTTCCGTTTCTCTCTTCTAATCACTTTTCATGTAGCCTACTCCAGTTTGCCTTCAAAAATATGGTGCACAAACCCTAAACATAGCACTTTGGTATGATCTGTCTATTGTCACATCCAGACCAAGAGTAACTCAACCCAGTCTCTTTACATAGAGACCACCATGATTAAAAAACAGATTCCATTTCCTAAAATTGTACCTAAGAGTTTCTCTTTTCCTTCTCGATCATATGTATGTGTCTATGTCTTGAGTGCTTTCCCCACACAGGAGATCAATTCAATCCTTGATCCAACTAAGACAACTTAGAGGCAATATTTGAGATACAATAGTTGAACTTGAAGAATGATGACTTCCATCACCTTTCTATGTTAACTGTGGCTTCATTCTCTTCTCAATTACTCATAACAGCTCAGCTCACTGAAGTGGAATCCACATGTAATTCTCACTCTTGTTTTTGTCATTTATTTCATCCTCTTCCTCCAGGATTTTGGAATTTCTCAAGAAAACGTGTCCCTTTTCCACCTTTTGTAGGTGGTAGCAAAGGGCAGAGAAAATAACTAGGATCCTGGACAAAATGTATGCACTATGATCATCCCACAAAGAACTGAGTTGACTCTGCCTGAAATATTAGCTTCCTATGATTCCTTCTAATATGCATGATCTTCCAGAAATTCATGTTTCATTTAAAACTCCAGCCTAATTACAGACTTTCTAGAATCTATGATAATTAAGTTCTTTGGGAATTCTTTAGGGAACACAGATAAAATATATTTCCAAGAATTTGGTGAGGTTAAGTGACCAAACTATATATAGTCATCCCTCAGTATCCTTGGGGGATTGGTTCTAGAACCCTCTGCAGATACCAAAATCTACTAATTCTCAATTCCCTTATATAAAATGGTATAGTATTTGCATATAACCTATACATATTCTCCCATATCCTTTAAATCATCTCTAGATTACTCGTA
The DNA here is from genome assembly GCF_000956105.1 of Propithecus coquereli. Taxonomy (NCBI): domain Eukaryota; kingdom Metazoa; phylum Chordata; class Mammalia; order Primates; family Indriidae; genus Propithecus; species Propithecus coquereli. The sequence continues at coordinate 413,255 of NW_012144744.1, read as the reverse complement.
ATACCTAACACAATGCCTACATGTCACTCCATTTGCACGGATTCACTGCGGTACTCAGTGCACAGAAAATTCAAGTTTTGCTTTCTGTAATTCTGTGGATTATTTTTTCTGAATATTTTTGATCTGAGGTTGATTGAATCCATGGATGTGGAACCCATAGATACAGAGGGCCGACTGTATAGGTCAGAGATTATAAAAAGGAAGTGACAATTTATCACTTAGTATCTTTACTTCATTTCTATTGCCCCAATAGTTTCCACATAAGGTAGTGACTGATGTCTGACCTTGGACTGAACAGCAAGTGGTTGAATTAGATCTGTATCCCTCCTAAAGGAGGCTTAGAATTGGGTACTTTGTGAGAGGAACAGTGCCGGCCCTACTTTGAAAGTCTGTATCACTCCAAGAAGAGAACTTCTTAAAGACTAAATAATCCAAAAGGCAACTCTATATCGATCCAAGTTTTCTGAAAATCCAGAAGCTTGCCTAATGGTGATATTGGCAATTTCCAGTACTGTCCCGCAAAGCTGAGCTACGCTCACCACAAAACTCTACTCCAAGGAAAATGTCAGTTTTAATATAATGGAAGTTATTCCGAAGGCTGATTTTGTTTCCTTTCTGAATGTTGTTTTTATTTTTAATAGACATAGCCTTTTCTGACAACACTGAAAAGCCCTAATCTCTCTAATAGTAAGAATGAATCAGATGGACACAAAGACAAAGGGCTAATTTTTCAAAGGCACTTAATATGCAGTCTTGCCTTCCCTTTCCCCCTGCTAAATCCTACAAGAACAATAAAGGAGACAAACAACTCTGAATCGAAAAATGAATTACAGTTTCTGTCATCGGCATTAGAGTGCTGAATTTATACAAATTCATTTTCAAAAGCTATTTCTATATTACCTACCATTTTCTCCAAGAATATCTGCAGACCCAAAATAGATAGGGTATCAAATCCACATCTCTATTCCGTCTTCCTTTTGTTCATGTGTTTATCTAAGCAACCATGGACCGAATCATTTATTCTTAATTCTACACATTCAAAGATAGACAGCCGAGGCCTTTTTCATAACAGGAGGTCAATGAATGGATCTAAGTACACTAGTTGTGTGGTGGATTGCTTTTTTTTTCCTTTGAAATACTATTTATTTGGCATTTGCTATATGGAAGGGAAAAAAGAAATTCTCTATTGTTAAACCTTTAAGCTTAATTGAAAAATCATTATTGAGCTCCTTGAAACAATGAAAGTCTCAAAACTAAACATGTTACAAGCTGAAATGCCACTCCAAGGGCTGCTTGATTTGCATACATAGATTTGTCAAAGATTTAAACAGAAGTAATCAAGAAATTTCCAATCTCTAGTGTCTCTTCTGAGTCTGAAGGCAGAATGGGATTACAGCACAGGTGGGATTCGAGAGCAGGACAGAGCCTGACCCTATCACAATGTAACTGCCCGAGCTGGTGGGTGGTTCCCACAATGTCGAGACGACCTGGGAAAACTTCCAGGGTAAGCCAGGGGAGTGGTGGATACTTGTGGACCACTAAGGGATGTTTCAGGGCACCAAAGAAGGCATATTACTTTAGGTATTGGCCCCACACCTTCTCTGCCTTAAAAAGAAAAGTGTAGCTTTGCCAAAATGCCAGGATTCCTCAAGAGAACTCTTATCTACTCTGACCTCTGTCTCCTCAATGTCAGTGCAAGCTGCTCCCTTGATCTGTCCTGTATTAAGGAAGGACACAGTCATTTTCCAACATCCCCAACCCTAAAAAGAGAAAAGAAACAGTGAACCCTCCTAGACAGACCTTTGGGCTGATCTGGTTTCTGTTTATGTTAGTTTGACCTGATTTTGGCCACCATTTCCTTTGCAGCTTGTACACTGGGCTTGCTCTCTGAGAGGGCTTCAGGGTTTACACGTTGACCGAAGTATGAGGACTTCCTGCTGCCTTCCAGGACCCCCTAGAACCACGCTTTAGACTAGGGCCCTGACAGCAACTCACAGCCTCTGCCTGACTGTGATTCCAAACCACTGGGGAAGATGTACATTTTCTTAGAGACCACCTTCCCCTCATGGTTGCCTATTTTGTCTAGTTTTAACAGTATAAATAACAATAGCTACCATGTATTGAATGTCCATTGTGTGCCATGCAGCACACCTCACTTTCCTGGTCTCATGGAATCTTTACAAAACCAGGAATAATTGTCATCATTTTCTATACGGGGAAATAGCAGCAGGAACAAGTCCCATGACTTGTTCAAGGCTACAAACATCCAAGGAAGTGATAAAACAGAGGCTCGGAATCTGATCAGTCTGACTCCAAAGTTAATTCTCTGTCTCTGCCATGATCTATGAGACTATATATACGCCTATCTTAACCATAGCTGCTGGACAACTCAAACCAAACCCCCAAAGGGCAGCTCCAACCCCATTAACTAAATCTTACCACAATAGCTTTATTTCACTAAAAGCAAAGACTGAGTCCATGTGAATTTGGTGCCACAGAATTCTTTTTGCATCAGGGAACCACACTGAACTTCCAGCTTGCTTCACATCTTCAGACTTTATCTCTGTCGATCTGCCCAAAGGGTGAATTACACTTCTGCTCCCACCAAGATGGCAGACTAGACACCCTGAGGGACTTCACTGAGTGAGCCAACTGAAATGCTGCATTCAGTATAGAACTAAAAACTTTTGAAAACCATCATAGAGCTGACACAAAAGGAAGAAAGCCACAGAGGCTGAAACAAAGTGATAGCAGGGATCCCAGGAAATAAGTGAGTACCAAAGCTGACTACATCCTGAAGGGCTCAGAAACATGGAGCCCTTGAGCACCTATTCTGACAGCAGCACGGGGTAGGTGGTGGGGCAGAGTTAGGGAACAGGGTCTTCCCCAGATGGTTGTCTGAAAGGAAACTTCTACATAAAGATGGGGCACTACTGCGCTGTACCTTCAGTTTTAGAGTGAACAAAAGGAAATGGGGCTTGCATAAGGCACAGAAAGAAAACCGTCCTGTTCAGATCTTGGCACCAGCTAAAGGGGAAAAAAATCTTCCTTGGGAATACTTAAGGAATCTTTTCCTGAGACTTCACCTGGCCTATCCTAGGTTTAACAGTCTGATTCTGAGCAGTCTGTGTGGTCTGAAAATCCTTCAGTAGACAAACATAAGATAAGGTGGTACAGAGTGGTCCTGACAGAAAAGCACACAGAATTTCAACACAGAATTCAAGGCATTCTTCCCACATATTTCCAAGGAAAACAAGAAGCTCAGGGTACATTAAAAGGCCTAGCTCTTTTTTTTACTTATTTATTCATTTTTTGACCACTAGGTGCTATGGGAAGAGGCCTTGTTCTTGCCCTAAGCTCCTCCTTGAAAAGTTGCTATAAGCTCATGTTCTCATATTTCACTCTCAACAGATATCATCTGAAAACTTCAGCACATCTCAATGAAATGATCCGACACATATTTCTCTTTTTCTCTCTTTTTATGTGCTCCTTCTTCTTGCTGATATCTCCATCCTCCTGTCAGTAACATCTATCTCCTCCTCTCCATCGGTTATTTCCTCTCTATCTTTTGTCTCTCGTTACAACCCTCTCCTGAACCATAAACTATTTCAATCATGATTCCACTTTCAGAATCTAACTACCTGAGTTCAGCTCCTGGCTCTGCCATCCACTATCTTAAGGAAAACTTATCAGTGCTTCCTGGACCTCATTCTCCCCAGCCATAAAGTAGGCTAACAAATTAAACCTAACTCACAGGATTATTGTAAGGATTTAAGTGACAGTGAATATAAACAGTTTAAGCATCATAACTAATACATAGTAAATGCTCAACAGATGTTACCTAGTGTGAGTGACTTTCCAGCTTCTTCTAGATCAAGGGTTGACAAACAAGACCATTGGGCCAAATCTGGCCCACCTCTTATTTTTGTAAGGCCTGTGGGCTAAGAATGGTTTTTACAGTTTTCAATAATTATATTTTAAATGATTATAAATGATTACAGTTAAATGAAATAAGCATATATTAATACATAATATCCTCGATTTCACCTCTTGGCCTGCAAAGTCCCAAATTTACCAGCTGGTCCTTTACAGAAAAAGTTGGCCAATTCCTGTTGTAGATTATCACAGATTTCAAATTATGCAGTGAAAATGGAAATAGTGAGTTTTCAAATTGTAATTATATACACAGTTTGGAAGGAACGGACTTACAGACCTGCTAAAATACCAGAGGTGGGGTTTAGAAGGTGGATTAAATCTGCGGTCACCAACTCCCGGGCTGTGGATTGGTACACCAGTCAGTGGCCAGTTAGGAACTGGGCCGCACAGCAGGAGGTGATTGGCTTGCGAGCTCCCCATTGCTCGCCATGCCCCCATTGTGAAAAAATCATCTTCTATGACACCAGTCCCTGGTGCCAAAAATGTTGGGGACTGTGAATTAAACCATTTTCCGCTTGCAATTGCCCACAATTAAGTATCTTCCGCCTCACAAATGCCCATTTTTACATAATAATGTTTTGAGAATAGAGCTCAATGTGGCTCCTAGGTAATGCATAACTAAAAAGAGAAAAATGGTATTCCCTGCAATGGGAAAGAATGAGAAAGAAAAGGGCATCCTGAAAGCTGGAGAAGGGAGAATCGCAATCACCAGAGACTGAGTGGCATGTTTCTTGTTCCAAAAATTTGGTAGCATGCTAAAATATAATTAACAGTATTGAGATCAAGCCGCTCCAGACAATACAAAATAAAAGCCTTTACATGCCACAAGCTGGGAAGGCAAATAATTGCCTGTGCTTTACATTTCCACTGTACTCTGAAGTAAAAAGCTAATGCTTTTCAGATCCCTAACCTCAGTCTCAATCCTTCTCTTACAAAAGTGTTCCATTTCTCCTATCCAGACAAAAAGGGAATCGGCTTGGCCAAAAACCTAGTGTGAAAAAGAAACATTGTCTTCAGTGGCACAATCTATGGGTCCAAACTACAGCCTTACCTCCCAAACACTTACCCACCCACCAATTTTTTTCCACGTCTTGGCTGATGGTAGGGAGCAGTCTTAGCCGCAGGTGGAATAGGATTAATGTATCATTTTCACTGTTATTAAAATTCTTCCTTTTGCAGAGTATAATGTCTCTTAGGCCCAACCTAATTTTTTCTTCGCCCTAGGTGGGAACTCATGTCCACGACTGATTGGTATCATAACAATGGCGTTAGCCACATTTTCTATTTTTTCAGTGTCTTTTTCCATGAGGCTCAGGGCTTTTCATTATGAAGATACACTTTATGAATATGTATTAAAGCCCCTAATTGTTTATATTTTTGGCTCCGCCATTCAGTATGAACACTTCTAGGGTAGAAATCATGTCTTGTTGACCATTGCCTCTTTGTGCCTAACACAGTGCCCAGCAAATAGCAGGTCCTCAGAAGATGCTTGTTAAGTAATCGATGGAAAGGAGGAAAAAATGCAGAATTAGGGAAAATTGAAGATGTTGAAAGGCAAACTTTATCCCCTTCACCATTTAACTCAGGACAAGCTCTGAAATGAATCACACACTAAAAATGTGATCTAATGCCTTCCTGTGACAGTAATCTGTTCCTAACAATAGCTATTTTGCCCCTTCCGATAATTGGCAATTATTCTTACATCCAAAATGCATTAGCTTATAAGCAGCAGTGGCTCTGACCGTATATCATCTTACAGTGTTACTAGTTTAATAGCCAATGGGCAAATTCCTTTTCTATTTCCTGGGGGAATCTACCGTGATACATGTTGCCTCTTGCTTCCAAACATTTTTCAAGGAAACATTTTGATACAGCCTAATAGTATCAAAGACATGAATGGTTATGTTTACTATAGGTAGTCCTATTTCCAGTAAGAATAAACCATTTTTGTAGTAACATATAGCAGATGCCAAGGCTAAAAATGTTTCCATTACAGCATATCACTCTAAATTCCAGATAGGACAGAGAAAGAAATGAAACATCACAAGTGAAATTTAGATACCTACTTTTGCAGTCATCTTGGCCAAAAGCTCTTGTAAATCCATTATTCCTTGCACCAAGCTTAAGAAATCACTGCAGGTTGGGCAAGCTCAAAAAAGAAAACAGAAAATAGAAATTGATATTATGCTAATATAAGAAAGAAATTTTTTAAACAGTAGTTGACTATGTAGAAGGGTTTTTGCTTTTTTGGTTAAGTATTGCTCTGAAATTTGAATGAAATCACAGAGGATTTCGGGTCTGGATCTTTTCCTATTTTAATAAGCACAAAGAAAGGAACAGGAAAAAAATTACTATTAACTGAAAAGAAAGGCAACATGACACTTTAAAATTATAATGAAACCCTCATTTTTATTGAGAGGTGACTGAAAAATATGTTAAGTATCATCGAAGAAGAAAATGTAAACTCACCTCCAGGTCAAAAAGTTTAAAACCAGTTTTTTAAAATATATATAATTATATTAAATATATCTTTCTGTATCAATCTATAGAACTTGCTAATATAACCCTTTTCTTACCTTCAAATCATAATTTTATGAATAATACAGTCTTCTTAAAAATTCAGATACAGAATTATGTAACAGAAATAAGTTCTCTTTCATTATCCTATCTCAGCAGTCAATACTGTAAATAGATTGTATATATCCTTCCAGATGTGTTTCTCTGATATTATCAAGAAGTTATATAATATTTAAAATTTGCAAATGTTTTTAGTTGCTACTTACTGCGATTTAAGTTTGGACACTGGGTTATGTATCCGTTTGGCATAAAGATGATCTTCCCATCTTGGATGATACCCTTGATAATAGAAGAGACAGGTGGCAATCAAGATACTGTCACCAGGTCAAACGGCCCCTGTGTAGTCACAGAGTCTCTGTAGGTCAGATTATTTTTTTAAAAGACTAATTCATTCAAAAGGTGAAGTATACACTGAACTAGTTTAATAGCCAATGGGAAAATTCATCCCCTACCCCAAACCATCCTCTTTTAGAAATCTTGAAACGTACATTCATCTTGAGAAAGCTGCAATAAGTTGTCGCTGGTTAATGCCAATGATATAGCACCAAGGATCCCTCAGTAAATGTTCGTAAACTATCAAACTACAAAAGCACTGGTTCAATAAAAATTCTCTTCAGTGCCCTAATCATCCTAGAACATTAAATATTACTGATTTACAGATTTTTTTCAGTGAGAAGAAAGAAATAATAGAAACATATTAAACTAACAATGTTTCTATCGATTTAGTCAAGGAAATAAAATTAGCAGGAAAATTCCATAACAATCTTTGGTATTCAAGTAATTGAGTAACGTGAGACTTTGTTGGTGAGTCTTAAGACTTGCTCAATACCTGGGAGTAAAAGGTGGTCTTTTAATTCTATAATTTAGTCTGGAAGAAAAGCTCAAATTTAAGAAAGTCATCAGGGCTGCCATCTCTCAATGAAAATATTGACTTGGCTTTTGAATTTTTCAAGTTAAATTTCGAGATTCTGTTTTTAGGTTTGGTGGGTTTTTTTTTTCCTGATTTGATGGAAGAGATATTACAGAACAGATGGGAGATGTGGAAGTTGGTTCAGAATATTGAGCTTAATCTATAAATAAAATATAGGCTTAAGATAGTGCTGCAAGTCTTTGAGAGGGAGTAACATTTAACATTTATGTGCTCATCTTCTAGACAGCAGAAGGCAATCAGCAAATGCTATTTTCTGCTTATTATTTCAAGATAAAATATTAATTGGAAATATTAATAGAAATAACAGGATCACGGCACCTCTTCCATAGAATTATATAGGTTTATAAACCCTCTTCCTCTTCAAGGGTGATGCAGTGTTTGTGGTTACAAGAAAAGACAGCCTCACCATGGGGAAGAAAGTTCCTGCCACTGCTCCTCAATATTAATTCATAATCTCTTGCAGGGGGATACCAGGGAGCAATTAATGGAGCACAATCTAAGTGAATTAGCTTCTCTCTGGGACGAAGCTGCTCCGTTTTCCAAAGCAAATTAACTCCTTCAAGAGATAAGAACACCTTCCGAGCACTTCTGGCGATTTGAGAAAAACATGGAATTACAAATCAGGGGGCCTGGGTTCAAGTTCTGGATCCATCTCTAGCTAACTGAGTGAACTGAGGCTATGAGTCAACCACCTTTTCTGAGCCTCAGTTGCTTCATCTGGAAAAAACGCGCTGGATAAAAAGCTAAAGGTCCTCCCCCAGCGCTCAAATTCTAGGTCACTTAAGCAGGCATCCAAACTGAAATCATTTAGTTCTCTGTGTTTTCATTACCTTTCAAGTTTAAAAAAATCAAATCAAATCAATCTGGACAGACAAAACTATAGATTTCCATCTTAGGGATTTCCTGGGACATGGGAAATTTCAGTGCTTAAACAGAGTGGCAAACCAGGACTGCTGGTCACCCTAGGTGATGTGGAAGTGAAGAAAGAGCTGTGCCAGGAAAGGGACAGGTCTACCTACTACTTGTTTGTCAGAAAATCCTAAATCTTCATATTTTTATCATCCACGGAAAGGGCACTCAGAAACCTGGAGCTTATTTGTCATCGCAGTAAATACCTTTGCAAAAACAAATTGAAAATCCATTTAAAAGGTATATCCCGTCCCACTGATCCTATAGCAAAGTAATATGGTACATAGCAGTGTTCCTTTTCCTTTTTAAGTGACTCTACTAATTTCAGTTTCATTCCAAATTACGAATTGCCTCCCCACACCTTTCATCTGTCTGTATCCCTCATTTCTCTGTCTTCCCACTTTTAATCTCTGGCACACGTGTGTGTGTGTGCGTGTGTGTGTGCGCGTGTGTGTTACACAGATCATTAGGTGAAGGGCAACGATGTTGACTTGAACAAAAGCAGAAATAAGAGCTGACAGCTTCCCAATGCTCATTAACACAAAAACCCAAAGCACTTGGTATTTTTTCTCAGGAAAAGTCACGGGGGTCAGCCGACATGCTGGCATGAAAATTTGTTCTTGCCAATGTATCAAGATGAGAATGTTAATTTATCTGAATGGATGTAATTCAATGCTGGATTAAAAGAAAGGTGGCAATACACTACAAATACCAACTACAATCCAAAGAAGTCTAAGTGTATATGTGTGTGTGCATGTAACTACATACATGTGTCTGCTTCCCAGCACCTTCCCCAGAAGGCTGGCATCAAATTGTCATATGGACAATTTAGTGATTGGACATTTGTCAGTAAAAGAAGCATTTGCTAAGCATGTAGTTTTCTTTATAGAACTACAAAAAGAATTTTTATAACATATGAAACTACAAAGTAGTTCCATCAACCTTAATCCTCTCCCCAAAAAGAATCATCTATGAAGATTTTCAGAGATGAAAATGTGCCTTCAAGCACTGCAAATTCTCCCAAAGGAGATAGGATATAAGAAGATAGAATTTCTATTATTTCTCTTCACCTAACTTTAAATGTACCTACACTTAGCTGAAAAATGCAACTATAACTGGGCCTATATTAGCTGACCTCATTTGATCTCATTTTTTCAGACTCAGGCTTTATTTCATATTCATCTTGACAGCATTTCTCAAATTTTGAGTTCTTTAAGAATCACCTTGAGTATCTGTTAAACATTCAGATTCCTTTTGGGTCAAAATCGAAAGATTCTGATTCGGTAGGATTGGGGTGGGCTCAGGAATCTTCATTTTTAAAAGCTGTTCCAAATTATTCTGATCAAAGGTAGAAGGACCTCACTTTGAAAAATCCTGCTCTATTGTCAATTATTTGCTTCTTTTGGAGCAAGAGGGTTTGCTCATTAAAAGTTCATAGTAGTTAAAATAGCATCCAACTATATACTGCTCTATATATAGAGCAGAATCTCACTGATTTGTATTAAACTGAATGAAAACCAACAGAATTACTAGACTATAAACACTATGAAGGCAAAAATTATATATTTTCACTTCAGTATCCCCTGCAGTTCCTATTGTAGATTTCACATAGTAAGAACAATAAATATTTTAAGAGCATCAAATTCTTAAAAAGTATGAATTATACAATATTGAACCACATAATTTTGAGCAATGCTAGATTCTGTGAAAATCATGTAGGGCATTAGTTTTTTAACCTAAGGATATATATATCAGAATTTTGGAAGAGTTTGGAGGAAAACAGTCATGCATATTTTGGAAAAGCTTCTGGGGTGATTTTGATACCCCCTATATGAACTACTGATCTAGGACCACGTCAATTGGTCATTTGACCTATGAGAAACTCGAGGCTCTAATACTTTAAGTAGCTTTTGTAAAACACACCTTAATCCTAGGCCATACACTACACTGGTCTACTAACTTCCAAAAACAATATGCTGTATTGAGGGAGCTCCTTAGTTATATGAACTAACAAGATGTTGCTCCAGAGAGGTCCTGTTATCAAAATGAAGTTTTATCTTAATTGCCTTAACAGATAGATGCTAATCAAACATGTATAACAAATTATTTGCATTTAGCTAACAGTTTGCTAAAATGGTTTTTCAGTGCTGGAAAACAGAGGTCTTTTTAGGTAGCTGAATATTCTCCCCTGTAATCTTATTTACATTGTTAATTTGCTAATCAATCCATTTTCTCATTGTTAATGTAATGCTAAAGCTCAGCTGATCTAAGGTTCTAAATAAATCCCTAAGGCACAGAGCACACATTAATAAGTTTTTACTGTGAGAACTGATGAAAGGGAGAAAAATGGATATTTTGTTCCTTTTGTTTAATCCACCTGTTGCCACCCTCTATCTCCTGGAGTCAGCTCACCATGCACTGAAAAATAAATTTGTACCAAGTAGATTGTATATTATGGGTTTTTAATGTTTGGGGAACGAATGCCCATTATTTTCATTGTTCCTAGAATGTTTCTCACTTTGCGGCAAGCAATATAGAAAGATGCAATAAAAAAATTAGAAAATTATGCCATTAGGACCCTCTCATGTACAGAGTAACTAAGATTAGGCAAGCTCTCCTAAACACTCTGAGCTTTCTTATACAAATGAAAGCAGCTTTACCACCAGACAAATGCTAATTCTTTTTTAACGCTCTTATTTCCCTGCAGATCTCTGTTTACATTGAAGAAAATGGTTCTATTTTTTTGTATGCTAAAACACTGAAACAAATTGCTTTGAAAGGGAAAGAGAAAGGGGTGGGAGAGTTTCCTGCCAGGCATGTAAATACATGGATGAAGATGTGTTCTGTTTATAAACTAGCAGGGACCGAAGCTTTGGCAAGAGGGTAACAAAAAGTAAGACTTGGGAAACTCACAAGAATAATTTTCAAAATGCAACCAATCATGCATTTCTGCCCTGAAGACAGTTAATAAAATATTCCAGCTTGCATAAAAGCCAAGAAAGACACTTGTAGACTTTCATTATGATCAATAAAAACTGTCAGCTCATTAGCATATCATTAGCTGTCCTGCTGTTTCCAAAGTCTTAATGCACAGAAATATTAATCTACGAATGTATAAGATCCCCCAGATCTGTGAATTTGACTTTCTGCATGAAAGGAAAAATAAGAATTAAAGATGGAAGGAATCCAATATAGCTTCTTTTTCTATGTGCCTATAAACATATGTTTACCATCTGTGGAATTATGGGAAGCAGCTGAGGTAAAAACAACAGCTGTGAAATTAAAAAAAAAAAGTTGTAATCAATTTCACTTCCCAGTGACAGCTCAGCTGTTAGAGGAGACAGTGATGTCCAGGTGAGGGAAAGGTTTCAGACTCGAGTTCACGAGAGAGAGAGAGAGACAGAGAGACAGACAGAGAGAGAGAGAGACAGAGAGAGAGCGAGCGAGCGTACATTGGACTGTACAAAAGGCTTTGGGATGGGAATTCTTTCTGAGACCTCAACTATTTAAAAACAGCCAGAAGACTCACCCCTGACGCATTCTACAACTTATTATGGTTCACCTAGGCTTGTTCTTTATTTTTTATCCTCTGAAATAGTAACAGCATAATCAGCTTAGAATGTGTCAAACAGAAATTGAGTGGGTTGTCAACCATCTCGATAATGAAAATCTACGAAAATCAGAAGATTCAGATAAGCCTATCACTACTGGCCAGTTTTTCTCAAACAGATGCTCTTTTGAAGTGAAGAAATCCCCAGCTAGTGTTCCGTGTCTCAGACAGGAATTACCTAATGCTCGAGACTTATGCAGTGGGCACCAAGCAAGTGATTCCATCCTCTGCTCTTTAATCAGCAGCCCTTTGACTGCACTGTCCATAAGGAGCCACGAGGGCCCAGAAATTTGGTTGGACAAGTGAGGAGCCTTTGCTTTTACTTTGCCTATGAAGCAACATAATAATAACTAATGTCATTTTAACCTGAAAACACATCATCAGCATTTTTAGTTCGGGAGCAATAAAGCAGATGTGGTTCTTGCACCCAGGAGGCAGCTTCTACGGGGTAAATATTAAAAGCCTGAAGATGTTCTTACTCTCACCTAAGAAGTGGCTGCCTCTTTTTCAGGGAGATATTTGCAGTGTTGAATTGATCAAGAGGTAATTTCTGTAATGAGACACTGACATATTTCCCCTATCCCAGCCAACTCACCTCATAAAAGGATGGCCAAGAAGTGCTGTTTGGCATCCATGATTCTAACAAGGAGATGAGTTTTGAAAGCTTCCCCATGGAAAGTGCCCTTCCAAAGAGCCATTCAATGGGGCCACTCCTAGTAAGCAAGAAAAAACACATTGCTCCCAGGGAGACGGGCTGTGTAGGATTTCCATCCCCTCCTGGTGTTTCCCACTGGGACCACCTATTCCTTTGGGCTGGAGACCCAGAAAAAGACAAGTCCTGTCTCCTCAGTGGTGTGGTTAAGTGAAATGTCTCCCCAGTCGACACAGTGGCAATTGTGGTAACACATGGTAATCCCTTAATAAATATTTGTTCAATGAATGAGCAAAGACTTCAAAATCGGAAAGGCCTAGGCTTAAATCCCATTTTCATCACTTATGGGCTACATGAGGTTGGCAAGTTCCTTATCTCTTTGAGCCCGTTGCCTAATCTATACAATGGAGATAATAATAGTTACCTCATGAAGATTCTCTGAAGGTGAAATGTAATTAACTGAGATAATATAAGTAAGGCCAGTTAAGGTCTGAAACATAGCAAGCATTCAATAATAGTGGGCTCTCTCTTCCATATCCCCATAACCCACCTCTGCAGCAAAATGATTGTCGAGTCTCTGAACCCCCTTTGTGTTTTCTGTCTGTATCAGGTTTGGAGAGTCTTAAGCATAAGGTTTCTTACATTAATATCTACAGAGAATCATATGCTCATCAAGCTAGAATAGATAACATGACTGACTGTTCTCTCTCTCTCTTAATCACATCCTCCCAACTAAAACAGAAGTCCCTAACAGGCAGGAAAGGTGCCTGTTATTTCTACAGTAGAGTGTTAAGCACATAGGGAGCACTAAATACATTCAAAAGGAAGGAATGGGGTTGTGTTATAAAGCTACTATGTTCAAGGTTCTTTTACCACATATTCTCATATGATCTGCATTCCCTTCATGAAAGACATCTTTGGCACTTTAAATGAAAAGACAGATTCCTAGCTTGTACATTCATTCATTTTAAGAGTATACTGTCTGCCAATTATATACTTGGTACTATTCTAAGAACTTGCTGAATAAAATAAAGATAGTCTGACCCTGGTGAAGCTTACAATCCAGAAAGAAAGACCAATAATAAATAAGTAAACACCCACATAAACTACACTCAGGACCAGCAACATAATTTGCAGAGTCCTTTGTCCAAAATTACTCAACACTTGAAGACAGCAACAGCAGGGCATTAAACTAATCGTGGGGCCTTTCTAAGCACAGCACTCTGTGGGACTGCATGGCGGACTGCCCACAAAGCCAGCCCCACCCCCTTCAAACTGTAGTGAGTGTGATGAAGGATACGGAGATAGATGTTTCAGGAGAAAGAACTACTGCAAACTGATTCCCCTCCCTTTATCCACACACCTTGAACTCTCACTTTGTAGACCCTCACATCAAGAGGAAGAGTCTGTTTCCCCACCCCTTAAATCTGGGACTGGTCTTGTGACTTGCTTTGACCAGAAAAACATGGAAGAAGTGTCATTTCCAATTTGTGGCAATTACGAATAAAAGCATTATAAATATTGGCATACAGGTTTTTGTGTGAACAAAGGTTTTTATTTCACGTAGGTAAATTCATAGGTGCAGGACTGCTGGATTGTATATTAAGTTTATGTTTAATTTCCAAACTACTTTAAATTGCCAAATTGGTTTTCAAAGTGGCTGTACCATTATAGCATTCCCACCAGCAATCTATGAAAATTTCAGTTAGAGGCTTAAATTTCAGCAGTCTGTGTGGGATAGGAGGAATGACTTAGATCCCATGCACGAGTGGGAGTGGGAATGGAAATTTCCGAAGTAAAGCCAGGACCCAAAAGACTACACTGGGCAGAACAAGTCTACTAGTTAGCAGAGGGAGGCGATCCAGAAACTATCCTGTCTCCCTCTCATCTCCAGATAAGAAAAAATAGTATTTCCCAGAGAATTTGTAACCACAGCCCCATCATCATGCAGGCTTGAAACCTAGATTTACTTTACCCATGAAGTTCAATAAACTATCTTAAAGTGGTCTGGGGTTAGGCACCTTGAAAATGATGATGAAGAAAATGCAAATTACCTTTGGAGAAAGCCACTTTCAATGTAGACCTCAGAGGATGCCCACAGATTAGGTCCATGAAAATATGAGTTTTTAAGACATCATGAGCGACAGTGGGAAGAAACAACAAACTACTCAATTAGCCTTCAAAGGGCTATAGAAATTGGAATTAGCAGATAAAGAATTTTTTTAAGAAAAAATCCTCATATGTGATATATTTAAAGAATCAAAATAGTAAATTAAAGAATGCGTGATTTCTAGAGATGATAAATATCCCTGGGATATTTGAACCAAAAAGCACTTTCAGAAATAAAAAATATAGTTGGGGTGAAAAAAACTTCAGTGAACCTGCTAAACAGTGGATTAGGCACAGGCGGGAAGAGCATTTGTGAAATGGAAAATATTGTCAAAGTAATTGCCCTGACAGTACTGCCTCTGAGATAAAGAGAAGAAAACAATAAAGAGGTTAAAATGTAGAAAATATACATGTATATGAAAAAATTTTATATATCTGTTTAATATGAGTGTATATGTGTGTGTGCATGTGTGTATGTTTGCTATATACATATATATTTAAAAATTCGAGAAGATAATAGAGAAAATTTATGAATATAATATACATATATTTGAAAATTTCAGATAATAAAGAGAAAGGGGTTATGGGCATTGTTAGAAGTACAATGGGTAAGAATTTTTTAAAATTGATAAAATAAATCAATTCTCATTATAGGAAGCGCAATGAAATAAAAGCATATGTTACCCACTGCTGTCTAACAAGTCATCACCTGAGCGATAAACTATGGTATATTCATACAACAGAACTGGAGTACTACTCAGCAATAGGAAACAAGGAATTACTGATACACACAACAACATGGTGAAAATCAACATACATACTCACATAAATACACACATACGCAAACAATTCCATTTACATAACAGTCTAGAAAAATGCAGGACAATAGGGTCAGAAAACAGACCAGTGGTTGCCAAAGACTCAGGGGGAAGAAAAGGGTTGAATACAAAGGGGCACAGGGGAATTTTTGGAGGTGATGAAATGGTTCTTTATTTTGATGATGGTTATAAGACTGTATAGCTTTTCTAAAACTTGTAAAACTGTACATTTGAAAAGGTGAAGTTTCATGTGTATAAATTATACCTTAATTTTTCCAAAAGGAAAAGGAAAAACCTTAAGGCTCTAAGTTCCTAGTATTGGCAGACACCTCTCTGGCTTTCTGTCCTCTCCATATATTTGGTCCCTAAGGATTTCCCTTCTTGTAATTGCCATGATGAGTTTTAAAAGATTTTTGTTGTATTTTACCTGGCATTATAGGCATTTTGAAGCAGAAGGATTTTTAGAATATCTAGTCTGCCATATTGCCAGAAGCAAAAGTCTGCCATTCTTTTAAAGCACATGACTATCTTAAAATTTCATGATATTTTTAAGTTGTTCAATTCATTTTATCACTGTATTC
Organism: Propithecus coquereli; assembly: GCF_000956105.1. Taxonomy (NCBI): domain Eukaryota; kingdom Metazoa; phylum Chordata; class Mammalia; order Primates; family Indriidae; genus Propithecus; species Propithecus coquereli. Next base: position 397,132 of record NW_012144744.1, on the reverse strand, counting down.
TCATGTTGTTATGAAGTATAATAATGCAGTTATTGTATTTCTCTCTTTATAGACACAAAATCCAAAACTCAAGGAAGCTAAGATTTGTTTCCTGTATTTAGACATCTACTCCAAACTGAACTAACTTACAATCTGAGAATGGAAACCAGTTTGAAGATTATCCAAAATCCCCCAGAATTAGGAGGTCAATAAGACACATTTTGAGGATCATTTACATCCTGGATCATCCATACCTGGCAGCAGCATGAGCTGCATTACCTTGGGCAAGTCACTTAACTTTCTGCCTAGTTTCAAAGTACCTACTTCATAAAATTGTCGTGACAATTATATCAGTTAATTCATGGCAAGCGAACAGAAAGGCATGTGTGTGTCGCACAGTAAATGTTCAATAAGCATTAGCTGTTATGAAGCCATGCCCTTCCCACTAATACATACACATCTCCAACAACACAGAAAATTGAGCATTAAAAGAAAGTTAGTGCTTACTTTGAATAAGCCATGCTTTTGGTTGCGCTGGCCAAGCCACACATTGATACCTGGGGGAAGGTTGGTCTCTGGAGGGTCTATCACACGCTCATAAATCCTGTAGGGGCAGAGAACACAGTTACTAAGAGAAAGGCTCAAAGCAAAAACAAACAGAACATATGCTTTTGGAAGTGCTCATGGCACTAGCTCCTGGGATGGAGAGAAGAAGCTGGAATGTAGCACATTTTAAATGAAAGGTAACAAGAATGTAGAGATCTGTTTCCTTTTTTTATTTATTTCCTTTTTTTCAGCATATTACGGGAGTACAAATATTTAAGTTACCTATATTGCCTTTGCCCCACCTGAGTCAGAGCTTCAACCATGTCCATCCCCCAGACGGTGCACATCGCACCCATTAGGTGTGTATATACCCATCCCCTCCTTCACCCTCCCACCTGCCCGACACTCAATGAATGTTACTACTACCACAGAGTTCTACTCAGCCACAAAAAACAATGGTGATCTAGCACCTCTTGTATTATCCTGGATAGAGCTGGAGCCCATTCTAAGTGAAGTATCACAAGAATGGAAAAACAAGCACCATATATACTCACCATCAAATTGGTATTAAGTGACTTAACTGATCAACACTTAAGTGCACGTATAGTAGAAATCTGCTTCTTGACAACACTTGAGCACATTCTCTGGGGCCCTTTACCTTTCTATCATCTCCCCTTTGGCAGGGGAGGGAGGAAGAGGGTAACATTTTTGAGGATCTACTCTGAGAAATGAACTTTATACAAACTGTGTGAGGAAAGTGATTTTATCCACACGTTACAGGTGAGAAGCCTAGGTTCAGAGAGCATAATTGGGCCAACCAAATAAAGACAGCGGGGAACACTGAAGTTGGGATAACAGCCCTTATCTGCCTGACTCCAAAGCCCATGTACTTTCTTTTGCATGCTGCTACTCTCTGGCTTTGGTTTATTTAGCTGCTACTCATTCCTACAATAACCTGAGAGAACCCTTTAAACAAGTAGATAGCAGCTACCTAGATAGTGCTTAGTCTGCAGAATCAAGTAACTGAAATTATTGCCCAATCAACACACATTTACTGAGCACTTTTTATGCTCCAAGCTCCACACTAGGCAATAGGAAATCGAGCAATAAACCAGATACACAAGGTCCTACTCTCATGGAGCAAAAGTAAGACAAAATTCTGTGCATGAAGATCTTCATCTGATATATATGGGCATGTAACTAATACAGAAGAGGTCACGGCCCCAGGATCTTTGAAGGTTCCTACAGAGCCTACAGAACAAACGAATGTCTCAATAATTCAGCCCCACCAAGGTTCAGTTAGTCAGTCACAAATCTTTTTATTTGTGCCCTCTTTAGAAATAGTCCCTGCCACCACCAGCACATCACAAGCCTCCACGTCACCCCTGGCAAGTACCTCTCAGCACCTGACTCTCAGAAGATTCTGGGTGAGTGAAATAGAGTAATCTGTGAATGAGAACCCTGCTCATTCCTTGCTTTGCTCAGTCCTCCCTCAGAGCAGCTGCTGAAGAGTCACCCCTCAGGTGTGTCCAGAGGTCTGGACACCTCATCAGTCCTCCCTGCTGTGATGGAGTTGACTGCCTCCTGCCAGAGGGTGATGTATTTCTCCGGTGGTTCTCACGAGGAAAGTGCGGAAGAACTGAAAGACTGTCCAGTCATGTCAAGGAAAGTGAATGATTGTGAGGCTGCTGCCGTTGGGAGCTGTCACGCTGCGGCCTTATATCTTAGCTGCGTAGCCCATTACCCCACTATTCCCCACTGAACCTGCTCTTTCCTAACAATGAGTACAAGGTATCCAGCTGAAAAAGCTGCAAATATATCATGGCTTTCTCTACTAATTATCTTTCTATTATAAATGGAGGCTCAAAGTATAATCAAGGAAAAGATTAATTTCCCTAAAAAAGACAGGATATGTTTTCTTCACAGGAATCTAACCTTTTTTTATGTTAGAATGAACCATTTTAGATGAAACAGTTTGTCAAAACTGCTTTAACACAAGAACCTGCTATATATTTCCTTTTAAAAAGGGTTTTTTTCCCTAATGTTAGTGGAAAACTAGAAACAAACCAAATTTGCAACAGAAGGAAAATGCATCAGTTATAGTAAATCAGCTTGAAAGAATTTACTACAGTCATTAAGAATGATAAATATGCAAATTATAAAACATGAGAAAGTATATACAAAATAATTTTTGCTGAAGAAAGGGAAATACAAAATTATTTATTCATTATAAAGATAATGAGGTAAAAATTATGTTCAATGTTGGTAAATGTCAGAAGAGGCCACAGAGAGAAATGGAAATCACTGTATTTAGGTGAAGAGGCAGAAGCATAATTTTCTATAAGGTTGTTTTACTAATAAATTGAAAATGTCAAACCATTTACCTTAACCTTCATTTGAAAACATTTGCCTCTGTCAGAGTAAAGGCAGCTTTCAATTCAAAAGCTTCTTTTTGGTGTTCAATATGCTAGAAGATGAGCTCCAATGAGCAGAATAGACCCTTGATCAATGTTTATTAACTGCATGAATGAATGTACAATCAAAAATATCAACTTCCTACCCTACCTTATCTTTCAAAGCATAATAGCTCCTTCTGCCCTAGAAATAGTTGAGGAAGCAAACATCTGAGACCCACCCCCATCAGGGAAAGCAGGTGACTCCATGGCACATGTGTCAAAGTGGCATTCAGATTTCCTGTCATACAGCCCCCACCAGGACCCTCTCCTGATGCCAGGGAAAGTCTGTTGGATGCTGCCTTCCTGGTAGCCCTGCCAATTCGGTCCAAGAAGCAGTCCTCATCGGGGAATTCATGCAGCAGGCAGAATCAACAAGCTGGATACAGATGTATCAACATGAAGAGAGTTTGAAAACAGTATTAAAAAAAGAAACCTACATAAAAGAGGAAAACTAATCATGAGGAAACAACAGACAAACTCAAATTGAAGGACATTCCACAAAATAATTTGTCTTTAAAATGTCAATGTCATGAAATATAAAGGCAGGCTGAGGAGCAGTTCCATATTAAAAGAGATCAAAGAGACATAAAAGCTATGTGCAAAATGGGCTCCTAGATCCTGTGGGACAGGAAAAAATATCCCATAAGGGATATTATTGGGAAAATTGGTGGAATTTGAATAAGATCTGTAGGTTATGTAATAGTATCGTACCAGTATCAATCTCCTGATTTTGATAATTGGGCAATGTATATTTAAGGGACTGTCTTGTTCTTAGGAAATAGGTACTGAAATATTTGGAAAGGGTCATGATGTTTGCAATTCACTCTCAAACACTTCAAAATAATGTGTGTGTATATGTAAGTACGCACATATATAAATTCACTCATATTATCTAGATAGCAAAAGAAAGCAGAGTATACAGTTGTTCTTCATACCACTCATAACTTCTCTGTGAAATTAAAATTATTTTAAAATTAAAAGCTTAAACATCACAGATATAGAAAAATTAATTTTATGCTTTGTATGGAACCAGAGAAGACCCCACATAGCAAAAACAATTCTAGGTAATAAAAACAAAATGGGAGGTATCAACTTACCGGACTTCAAACTTTATTATAAGGCTTTAGTAATCAAAACAGCTTGGTACTGGCACAAAAACAGAGCCATTGGCCAGTGGAACAGAACTGAGGACCCAGATACAAAACCATCTTCATATAGCCACCTAATCTTTGACAAAGCAGACAAAAACATACACTGGGGAAAAGAATCCTTATTCAATAAATGGTGATGGGAAAACTGGATAGCCACATGTAGAAGACTGAAGGAGGATCCACACCTTTCACCTCTCACAAAAATCAACTCACGCTGGGTAACAGATTTAAACCTAAGGAATGAAACTATTAGAATTCTAGAGGAAGATGTTGGAAATACTCTTCTAGACATTGGCCTAGGCAAAGAATTTATGAAGAAGACCCCAAAGGCAATCACAGCAACAACCAAAATAAATAAATGGGACCTGATCAAATTAAAAAGCTTCTACACAGCCAAAGAAACTGTCACAAGAGCAAACAGACAACCTACAGAATGGGAGAAAATTTTTGCATGCTACAAATCCGATAAAGGGCTGATAACCAGAATCTACTTAGAACTCAGGAAAATCAACAAGAAAAAATCAAACGACCCTATCAAAAAGTGGGCAAAGGACATGAACAGAAACTTTTCAAATGAAGACAGAATAATGGCCAAAAAACATATGAAAAAATGCTCAATATCTCTAATCATCAGGGAAATGCAAATTAAAACCACAGTGAGATATCACTTATCTCCAATGAGACTGGCCTTTATCAAAAAGTCCCAAAACAATAAATGTTGGCGTGGATGTGGAGAGATAGGAACACTCATGCACTGTTGGTGGGACTGCAAACTAGTGCAACCTCTGTGGAAAGCAATATGGAGATACCTTAAAGAGAAACAAGCAGAAGTACCATTCCATCCAGCAATCCCATTACTGGGCATCTACCCAAAAGAGCAAATGGTACTGTATAAGAAAGACACCTGCACCCGAATGTTTATAGCAGCACAATTCACAATTGCAAAGATGTGGAAACAACCCAAGTGTCCATCAATACATGAGTGGATTAATAAAATGTGGTATATGTATACCATGGAGTACTATTCAGCTTTAAGAAACAATGGTGATATAGCACCTCTTGTATACTCCTGGATAGAGCTGAAATGCATTCTACTAAGTGAGGTATCCCAAGAATGGAAAGACAAGCACCACATGTACTCACCATCAAATTGGTATTAACTGATCAACACATAAGTGCACATATAAGAATAACATCTATTGGATGTTGGGCAGGGGGGAGGAGGGAGGGAGGAGGGCACAGGTATATGCATACACAAAGAGTGCAATGCGCACTGCCCGAAGGATGGACATATTTGAAACTCGGACTTGGTGGGGGGGGGGCAAGGGCAACATACGTAACCTAAACATCTGTACCCCCATAATATGATGAAATAAAAAAAAAAGCTTAAACAATATTAAAAAATCTCAAAAAGGTCTATAATGTATATGAACTAAAAATACACATATACAAAGCAATGTTTTCTAGGAACTAAGGATATTGATAGTGTTTTCCTATTATATGCCTGGTGGAAATGGTGAGGCAGGAAAAAAAAGAATGAATGAATGAGTGAATAAATGAAACAAGAAAGGGGTATTGCACAGACTAATACCAATAATATATCACAAACCAAGAAATAGGATTGTCACAGTCTTGTACGTACCCCTGTACAAGGGGAGTTATACATGCCAGACAAATGCAGTTGGAATCTTGGCAAAAGGCTGCTGATCTCTGAGGTATACAGTTTGGGTGGATTGGACCATGTCATCAGACAGGAGGGCACAGTGATCTGTCTGTTAAATCTAATATGAGCCAAATCAAGAGAATTGAAAAGTCAAAGCTAATACAGTGAACTCCTTGCTCTCCAGTGGGGTGAGAACATGGAACCTTTTGATACATACAGTATTGTGGTTACTGAGGTTTCCTTCACATCAGCCCACAATGTGCATGACACTGTGTTGGCTATGGGGATATACACAGGACAATTTAAAATGGCAAATCCTTGTCCTCTGCTCAAATGTCTGAGACAGACAACATGCATGCACACACCTTGTAATTCAACGCATTAAATGCAATGCTGCATGGAAGCAGAGGAGGAAAAAACAGAATTCTGCCTGCTTTTTCCAGAGAAGACTTTCCAAAGAAGGAGCACCACAGCTGAGTTTTCAATGAAGAATATAGAGGAACTGACATGGCCAACTAACAGCCAGCACTTACACAGCATAAATATTGTGTGCTAAGCATTATTTTGAGGGCTTGTGATGTATTAATTCACTTAGTCCTCATAACACCATCATCGGGTGGGTGTTCTTGGCTCAACAAGGTTAAGTAACTTGTGCATAGTCAAGCAGCTTATGAGTGACAGAGCTGGGGTTTGAACCCAGACCCCCACAATCTGTGCTATTGACCACCTTGCTCTATCTCCTGTCTATTCAAGCAAGGAAGGACAGTTCCATCACCAAAAACCCCATCTAAGCTATTATTTCTCAAAGAGTTAAAACGCAGGCAAATAGAAACAGTAAATGCTTGCAGAGAGAATATTTAATAATAAAACAAAGATTGTAATCTTCCTTGGATAATTCAGAAAGCACTTCAAGATCTGGAAGAGTTTTTAAATGTGCTCTGAAGGAAGAGAAACGATATGATTTATATGTTTTGATATGTCCTCATGTCACAGACAGGTATCTTTTTTTTTTTTTTCCTAATAGAGCAATGTGAAAACCTAACTTGTTCAAATAAATTAAAATTCCTAATTTGACTTACTCATCTACATGGAAAAGGGGAAACAAATTCATCTGCCAAAGCATGGGGCCAAGACGGGTTAGCCCTCCCCAAACCCACTTGGCTTTCCTCTTGGATTCACAGCTAACCTGCATTTCCCAGCTGCCCTTGAAGCTGGGTGTGGCCATGGATTGTGAGTGGAAGGGGTGTGCCTACTTCTAGGCCTGCTCTGTACTCCCAAAAAAATCTCATTCAAGCATCTTCCACAGTCTTTTTCTTTTTCTCTTTCCCCCTTTCAGCTGACTACAGAAAACTCTGAAGGCTAAGAGGCTGACAAAGCCACAAGACAGAGAATCCTGAATCCCTAAATGATGACATGGAAGGCCACTCCTCAACTAGACACACCCAACGGGACTCCACATAGACAAGAAATAAAATTCTGTTATGTTAAGCCACTGAGATAGGATTTTCTGTAATTGTGGCTAAAAATAAAAAGATAACTGTAAAATAAAAAGATAACTGTTGTGTTTTTCATGCCCACAAAGCCAAGAGGTATCTGAGATAGTGTGGTGCAGCAGAAAAAACATGAATTTGGAAGTAAATAGATTTGGGTTCGTATTCCAGTTCTGCATTCTACTAGCTGTATGACTGTAATCAAGTTATTTAATTTCTCTATATCTCAGTTTCTTCATTTAAAAAAATGGGGCTATATTACTATTGACTGTATGGGTTGTGGTGAGGGTTGAACAAAATATATATAACGCCCCCTGGCACATTGTAGATGTGGACTTTCTATAAAACTCACAGCTGCATTCTTTAATACAGACTTACACAGGTCACATGACCCATTTCAGCCCACTTGCTGTGGCTCCCACCAAGTGAATCCATTGAGATAGGATGATTAATATCTTAGAGGCTTGCTTGTGCTTTGGAATATAGTTTAAGAAATGACATCATGGTTAAATGGAGTATATTTGAGGACATAAGATTTCAATGTTAAAATATAAGAACCTAGTGCCTATTTGGCCGTAAGTTTCCACAATTTTAAAATTTTCAATCTTCAGTTTCTTTTCACCTTCTATAAATTTAAGAGCTAGAACAAGTGAACATGTAATACGGAAAAAAACAAAGGAGTTAATAACATTAATTTCTGTTGCTGTTTAACCCAATGTTATGGAGCAAACTGATGATCTATTTAGATACTAAACTTGCATTAAAAGTAGAATTTTTAGACAAACTGAATTTTCTATGGCACCCTGAAGTTGCAGGTTTTTTATTTTATTTCTATTATTTTAGTTTTAAAGTATCATTCTTTTGCTTCTTTTAATTTTTTCAGCCATAAATCACAAATTTTTACATGTAGATTACTCAAAATTCTAAGCAAACGTCTTATTTAATTTCTTTTACATTCTTCCAAAAATGTAGCTCTTTGATATTTACAAAACTTTGACTTTTGTGGAAAGTTCATCATAAAGTCACACAAGATTGGAGACAGGCTCAGGAAAAAGGAAGAAATGGAAGAAACATTTTATAATTTATTAATTGTGCGTTTGGACATATAATCACCTAATCAAAAACACAAACAAAAACATTGCTGTATCAATTATCCTTTCTGTGAGTAAAATACAACAGAACACTAGTTCTACCACTTTCACCCAGTCCAGTATTAGGCACTCTCCTAGTCCATTTGGGACCTTTACCTGCATTTAGCCAATTTATAGAAAAAGTTTCTGGGAAAATGAAAATGACAAGAGTGAGCAGAGGCCAGCATTTTAAGTTTTTGTCTCAGACTACACTTACACGTTCTTTGTTTTGTATTATTTTTATACATCCTAACTGCCCTATATGTTGGTTCTTTACTGATCTCTGAGACTCTCCCCATTTGTGCATGTTCTCCAGCCCTTCCCTGTGACACGGTACCTCCCACGACCCACGGAGGTCTCTAAGATTGTAGTTCTAGGTTGGCCTGCCTTCCCAGACCTCCCTCCCTGCCAAGGAAGGAAGAATTGGCTTTCCTGGTACCTCTGGGCCAAGCACTTTTACCCTCAAATTCTGCCTGCACTTCTGACTGCTACTACTGCCAATTATCTGCTGGGTCTGGAGGAAATGGAACACTTGCTGCAGCATCCCTGCATCTGCTCAGAAGTTTCCTGCACTGACAGATTCTCCTTGACCACCCTATAGGACGTAGTTCTTGACTACCTGGTCACTCTCCACCACTTAGCCTGTTTTACCCTTATCAAAACAAATGACTCTCCAAAATTAGCTCTTTGTTGATTGACTGTCTCCCTCCATAAGCATTTTTGAAAGCAGGGACCTAGTCTGTCTTTTTCGAGTCAGCATTACTAGTGTCTGGAAGAGTATTTAGCCAAAGTAGGTGCCTGCTACATATACTGAACGAATGAATGAATGAGTGAATGAATGAAAGCTCCCTGACACTATCTTTAGAATAGGAGGACTATAGTCAGATAGCTATAAAAGTCCTATGATGGCAAAAGCTCTATAATGAGCAATTTTCAAAACTGAATAATCCAGACTGAGAAAACAAGTAGTCAAACTTGACACTTTACATTATGTAGATAATCCTGAGGAACATGAAGTCAATGAAGGTGAGTGAAATGTGATAACCTTTTTCAATTGTCCTCCTCCACCCTTCCCACCTCATGAGATTTACACACAAGAAGCCCAAAAGAAAGAGCAAGAGGAAGCCCTCTCACCATTTTTCACCCAGAATAGAGGGATAGCAAATTTGAATCTGTCATGCAGACAACTCACTCAGAGTAAAGCCAGATAGACGTATTTCAGAAAGTGCAGGGAAAATAGTCAGCAACTTGAAAATTAATTAGATCAAGTGCAATCCTTTTTGATAAGCGCATGATTTACTGCTTAAGTTGATTACATTATAATCATCCCAAATTTATCACATTTCCATAGGCTATCTGATGCAAATAATGCATTTATTCTCTAGCCGTCTAAAATCTACCCTTTCTTTTCGCTGAAGAAAACCTAATTCCCACTTAGACATGTTTCTGAGGCTTTGAATTCACTTGAGCCGTTAGACAAGGTGCTGCCTATTAAGCTATATTGGGGAGAATTATAGGAATTTTGCATGCCATTAGTATCTATCAATATTTTAAAGTGTAAGTATCTCATTTCTAATATAATATCATGCAAAATTAAACATCCAGTCAAACATAAAACCTGCAAGAGAGGAATGAACAAGGCAAAGTGTAACGGACATACTCCTTGTCAAAGTCGTTCACTGAATCAAGAGCTCACATTAGGAATTTTCTTCACTGGGTACAACCTCTCCTCATTCGTGACTTTGGTTAAAAATACCCTCACTAACAAGTGTCCCATCTGCTTAAAAGACTAGTCAATATTCTATGAAGAACTCAATTTTCTTGTTAACAGATAAAGCCCTCAGAGTGCAACACAAAGCTATGTGGTGGTTCAACACCACCACTTACGAAGAAATATTGGATTTTTATTTACCTGGACGAAGAAAGGCCTCTGAAGAGACTCCACAGTACCTTTCCCAATTATAAAGAAGAATGAATTTCCAATATAAATCATGTGAATTGACACGTATCATGCCTCTGTTCAATAAGACAATAGGAAGCCTAAATGAGATGCTAAATGAAGAGATTTATCTTGGGCTTTGCCTAGAATTGAAGAAAATCTCTCAGGCTCTGCCTGAAGGGAAAATTGCAGTGACCTTCCTTTGCTACACGGTGTCTCGTCCTCACTGCCTTTTAGCTGGCATGAGTGAACATCAAGGTGCTCCCGAAAGTTTCCTACACAGAACACGAGATGATTCCCACCCAATTTCCCCTCCCTAACACGGTAATGAGTGGACTTGCACAGGAAGCTAAGCCTCTCTTTCAGCCTTATGCTAAGAGAGTGTAACATATTCCTTTGCTCAGTCTCATTGGGCAAATGTGAGAAAAACAAAGTTCTTGAGCTCCACTGGAAAAACAAAAGACATCTACATGATATCATTAGCATTATTCCTGGCACAAACAAACGTTGAGCATTCAGTCCATAGGTCATTGTATTCTACACAACAGTTTCTCAAAGCTCACCCACTGTGACAGAGTATTTTGCCAACTGTGTACACTGATGAGCTCCCAGTTGAATTTCCACATCAGGTTGCCTGGCTGTTGTTAATTACCTGCTCACATGGAATACACAGCACACGAGGATGGTACCAGAAACACATGAAAGGAATGGCCCAAAGAGGAACTCTGCAGTCTCCTCCTGCCAATCTGTTTAACAAATCCAGATGACACTCAGCAAATGATAAGAATAAAACATGCACCTCAGGCATTATACATGAAAAAGCAGACAGTAATGGGGAGAGGGAGGATGAGGGTGAATACAGCGTGCCTTCAATAAGTGAGAATTGAATTCCAAGCTAAATCCTTGCAGAGCACTGGAGGGAGGACTGTAGCAAAGCTCAGCAGGTTTCCAAACTGTTCCTTAGCAGCTGGCTGTAGAGTAAACACAAATGCAAACAAAAAAGAGGAGGCAAAATTGAAATCTGGAATGAGATGCCTTTGCTGTGATAAAGGAGAAGGTAGCGGTGTTCCAGTGAGATTAGCAAACTCAAAGCAGGGTGCAAACACTCCCCCAAGAGAGGAAAAAGGTCTTCTCAGAGAAGATCAAGCCTACATGTGACATGCTTCACCTACTTAGAAAACACTTGTCAAACCTATGCTTTTTCTTGCGTAGCAACTATTATAAATTTTACTGTTTTCTTTTTCTCTCCTCATCTGGATATCTAACTATACTAAGCATGCTTTCGCTTCTTTTT
>NW_012144744.1:331329-385250 GCF_000956105.1 Propithecus coquereli | reverse complement strand
GCCTGCCTCAGCCTCCCAGAGAGCTAGGATTACAGGCGTGAGCCACGGCGCCCGGCCTGCTTTCCCTTCTTAATCATATTTTATGTCCCTAATATCTTTCTCTCACTACTTCTTACCAACCGTTCTCTCTGCTTTAAAGTTCATGATCCACATACCATCTTAAGATTATAACCAGCTCGTGTAAGTCTGTCCAATTTAGCATTTGTATCTGCAATTTGACAGTATAATAAAAGATGTGTTTCTTAAATCTGTAGGAAAACATGAAGCTGATGTGATGGTTTCAGTCATAACAGAGTTAATATAACATCATCAGGATAAAAAAGATATTCATAGGTAGGAATTAGGGCCAAATCAAGTAAGATAAAATTTTACATGGAAAAATGAAAAACTCCATTCTTGGGGTAAATATGCTTCTCAAAGACAGAATGTGAGACCTAAGGGTGAACAGAAATACATATTGAAAAAAAAAAAAACTTAGCCTTTTTGGTCAACAGTTAGCTAAGATAAGGCTGTCAAAAAAGATGTAATCTTAAAATGCACCATGAAAAGAAGGTAATTATCTCATTCTAATCTGGGTCAACCTACTCAGAGATAATCACATTGAGTTCTAGGAACTTCTCAGATGATAAACAGACACACACTTCAGAAGGAATCAAGCAAGACTGTGTGTACCTTGTGAGCAAAATCAAATGCTGAAAGAATGAAGGAACAAAGATGTTCAATCTGAAGAAATAAAGATTAAAGGAGGCCATGATAAGGTCTTCAAATATTTGAAGGGATTGGACTTGCTCTGTATGGCTCAAAGAGGCAAAGTGTATACCAACAGGTGGAAGCTATCAGGAGGCATTTTGGCTCAAGATAAGAATTTTCTAGCAGTCAGAGTAGTGTACAGAGGGGAGGGGCATCCCTGGGAGGTAGTGAATTTCCAATCTCTGAAGGATGTTCCAGCAGGTGATGGAGACTTCGCAAGTACCACGAACCTCAAACTCAGAGAGGTGGAGAGACACGGCCTCAAAAGTTATAAAGGCTGGCTTTGATTGAGTACCTACCATATGCCAGAAGTTGACATACTTAACAATCCTTGCGATAACTCTAAAAGACAGACATCGCTATACTCAATTGATAGATATTCACAGAGATTCCATGACTTGGCTAGTACCATTCAGCAAACGGTGAGGCCTCAATCCAAATCCAGGTATGAACTTCTGCCATGCCATATTGTCTGATAATCCTCAATTGATTCCACTCTTAAAAAGGTAAATATTCAACCAGTGTGAACGAACAATGTGAAATGGAGGAAGATCACTGGACTAAAGTGCACACTGCTCTGTGACTTGGTACAAATTACTGAACCTCTCTGGGTGCTCAGTTTCTTCATCCATAAACCTTTAATGGCAATACCTATCAGACAGATTTTCCAAGAACATAAAACAGATCATCTACTCCTAAAAGTGCTTTGTAAAGTCTAAAAAGCTTTTTACAAATGGAATATTATTAATGTTATTAAGTGAGAGTGGTGCTCTATTCTTCACAGAATAATCTAAAAGATACTTTAGTTTGAAATATTTTCAGACAAAACCCAGAAACCTCATCTAAGCCACTTGGCTCAACTGGTTAGAGCATAGATTTCAGTGTCAGCTTCATAGTTTCTATAAAAGAGGATCTTAATGGCAGCAATCTGATAAGAAAGAGAAGAGAGTATGAAACTCTGAAATCACTCCCTAGATGGTGCCACTGATGGCACACTGAGGCCATAGTCATTGCTCCTTTCTTTTCCAGGGGTTCAGATAAAATGTGCTACCTCCAAAATATTTGCTGATGCTCACAAGTGGGTGATAATTTAGTGCAAACCCATTTTATTATTCACCTAGATGAAGATTTAAATGTTAGGCCCTAGTGATGATAAATCAAAAGCCTGCTGCTCATATAAAACACACATTGGTAACCAGGACTCTCAGGGTTGAAAAGGACATTGAAGGTCTTCTTATCCAACCTCCATCTGCTACTAGTTATATTAATATACAAGCATTCAAAAGCCATCTGTCATGAAGTGAGCATGTCTGACACTCTCATGTAACAGTTTAAAACTTCTCAGAGCAAATGGATGTCTCCCCAAAGGCCTGATGATTGGCCATTTCCAAACAACCCTTACAAAATATATCAGGGTCTAGCAGCTATGTTAAGTATCAGTGAAAATATTTTGTTCTCCTTACACAGGCACACACACACACACACACACACACACACACACACACACACACACACATATTCAAACATTGGCATCTCCAAGATTAGTATTCTCCAAGAATACTAATCCAACCAAGGATTAGTATTCTTTTTACCTTTTGTCTTTTTCAGGACTTTGGACAGCACCAGTAAGGTCCCTTGGCAGTTCCCAAACTTGGCTAGGCAGTAGGATAGCCTCATAAGCTTTTCAAAAATACAAATTCCTAGTCCCCTCACAAAATCAGACTTAGAGGTGCCAGCCTGGCCCCATGGTACACAAGAATCTCTGATGGAGACCTGATTTGGCATTGTCTGCCCTTGAGCAGCAGAGTCAGACTTGACTGGGAGCTCCTTCCCCAGCCACAGGATGTAACTCCACGACAGCTAAGCAAGTCTGTGATGGAAGTAGCCAGGACACTGCTTAGGGCATCTCCAAGGCAGACTGAGAGATACAGAGACAGCATTCTCCTCTGTAGGACCATTTCTAAACATTTTTCCATATGAACAAAACAGGAAAGCAATACAGAGAAAAGAAAAAATTCTTTCAGCATCCCACTATTTTGTGAAGCATGTAAAGAAATGAAAGAGTTCTCCTGACCATGCTCCATTAATAATAGTTGTGTTGATGATGATGGGTCAATTGATAGATGATAGACAGATAACATATAGGCTGGCACTTGTAACTTTATTTTGACAAGAGCAGTATTACATCCCTGGCCTCCTAGAGCCTGTCTTATAATGTAGATGAGCAGCAATAAACAAATAAATTTATAATTTAATTTCAAATAGTGGTAAGTGCTATGAAGAAGCAGAAATTAAGGTGAGCTAGGTGTTATCCATTTGTCCCCTCCAGATATACTCTTTGCCCCTCTTTGACTTGCTTTGTGCCACAAAGGACTAACCTTTAGGTTTGTATCAAGTTCCCTCTCCTTTTGGCTCCAGTTGGTTTCAGTCAAAGGGAAGTATCCACTGGAGGGCAGGAAAGGATTGAAGTCGCAGTACTAATCAATTAGCAGGCAAAGGGCTTAGCACAGTGTTTGACACACAATACTAGCTGAATAGTGATACTTGCTCCTTCTAAGAGCAAAAATGGTGATGCAGGTCCTTAATTACTAAGTGTTGCTTTAATTTCTCTCTCTCTCTCTCCGCTCCCCCCGCCCACTGCTGTCTACAATCTTCCCAATATAAATGTGCCAACACAAACTTGATTGTTTTTTAATAATGTTTACAGAAAGGACAACTTGTGTGCCTTGACTTCTGCTTTATAGCAAGTATACTGAATTATTCATTTAGTTTGGGGCTCTTTCTTTCAAAAAGTAATCATCATCTTCTGAAAGAAATTTTTATTTTCTTCATGCTATCAGTCCTGTCAGACTTTAGAAGTTCGCAATCACCAAAGAAGAGCAAAGCAATTTAGATAAAATTTCCTGTTCTGAAGGAAGACTTTTGTTATTAAATGTGAGGCATTCAATAGTAACTGCCAGCTGTTTAATCAAAAAGTTATTGTTCATTGTGGAGAAAAAATTGGAGTTTGGAAAACAATGGGCTACAAGCTAGGAAAGTGTCTGATGAAGTTTCAAATCCTTTTCAAACTCCGTCTCATCATCTAAACTATAATGACCCATTTCTGATAAAGCATTTCATGGAGGATAATAAGAAAATCACTGAAACGACTGAGATCTCCTACTCATCTCTTTAATTATCCCTTTTCTTAGTTGCCCCCTGATATGTTCAGGTTACAGGGTTTAAATTAAAGATAGTTTTCAGAAATGTCTCAAATTATTAAGCACACACAAGTGACTTCTTTAATTTCAAAGACCAAATGAATGATAAAAGAAAAATTAAGGTGGCGAGGGAATTATAAGAAGGAAAAAAATTGCATAGTAATAAGAGAAGAAGGTTTTGAAGAAGATGAATAGGAAAAGAATAAATCCAAGTGTCAGAAGGCCTCTATTCTAAATTCTAGGCTTAACCACTAAATGTGGGCTGTGGCCTTGAAAAAATCAATTCATCTTCTTGGGATTATTTCCTCAACTCTTTTTTTTTTTTTTTTTTTGAGACAGAGTCTGGCTCTGTTGCCCGGGCTAGAGTGCCGTGGCGTCAGCTTATAGCAACCTCAAACTCCTGGGCTCAAGCGATCCTCCTGCCTCAGCCTCCCGAGTAGCTGGTACTACAGGCATGCGCCACCATGCCTGGCTAATTTTATATATATATATTTTTTTTTAGTTGTCCAGATCATTTCTTTCTATTTTTTACTAGAGACGGGGTCTCGCTCTTGCTCAGGCTGGTCTCAAACTCCTGACCTTGAGCGATCCACCCGCCTCGGCCTCCCAGAGTTCTAGGATTACAGGCGTGAGCCACCGCGTCCGGCCATTTCCTCAACTCTTATATAAAGAAAATGATGCCTGCCCTACTTACCTATTTATTCTGAGGCTCGATGAGATAATGCACAGTAAATGCTTTGAAAAGTGTCACCTCATACTAATATTGGAAGTGGCCTAAGTAAAGTGATGTTGAGCAGCCTGGATGCTTCTTGGTTTTCCACATGCTTCTAGTCAATCAGCTACACCGCTTTCCTTACGTTCATTCATGAGACAACCTGGTAAACTTAATAATCTTGCCCTTTTTTGCTCAAGTTATTCAACTTGATTTCTGTTATTTACAACCAAAGTGTCTTAACTAACACAAAAGTGTGTAGGAAGATACCTTGAAAGTCAAGCAATTGTAAACTCAAATGAAGTATTATACTACAACAAGTCTTGGCATAACCATTCACCAGTGCATACGAAGATACACATTCTTGTCTCCTCACCACACCTGGTGCCTGCCTCACTCACACCTTGTGATATCATCAGCAATTTATGAATTTGTGGGCAACTTGAAAGCAGAAACCACCTCTTATCTGCCTTGGCAACCTCAGTACCTAAACTAGTTCATGACAGAGAATATATGCTCGGAAATAGCAGTTTTCATTTCATTTACTTTTGCACTTGTACATGCAAATCATGTCAGTCTTATCAGTTCCTGTACACAGCCATCTCCCTAGGACTGTATAATGATTATCCAATGGATGAACTGGCCTAGCTTCCTCTGTCTCTTACAGAGATTAATTGTCCACCAGCACTTCCAATACTAGGTTGATGGAAAGGTTGAAATGCAAATTTTCATTTGAAAGGTATTTGGAATAACTGAAGAATTACTCAAGTAAATGCCATCCTACACTTCCACGTGTAAATGAAAATTCGTATGCACCTTCCCCTAGTCTTTTGAACCTCCCCTCATCCCTTTACATAGATCTCATTAACAACTCTCTCTCTTAATAACACATAACTGACTGGGCATTACTAGCCACTTAATACTAACACTCAAGAAATATCAGCTAAGTGAATGAATGAATACATGAACCACTGGATGAAATCTAAGGCCTTGGAAGTCTCTCCACTTCATTTTACAGAGACTCCAGCCATACTGAATTGTTTGCAATTCCTGGAAGTTTCATGTACTCTCTTGCTTCTATCCTTTGTCCATTCTGGTCCCTTGGTTCAAGACATCTTTCTAGCACTTCACTGGCTATATAATACACCAAAACTCAACTCACCTGTCAAACTGGGAAGCTTTTCTCACTCTCTCTTTCCTTGAGCTTTATTGAAAAAGCTACTTTAGTCTTATTTTGTATTCTGGGGTCAAGATGTCTGATGTCACCCTGAATTACTTTCCTTTGAAAGTGATATGGTCTTTTTGCCTTCGGTTCATCATACTTTTTCTTTTTTATTTAAAATTTAATACTTTTACTAGGATATATCTCAGAGTTGACTTTATAGGTCAATTTTCCCGGATTTATGATGGGCTGGCTCACTCACCATGTAGATTTAGGTTTTATTTTCTTGCACTGTAATTTTTAATAGCTTTATTGAAATATAGTTTTCTCTCATTTATTCATCCATTCATATAATTCACTTATGATACAATTCACCCATTTGAAGTACATTCTTCAATAGTTTTGATATATTAACATTGTTAATTTTTTAATTGTGCTAAAATATATATTACAAAAAAATTACCATTTTGACCATTATTAATCAAGTCACATTAATTACATTCACAATGTTGTGCAACTGTCGCCACTATCTATGTCCAAACCTTTTTCATCACCCTAAACAGAAACTCTATAAACATTGAGCAATAAATCCCCATTCCCCTCTCCTCAGCCCCTGATAACCTCTAATTTACTTTCTGTCTCTATGAATTTTCCTACTCTAAGTATTTCATGTAACTAAAATCATATAATATTTGTCCTTTTGTGCTGGCTTTTTTCACTTAGCATAATGTTTTCAAGGCTCATCCATGTTGTAACATGTATCAGAACTTCATTCCTCTTTATTGTTGAGTAATATTCCATTGTATGTGTATACCACATTTTGTTTATCTATTCATCATGGATGTACATTTGAGTTGATTCCACTTTTGGCTACTGTGAACAGTGCTGCAATGAACACTGGCATGTAAGTATCTGTCGAAGTTTCTGCTTTCAATTTCTTTCAGTATATACCTGGTAGTAGAATTGCTGGGTCATATGGTAATTCATGTTTAGCTTTTTGAAAAACCACTAAAAATTTTTTTGCAGTAGTTGTACCATTTACATTCCCACTAGTGATAAAGAGATCTGATTTTTTCCACATCCTCACAAAAAATCATTATTCTCTATTTTTTTAAATTATAGACATCCTAGTGGGTGTGAACTGGTATCTCATTATGATTTTGATTAGCATTTTCCTTTTGACTAAAGATGTTGAGCGTCTTTTCAGGTACTTATTGGCCACTTGTATATATTTTTTGGAGAAATATCTATGCAAGTCCTTTGCCTATTTTTGAATTGGCTTGTTATTGAGTTGTATGAGTTCTTTATATATTTTGGATATTAATCCATTATATAATTTGCAAATATTTTCTCCCATTTTGTGAGTTGTCTTGTTATCCTCTTGGATAATGTCTTTTTAATTCATAAAAGTGTTTAATTTTTATGAAGCCCAATTTATCTATTTTTTCTTTTATTCTCTGTGCTTTTGGTGTCATATCTAAGAGCTTTGGGCTTTTATGTTGATCTGTTTTGAATTAATTCTTATATATGATATAAGATAAAGGTCCAACTTTATTCTTTTGCAAGTGGATATCCAGTTTGCCAGCACCCTCTGTTGAAAAGACTTCCCTTTGCCTGTCAAACAGTACTGACATCCTTCTTGAAAATATAGTCAATGTTTTCCCATTCTTTTGATACTTCATTTAGTAGAATGGGCTCCAGGTCTATCCAGGATAATACAAGAGGTGCTAGATCACCATTTTTTGTTTTTTGTGGCTGAGCAGAACTCCATGGTATGATATACCACATTTTATTAATCCACTCATGTATTGATGGGCACTTGAGTTGTTTCCACATCTTTGTAATTGTGAATTGTGCTGCATCAAAAGAATAGAAAAACAAGCACCACAGGTACTCACCATCAAACTGGTATTACCTGATCAACACTTGTGTGCACATATAGTAGTAACATTTATCAGGTGTCAGGCAGGTGGTGGGGGAGGAAGGGTTGGGTATACTCACACCTAATGGGTGCAGTGTACACCATCTGGAGGATAGACTTGCTTGAAGCTCTGATTTGGGTGGGGCAAAGGCAATATATGTGACCTAAACATTTGTACCCCTGTAATATGCTGAAATAAAAAAAAAATTAAAAAAAAGAAAATACACTAAATGGACTATATATATAAAGGTTTGTTTCTGGGTTCTCTATTCTGTTCTATTGTTCTATATGTCTATCCTTATGCCAGTATCATACTGTTTTGATTATTATAGCTTTGTAATACGTTTTGAAATTGGTAAGTATGAGCCCTCCAAATTTGTTTTTCTTTTTAAAATTGTTTTGGCTATCTTGTATTATAATTTTAAATATTAGTTCTGTTCAACTATTTCATTTTTCTTCCTCAGGGACTTCAAGTATATGGATTTTGGATCATCTTTACCTATTTTCTTTATTGATCATTTTCTTTCTGATTCTTTTTGTCTTCATTTTATATTCATTCGCTTGGTTATTTTAATGCCTTTTTTCAGTGCACTACAATTCTTTCAGTTGAATGTATTCTCCTTGGAGCTTTTGGTAATTTATTCTTCATTCCTAAAATGATTTTATCTTTCTTTTTAATTTCTTTTCTGTATTGAATCAACTCGTGCTTTACATATTCCTGTTTTTTGTATACTCCTGCTTTGAGTTTCTTACTTTCCAGTTAAGGGCAGGTTTTCCTATCTCTAATGGTTTATTAAATGGTATTTGATTCAGGTTAGAGTATTGTTTCACAGTTTTTTCTACTTTGGATTTTATTTTTTTAAAGAATTTGTATCAGCTGAAATATTTTCTCATTTTCTTTTTATAGTAGTTTTGTATACATGTTTCTACTCTTTTATATTCATTTCATAAAATTTCATTCTCAGGTACATTAAAGTTTACAGTACTCTCTGCCTCCACAGTTATGCTGAAAATGTGGGTATGTATACTTTTATTTGTTCTCCCTGTTGATCTATAAGTGTTCTGGAAATAATGTGGAAAGATTCAGATGTAGGCAAACATCTGAAAAATTTTTACATCTGAAAAATCTATACATTTTCCTAGAGCAATCAGACATGAGGGAAACTTTCCTTTATCCTCCCTCATGAACCCCCAAGCTAGGTTAATAGCACAACCTCTATATTTTTATAGCATCCATACCACACTATGATAGTACCTACCACACTGGTACAGGAATCATTTATTTGCCTTCCTGTCTCCCAACAACATCCTGGGCTCATTAAGTACTGGGACCTTTTCTTTAGATAGGTCGTTAGGACTTTACTCTTAACCAGATTGGCTGGCTTTATACCACGGCTCTGCCACTTACTTGCAAAAACAACCCTAAGTAAATAAAGTTATTTCACCATTTTTTCTAGTTTCTCATCTGTAAACTATGGATAATAACAGGACCTACCTTATATGGTTCTTATGAGAATTAAGAGAGAGGACACATTTAAAGCACATAGAGCAGTACTCATTGTATAGTACTCAATATCGTCATTGTCTCTTCAAATACACATAAAATACACTCAATAAATGCTGAACGAAAAAATGGAATAGATTTCTCTACCTTCTCAATTGAAAGAGCACTTAAAATACAGGTGATGTATGGCAGACAGTATTGTGTATTACAATCTACTAGTCAGTGTGTTGATTTTACGTTCCAAATAAGACCAGGAGCTTCTTATAAGATATAATGCATATTTACTTCCTTATCCCTCATAGCATTATGCTGGCTCAAAAAAAAAAAAGGCTTGACAAATGTTTTGAAAGACTTAGTAAATATCTAGATCCTCACTTAAATATTCTAGACATGTCTCTGTGTGTTAGGACATAAGATGTGAAGAGAAACATATATCTACTTGCTTATGCCTCACCTGTTCCTCCCCATCAATGAGATTTCAGTGCAACAACGTCCAGTTCTAACTCCTCTGAGCAAAGAGAGGTTGACATAGTCATTTAACTTCTTTGTAAAATGAGGAATTGATAGATGCCTCCTAGGTTTTATGTGATATTGAAATAAAATAATATTTGTAAATCATGAGGCCTGGCTTGTAGTAGCTGCTCAAAGGATGATAGCTCCTAGTATTATTCCTCAACTATACCTTTGACTCCAACCCACTCGCTTCACCTGACAAAATCTACATCATTGGCCAGATCCCAAACAAGGAAGACACTCAGCAGCACTTCCACCCAGGCCAGCAGATGTCCCTATTATATGCCTACTATGAAACAACTTCACACATTATTTTTCCGGCCCTGCAAGCCAGCTGCACAAGTGACCCCACTGCTTAGCCCCTTGGTAGCTCTCAGAGAATCAAGGCCATCTGTTTCATTTTTTGTTTTGATTTGGTCTGGTTTGGTACCAATAGCACATATAATTCAAAGTGCTCAATTATGAGTAACATAAGATACAAAGGAAGCAACGTAGCATAGTCATTTGTTCTTTCCTTCAACGGATATTTATTGATTATCTACTATGGTTTAGGCCCTATACTAAATGCTGAAGAATCTCTGCCTTCTTGAGGGGAGGTAGAAACAATGGGATACAAAAATACATAATAAGCAAATAAATACAGGAAGTGTAAGATACAAAGACAAAAATAAAACAGAGTAAGCGGGGGTGGAGAGCCATGTAGTAGGAGAGTTTCTACCTTAGTTTCACGGACAAGATGGCATTTGAATGGAGACTTCGTGGAAGAAAGGAAGCAAGTCCTGAGAATATCTAAGAGAAAAGCATCACAGGCAGAACAAACAGCAAATGCAAGGACCTAAGGCAAGAGTGCATGGGGAATGTTCAAGGAACATCAAGGTTCAAGGAACCAGGTGTGGCTGGAGCAGAAGCAGCATAAGAGAGAGTGTGAGAGATGAAATTGAGAAAACACCAATGGGCTAGATTATCTTAGATTCATGGGCCATCCTGTGGCTCAGAATTTTACTTTAAGTGAGGTAGGAAGCTGTGGGGAGTTTGGAGTAGAGGAGAGATATTATCTAATTTGAACATATTACTCTGGTTGAAGGGTTAGGAATAGACTGAGAATGGGGGCAGAGCAAAGGTGGAATCAGGGAAGCTGTTGCAGACTACTCCAACAGCACAGGTGAGAGATGGTGATGGCCTGGACCAGGCTGAAAGTTGCAGAGGTGATGAAAAGTGGTCATATTCTTGATATATTATGAAGATAAAAATAGTAGAATTTACTGACAATTATATTTATCATATGAGAAAAAGTAAGGAGTGAAAGATTACTGCAAGTTTCTGGTGGCCCAGTAACCCAGTGAAGAATACTTTTCAAGGGGAGAGTGACCAATTATATCAAATGCAGCTGAGAGGTCAAATAAGATGAAGCTGGAAAACTAACCCTTGGAATGGGCACTGTGGAGGTCTCTGGTGACCTTCATAAGAGTTGCTTTGGGTACAATGACAGGGACCAAAACTTGACTAGAATGAATTTGAGAGAAAATGGGAAGGCAGGAAGTGAAGGCAGAGTGTTTATGAGATCTTCTGGGGACTTTTCCTGTAAAGAGAAGCAGAGAAATGGGGGCGTTAGCTGGAGAAGAATATGGGATTCGGGGAAGGTTTTTACTTACATATGACGGGTTTGTAGAATGTACATATGCTGCTTGAGATGGTTCTGTCGAGGGGAAAACCGATAATATGGGAGAGAGAGAAAGTGGTTGCGGGATGATCTGCACTAGAGTATCTCTGATAAGGGCAGGGGTGGCCCTAAACAGGAGCATGGATGGTATCTGTAGCAATGAGAGATGCAGAGTCCATGATGTAGAAGCTGGTGGGCAGTGGAGGGGGTGATGGGAGCCAGAAAGGTAGTCTTTCTGATTGGTTCTTTTTTCTGGGTGAGGGAAGAGGCAAGATTATGAACTGCGTGTGAGGAGAGGGGAGGTGTTGAGGGTGTGAGGAGCAAGGAGGGACAATTCGCTCACAGAAGAAGGGAATGCGATGGCTTTGGAGTCATGCAGGCATAGGATCCATCCCACCTCTAACCAGCCTCCTGTTTCTGGGACCTTAAACAGGTTAACCCTTCCTGATCCTAGTCCTACTACTGCATGGTCAAAATGGAAATGAACTTGCCTTAAAAACATCCACTCCCACATCTCATAGGGTTGTTCTGAAGGTTAAATGGGATGCTCCATGTAAACCCTTGACATAGAGTAGAAACCTGATAAATATTATTCATTCCTTTCTGACTTTACCTTCTACCTTCCCTCTATTTCCCTCTTTGTACCTACGTTTATACAGGTAAGGGTAAAATAAATGTCTCATTGACAATTTCAAAATTGTTAAAATGGAATTATCCTTCACCTTTTCTTTTCTTCTCTTTTGAACCCCTTGGGACTCTTTCCAACCCCAACACTCCAGCAAATCAGTCAGCCAAGCAACCAATGGGTATTTGAGAACCTCCTCCGTATCCGAAGTGTGTGGGTACTAGGGTAGAAGTATCACAAGAGATGTGCTATTATTTTCTCTTAATTAAATAACCTATGGCATAAGCAGGAAAAAATGAAAACAAGAAGGTAAGTTATTACCCACATGCACACCATACTCTCCTGTACACAAATACTATGCATCCTTCAAGCCCAACTCTATGCAAACTCATCACAGTTTGAGGGTACCCAGAGACTATCAGGTGCAAACTCCTCGTTTTGCAAGTGACGCCTAGAAAATGGAAGTTCTTGCCAAAAGTCACACAGAATTGAACAGCACAGTGAAAGCTGGAACCCAAGTCCTCTCATCCACTGGTCAGGAGTCACTGAATTTTGTTGCATAAACTTTTCCTCCTCCTTCTCCTCCTCTTTCTTATACTGCTACTACTGATAACAATAATTTACTAACATTTACTGAATACTTACTATGTGCCAGACATAAATCTCTGTGCTTTCAATGTATTACTTCAATTAAACCTATGATAAAGGGTCAAATATTATCTTTTTTTAAGAAATGAGAAAACTATGGCCCAAGTAACTTAAGGCAAAAGGAAACCACTGAAATGTGAAGAATCTGAATATGACCCCAGCCTTTCTCTTAAACCACTGTTCATTCTACCTTCCCCTCATTTCCACTAGAAATTGATTCTCCCATTTTCAAATCCTGTAACAGTTAACCTGTGCCTTTGCTTCTGATAGGGCCCTCAGCATTACATGTCTTGGAATTGTGGGTTTATGCCCATTGCTTCAAAATTTTGAAAAGAATATGACATGTGAGCTCCTTAAAGGCCCAGAATTCATTCTTGTGCCCAGCAGAGCCACCAATGCATAGTAATCTTTCCCTCACTATTCATTTGTTCATTCACCAACTATTGTTGAGTATCTATTCTGTGGCAGGCATTTGACCAGGTGCTAGGGACACAGCATTAAAACAAGTTCAAGGAGCTGGCATTCTTTACTGGAGGTGAGGGGTGCAGGTGGGGGAGAAGGAGACGCATCACAAAATTGGAAACAGGTAAATGATGAAGACAATTTCACATAGTGATAAGTCCTTCAAAGACAATGAAAGAGGATGGAGTGACTGACGTGACAAAGAGTGGTCTGCTAGAGCAGGGGCCACATCCTCCGAAGCGCAGGCACATAGCCTTCCAAAGCAATTTCCAGTATAAACACCACTGCCATTTCTTAGTAGCAACAGTGTCAGATTATCACAGACACAAATAACAGGATTTACTCTTACCAGTACTGCACTCTCTGAATATTGAAAAACAAAAGCCCACGGATCGACCTTTTCATCTGTTTCTCAACACCATTTTAACAATTTCCTTTTTTTTTTTTTTGACCACTAACTGTATTTTCCAAAGGTCTTACCACAGAATCTATCTTAGCAGATGCTAATGTCATCACTAAATAATTTGTCTGTAATTGGAGGAGCTCTCATCTGTATTCCAGAGGCGCTGGACCTGGAGGCTAAGGTGAATGGGTGAGGAGGTCCTGTGGGCCCAGCTTTGAAGGATAATCTGCCAGGTCCCGTCCTCCTGTCAGATATGCTGCTCATTAACTGTGCTGAAGCAGTGAGCGAAGATGTAGCCCTCTCTGATGACCTGCGTGCTCCAGCTCAAAGCCCTCGGCTTTCCCCAACTCCCACTTCAAGCTCCTCGCATGCCACAGAGGCAACAACTCCTCCCTTGCGCAGGGTATGTTTCTGTTTACATAACATTTGCACACTCTTTGTTTCTTCCTGGGGACGCCCACAGAAGCAAGGATTATTGCCACCCCGATTATATAGATGAGCAATCCAGGACTGGAAGGGGGTAAGAAACATACCCAAGGATATAGATAGGAAGTGGTGAAGCCAGAGAGTGATCCAGGGATTCTGACTTTATATCTGTAATAGTCAGGGTCCAGGTGGGAAATAGTCAGTATACTGAGACTTGGTCATTTAGAAAGAGAATAACACATTAAAGGAATTGTTTACAGCAGGATAGACAGGGAGTACATAAACTGCCAGGGATGGTGTGGTACTCCTCAATTTGTAAAAAAGGTGAGGATACAGGGGGAGCTCTTACTTTCCTGGGCACAAAAGGAACCCAAAAAGAATCACCTGATAGGGTCTGTGGTCTTCAGTCAAAGGACACAGCCAGCCCAAGGTGACCACAGAGAGAAGGAGATGGAGAATAGATACCCTTCCTCCAATCCTCCAACATCCTGCCTGTTCTTCCTGCTAATGAAATTCAAAAGGAATCCAGATGGCAAAGAAGCCCACAGATGCAGTCCATGCAGGTCAGCCTGCAAGGACACAGAGCAGAGTGAACGGAGGGGAGAGGATGTTTCTAGAAAAGCAAATAGAAGATGCCCAGCTCAGACTACAAGGCTTTTCCCACCTCCTGCTTGGGGGATGACTGCAGCTGATACCTAAGCACCCTCTCTTTGAGAGAAGATGACATTTTGGTTAATCCCAGTGATTGTTCATCTGACAAATATTGTCATCTTTTCATGTGGCACTTAGCAAGGATGAGCTTCAGAGTAAGATTCGGCCACATAATTTGTGTGTTTAGCAGCTTCACGGATACTGTAAAGACTGTACTCATTTTCTTATGGAATCTGGATTTCAGAATTACCCCAAGCAAAGTTTTAAACTCATCTGCAAATATCGATTGCCACTGCTGCATGGCTCTAACTCCAGGGAGGGTAAACAGCATTCCCACCAAAACTGTCCAGGATCCAACTTTCAGTTAAAGCATGGCAGGAAGATTACAATATTCATGTGTGTCAAAGAGTCAAGATCAGGAAGATTAGCTGCCCATGAGGATGCTGTGGAGTGGGGCTGGCAAGAGCTGTGAAGTTCTGAGGTCAGTAAACAGAGAAAGAATCCAAACAAGTTGTCAAGCTGAGCAGGTAAAGAAGCAGGTATCAAAAGCCAGGGGTTGACGAACCAAGAAGGCAAGAGCTGGGAGCACTGGGAGGTGAGAGTAAGTGGGAAGTCAGACCTGGGTAAAAGCTGCAATCGGGCACTGGCTCAGTTGGGCCTGCCATGGCCCTTTTTGTGGAAGGGGCAGCTGTGTTGCAGAGGCCTGTGAGAGGGTAACAGCAACTGGCGGACAGGTAGAGGCAGGTTTCCCACAGTGAAGGCCTAATGAGAGTGATACCCACTGATTGGGATGACGGCCTCTGGAGGCAGGAGGCAATCTGGCCTCTCAGACCCATTTATCTTCTTTCTCCTGTTTGATCATGGCCTTGGGCCTTTTGAAGATGCCCTGATGTCAAGAACAGCCATGCATAAAAATAACAGGGAGATGTTGGATATTGGTCAAAGGATACATAATTAAAGTTAGATAGAAGGAATATATCCAAGGGATCTACAGTACAGCATGGGGACTGTAATTAATGAAGATATACTGTATTCTTCAAAAATAGAGAGAGAGTGGATGTTAAGTGTTCTCACCACATTTGCAAAGTAATGCATTTATTAATTAGCTAGATTTAACCATTCCATAATATATATACTTCAATCATGTTGTACATGATAAATACATATAATTTTATCTGTCAATTTTTTAATTTAAAAGAATCTTTAAATGACTCCTGATTAACCATATACTAGCATTATCTCATGGGATTTTTCCTTCTGTTCATTTCTGCTCTACTCAGATGTGAAAGAAGAATCATCATAATCAGATTCAGCATCACATCGTCATGATGACTTACACTGGATATGTACTTAACAGAGATGGTGCTAATCTGCCAAAGGAAAGCGTCTAGAGAACACCAGGGATGGTGAGGTTGAAGGATGCAAAGAGCCTCTATTCTGGATGTCAGTTCGGAGCTACCAACTCATCCCAGGCACTGCCTCATCTAATCTTCTGTTTAAGTGAACATTATGTACCCTTACAGTTTAAGCCACTGTTCTTTGCAAACAAGAGTGTCCTATCTGATCCATGTGCATTGTCACATTTAATTCTCATAATTTCATGAGGGAGGTACTATTATAATATTATCCCTATCTCATGACTGAGGCTTATAAAACTTAAGTAATTTGCCAAGGGGTGCACACCTAGAGGCAGAGCCAGGGTTGAAACCCAGTTCTGTCCAACTCCAAAAGCTCGTGTTCTTAACCACTAAACTACATTGTCTCTCACTGTGCTCATCTGATGTCTGACCCTGGACAACACCAGCTCCACTTCGGCTACACAAAATAAGATTCAGCGTTATGCCCATGCTCAGAGCACCTGACCCTCATCACATACCCATTTCAATCTTGTTACTCCCATCTCGCTGCAGGCTAATTGCCATGGTCTCACCTAGCTACACAGCTGAGACAGGACATGCTGATCCAAGGGCAGGGGACCTTGGCTCCCTGCCCTGTTTCTATAGTCACTGCTGTGCGTGGCAGGCAAGAGCTGCCAAAGCAGGAGGCTAGAGGCTTGCAGGTGAGCACCACCCCACATCCTGCCAAGGGACAAGGCTGCCCAGAATACCCTGCAAGAAACAAAGTGGTCCTCATTCCTCCTGAATATGTTCCTGCTGCAGATCAATAGTGTACCAGGCTTATATTCTGTTAAATGAAAACACAAGTTGAAGAACAATATCAATATATAAAATGCTACCTAATTATTGAAAAAAATAGCATTCATATGCAAAAACAATCTGGAGAACAGAAATAGAACTGTTAATAATGATCCTCCTGTGCAATGCGATTAAGGGCAGGGCAATGAGTATTGTAGTTTCAAATAGCGTGCGCCTTTCATAATTTCAAAATATTTAAGGAAAGCACATCCATCAAGGTTCACATTAAGGCTGTGCCAAAATAGCACGGGATGCTCATGAACCCCTGCCTAAAGGGCTTAATCTAATAGGCTTGAGGGAGGCCCTTCCTGTGGGCCTCAAATGCAGTTTTAAGAAACAGATCCACAGAATTTTATGATGGTGATATGTCCACCATACAGGAAAAACACATGTACCCAACTGTGTTTGCTCTCCAGCAGGGGAGACACGTGTCCCTTAATCCCACCTGTGATCAATTTATGTTCATACCCTACCTGTAAATCGCCTTTCTCCTGTACTCCTTCATGCCTGCCAGTGCTCCCTCTAACACAGGCCACATGTAAATTCAACTTGAGAGCAAGGCACAGTCCACCTTGTGCTTTGAATCAGACCAGGAAATCACCAAAAGCCTTCCTCAAGAAGAAAATAATCCTCCAAAGTTCAAAGCAGAAATGCTTGGATTACTTCATCTTTGCCTTTCCTTGTGCCTGATATTTACAAAGCACACTGGAATTTACAACACACATGTTCACATGCAGGTTCTCATTTGATCCACACAATAACCCTGTGCAAGTAGACTGGGTAGAGGTGATGCCTAATCTACACAGATGAGGAGACTGAGGCCAAGGAATGAGACTTAACTAATGGAACCATCTAGAAGGCTAGGATCAGAGGCCACAAGCCAGGACTCCAGACTTCTAGAGCAGCTTTTTCATTTATTCGTTCACTCAGGTATTTGTAAATATTTGCTCACTACCTATTAGGTGGCAGCCCTGATAGGCATTGGTGAAACAATGGTGGGCCCATACGGTGCTTACAGCCCGGGGAAAAGGCAGACATCAATCGAATGATCAAAAACTACGCACCTGAAAAACAAACACTATTTTATGATGAAAATGTGAAACACAAGAGGCCCCTTTTCTTTTAGCCTGAAAACTGAGGAGGAGTAGGAGTGAACTTGATATTCTAGAAATAGCATGTACAGAGGTCCTGTGGCTTAAGTGAATATGATACCTGTAAAGAACTAAAAGAACTTGAGGTCAGAAAAAGGGAAAAAGCAGTGCAAGATGAAACTAAAGAAGGAAACATGGACTACGCTATACAAAATTAAAGCTTGTGACCTTTATTCTAAAACTTTTAAGAGGCCATTAAACAAGCCTAATTGTGTGTTGGAGTGGGTAGGGAATATGTTGATCAGGTTTGCAGTGTGAAGTCCTTATGGATCAACCTAATGTCCATGAAAAATTGCTGTCTCTGAAAATTACTCAGAATTCAATGTGCTCACCTACCTCCCGTGCTCTCTTATTAGTTCCTGCAGGCTCTAGTACATATCTAATTAGGTACCAATAAAAGAAGCAATAACGACAAATGCCCTTCTGAATGGGGGTCCCCCCACTGCCCACCCCTTTATTTCACTGCCAGTAGTTTTTAATGAGACCTTGCAATTGCAAAGTCATCTTAAAGAATACAGAGAGTTTGTCACCTTGAAATAGTGACTATGGAAATTTATGTTGGAACAGTGTAAAACCACATACATAACACTGGAGACCAGTGTAACGCATCCATTCCACATTTGAAGAAATGGCCAAATGGCTCATTTGCAGTCAGTCATGATGTAAGATTATGTCCTTGGCCATTACCCATCAGCACCAAGGCACATGCAAGGCATACAAATCATGCAAGGATGATGGGCCATCTCTCTGTGGTATTGAAGTCATGAACCTATCAATACTTCAAATTCCAGGAAGGAGGCAATCTTTACATCTAAAGCCAAGAGCACATAAGCCTTCTAGAGTCTAAAGACCAACTGAGCAGCAATCTCAGTTAGAATCTATAACAAGGTAGATTATTTTGCCCAACAGGGAAGTGGCCTTGTGGGGTGGCCAGCATGCCTACTCTCAGAAAGTAATACATAAAACTTGGCCTTTGGCTGTTTTTTTTGCAGTTTATAAATTGGATAGCTTGTACGTCTTCCATGAGAAGTTAGAAGTACTGTCTTGCCACATTATGATGAGAAAGCATAAGAGGAAGAGGAGGAAGAAGAGGAGGAGGAGGGGGAGAGGGAGGAGATGATGATGATGATGATTCCAGCCCTGAGTGCTAGCCCAGAGGAAGCTATTTGACTCTTTCGTGTGGCTGCAGGTAGAGCAGGGGGTTGGAAGGAGTTGCAGAGAATAAGCTCCCTGAAAAAAGGAACAAGGAAGGACCACTGGGCTCTGGCTATTGTCTGCCACTGACTTTACTGGGTACCCGTGGACAAGTTACTTCTTTTCTCAGCATCTCAAAAACTCCCATCTATCAGATGCAAGAACATCCTCCTCACAAGGTTATAGTGAAGATCAAGTGCATACATGAATCATCTCTAGAGAAATACAAAACACTAACCTCAACTCAGTAATGATTGAGCAAAAACTCTGAGTTTCCCCCAGCAAGGTGTTGGGCCACTGAGGCTAAAATGTCAAGTTCAAGAAACAAGTCAGCATTCTCTCAGCCCCTCTCTTGCTTAGACTTCAGCCAAAGACAGCATCAGACCTGGAAAGCAGGTATTAGTAACAGCGCACTGAGTGATTAAGTTGGTCAAGTGCTTTGTTTTCCTGATATACCAGGATTAATCACAGCCTGGGGCTGTTTACCTCCAGTGGAAATAAAATTCCATTCTGGGTAATACAGACATTCCAAGTGTCCCAAAGAAGCCAGCTGAGGGCCCCAACTTGAATCCCGTAAGTTCATATGTGCGAAATTTGCTGTCAGGAAAGTGATACCCTCAGACTAATGGACTCTAATGAGTAAGGATGTGACATGACATTCCTAAAGGAGAGTTAGAGACAGCATCACAGGCCCTTTAAAAAGAAGAGAAGTTATTTCTACTCTAATTGCCAAGGAAAACCCTCAGGTGAGGGTCCAGGCACATGAACTAGCTGGCTCTGTGGCTCTAGAACCCCTGCTGGGAGAAACGCAAGAAGTTAAAAAGGATGAGCTGGGAGACAAAAACCAACTGAATTTGGGGTTTACGGCAGGGAAAAGAGTGCACAGAAACCTTTTCCTTCCAAGCCTCTTCATCCTCACACCTCACCCCCAGCACACCCCCTAAAAGAAGAACAGCTGAACAGGTGCAGCTATAAATCCATCTTCTTGCATCCATCAGCTCTGGCTGCCATTATTTATAACATTAGTTTAATTAAAGTTTCCAGGGAGACAGTTGAATTTTGTTAACAGTAATGTAGAAAATCAGTTCTTTTCAATGACAACATCAGCCCCCCTGGTCTACCTGGAAAACTAATGCAGCGTTTAGAATTCTTTAATTTTTTCCAATTAGATAGTCTTCATGGCTTATGCACTTTTTATTCCTCAAAGCTCCTTTCCAACAAGTGAAGCATAAAAGGAACAGAGACAATTAATATATAATTGTGTATTTTTTTAAATAGGGTTCCATCATGTGTGTTGTTCCAGTTTAACTTTTTATTTTCTCTCCTTGCTTGCCTTTTTTAAAAAAAAAACCAGGCATAGCCATCAAAAGCACAGAGGAAAATTACAACAAAGATGTAAGCACCAGTATTTTTTCCTATGAGAAAATATTTATTTCCCTTGCAACCTGTTTTCCCCACATTCATTTTACATAGACCCATGTCCATGCAATACAATGACAACAAGACATGTGACTGCAGGCACAGAGATGAAACCACTGTGAACTGGGAATGAAGTCTTATTTTCCTCTCTATTCTAATACATCTCAGGCCTCATATATGCAAAAAAAAAAAAAAAATGCCTTCTTGTTAACCTTCTGATGGCCTCAGGTAGCCAACAAACCACCAGATAAAGGAAAGACTCTATTGTGTTTTTTTAGTTCTTTCTATTTGCAAACTTGAAAGCCCAGGAGTACAGGTTGGTGGGGAAAAATGCAGGCCACTCTCTCGTCATCCACTTCAATTAATCCTTTCACCTCCTATCTCTTTCTGCCATTGAGGCTGTGGTTAACCAAAGGCATATTTAAACCCACCAGGGAACAAGAGGAGAAGTTGAAGGTTCTTGAAAAGACAAAATTAGAAATAGGTCTGCTACTGATGTCAATAGAACACAGGGCAAAGTTAAACTTCGAATCTACCTAATAAGGTTGAAATGAATAAGCCACAGGGTACACAGCGTGTATAGAAGTTGGGGAGTGGGGCTCGGTCAGAATGAGATGTCCAACACTGTAATGTCCAGTCTGCCTTTGCAATTAAGCAGCCACTCTCTTTTTGCCAAAGACTCTACAACTTGGAATGCATTACATTGGCCACCTAGATCTTTACATTTGATCTCTCTCCACTTATTTAAATTAGCGGCATCAAAAGCTTCTTTCCCTTCAGTCTTCAAAGGATGTGTCACGTTTTTCAATCACACAGCTATCCGTTATCTGCTTGCTACACTACACTGCTCTGTCTTGTGTGTCACAAAGCCATCAAGGCCTCCATGGCCAGGGCATCCTGCACCCCACACAGGACATCCACTGTCACATATCTGGGGCAGAACACTCTGGAAGAAAGAAAGGGCATGAAGTGGAGAGAACAAAAGAACAACATCCTTTAGCATCCAAAAATGCATATTCAGCATCTACTCCAGCAAGGAAGGAGGCAAGTGAAAAAAAAAAAAAAAAAAAAAAGGCAGTAGGTATCCCGGGGCAGTAGGCTCTGGCCTTTGCCCATCAGCAACATGTTGCACTGTCAACCCCCATGTGAATTCAGATGATTGCAAACCCCTGATGGACCACTACAGAAGTGGCACTGTGACAAGGACAAGCTGTGCTGCTCCAGGGTGCTGAAGGGGGGGAAAAAGGCAACCCCTGAAATAAGCATTGTGATGAGACAGAATCAGAAAGAAATGCCCAGAAGTCCAGAGTTGGAAGGAAACTTAAAAGCCATCTAGCCCTAGCCCCTCATGGTATGCTTAGGGAGCTAAAGCCCAGGGATAGTAAAGGACTAGCCCAGGGTCATAGAAATTAAACAACTGCTTTCAGCTAAAGTTTTCACTCCAAAGTATTTTGTGCTATAAATCCAGATTTTTAAAATAGAGAAGCAAATAGTATATATTTTGGTCATCCATGTAGGCTTTAAGAGATCCAGAAAATTATATTAATAACAAACAAGTTCCCTCATTTGTAAAAGTAAAACTATATCCCTTCATAAAAGTTGTGATAATTTTGGCTCATGAGTTTGTTCATGGGGTGTAAATTTCTGCAACCCCCTCCTCACAAGAATAAAAAGGAAAAGAGGCCATGCCATGTTCTCAAGGCCCTGCCAGAATCAACAAAAAATCTTATCACATTGAAGGGGGTGTTTCCTCCCCCACTCTGCCTCAGTTACATACTTTTAAGTGATTCTGTTGGTGTAACAATCACACGGCACTGTGCCGCACTACAGACCAGAGAACTAAAACACAAACTACGGGAGAACCTTGCCCTGGACCTGGAAATCAGAATAATTTCAGGGAGTTGATTGGCCCCAAACCCTATGTTGTATCACGAATCCATATTACGCACTAGGTCCTGAATCCAGGGGACACAAGCCACTGTTTTTATAAAGGTGAAAATGTGACTAAATTTTACTCATT
Organism: Propithecus coquereli; assembly: GCF_000956105.1. NCBI lineage: Eukaryota > Metazoa > Chordata > Mammalia > Primates > Indriidae > Propithecus > Propithecus coquereli. Next base: position 362,634 of record NW_012144744.1, on the reverse strand, counting down.
TCTAGTATGATACATGAAAATCTTCTCTAGATGATGGTACATGTCTGTAGTACTTAATGATGCTGTATGTTCATACAATAGCTTGGAATGTTCAGAGGATTTGGTATCCACCCTCTAGCTACAAACAACCCTGCAAACATTCCTACAAACAACCCTATGGTAGAATAGTTCTTATTACTCCCATTTTACAGATGCAAGCACAGTTCCTGGCATATGAATGAATGAATGAATGAATGAATGAGAAAATTAACACATAAATTGCCCAATTTCACACTCCTGTATCTTTACATGAAAATCATATTTTATAAATGGCAAAACCAAGTGAAAGGTCCAGAATTCATTTCAGTCTAGGTTAAACCACAGAGTTCATATGAAACATGAAAGAAAGATCTTCCTTCCCTTTCCTTCCCTTTTCCATACTTACTTCTCTCTCTCTCTGCAGGCCTTCCCTCATTACCAACGTGATACTACTCACCCATACACACTCTTCTCTCACCAGACGATGACTGGCTTTGTAATGCCTACAAGATAAACTCTGTTCCAAGCCCGACTCACATGACTGGTTCAGAATCAAATCACATAGGGGCAACACTGTAAAGCTGTAGAAATTGTTGTGCATTTTCACCTAGGATGATAAGAAATTGAGCGGCTTCTCCAAGTCCCAAGGAGCTGTTCCTCCTGTGATCTCCCAAATCTGATGGTCTCTACCAGGAATCCAGCAATCCATCATGCACTGCCTTTCAACCACTCTTACACTTTTGCTTTGTACCATTGCTTAAATTTACACATGGGTAAGTCCTATCTTCCTAGCTTGCTTGTCATCTCTTTTTAGATAGAGGATTTGGAGCTGCTTTGTTGGTTGGACTTGAAGCATATGATGGCTTCCAATTTTATTTTAATTTTGACGAGGAGTTGTGTGCATGCATATCTGTTTATGAAGTGAAGAGTATATCAGGTGGGGAACCAGGAGATTGAAAGTCTCAGCCTCTCTTGGAAGCTGTGACCTTTGATAGTCATCTCCTAATTTCCCCCTGAATACTGTAGCAAAAATGTTTGTATAAAACCAATGTAGTAGATTATACATGTGGCTTAACTACCTTAAGGAATGTGAAGTTTAATACGATGATGTTTGTAAATATTTCAGGAGCTCTCTGGAAGGAAAATACCATATCAACATATTTCATTATGAAAAATCTACATATATAAACAGATGCTCGTATCCTGAAATTGCTCTGAAATATTACACAGAAACCTTGACTGACTCGTTCAGTGATTTATAGCAAGTTTAGTTTCTGATTCCCTATTTTTGCCGAGATCAGTTGTATGCTAAAATTGGATGTGCTCTGTGGTTAGTAGCATGTGTTAAAAAGTAAAATCTACATATGGTTATTATCTAGACTATAATCACCGAGTTAACTCCCTGTCAAGGTAACAATCAGGCTGCAGATGTGTGGGTATGTGCCATGCACACTTGTACCAGTCTGAACAAATAAGATGAGAGTTCAGAGCTCTGGTGAAATATGATAGACTGTGCCTAAGAGCTAAATTTGTCCAGCAATGAGGCATAAGGAGATTGGTTTAGGGTGGGGACACTTGCATATTGCAAACAGTGCTGGCCAAAGGCTGGATGAATGTACCATTTGAATGGAAAATACTGTTGGGTCCATCGCTTAGCTGCTAAGGAGCTCAGCCCCACTGTCACTTCCAGACCAAGATGCAGGAAGGACTGTTTTCAGTTCTCTCCACTGTTCAACTGCCATTATGAGTTATCAAATCAGCCTGCTTATAGGGCTCCTGTCTGAGTACAGGCTTTCTCTGATATTCAGGGACCAGGGCCAATCACTGTGGGGGGCCCTGGTGATTTCAGAATGAATTTAAAATGACTAAATGAATAAGCTATGAACTTCCTAATGGAAAGGACTCTTTTATTTCCCTGCATCCTGCACAGCCTGGCAAAGATAGTGTGCCGATAAATTTAATTTGATGGGCTGATTGAAAATTAAAAGTTACCAAATAAAGAGAAGGAAATAAAATGCATTTGGTGGTGAATGAGAAAGATGGCTTATGCACCAAATCCCAGATACTGGTGGATTCTGTCCTTTGAGTCTTACAGCTGGGCTGCAAAGTGAGCTGAGAAGGGAGAGGGAGGGAGACTCTGAGGAAGGTTAGTTCAGGTCACATTCTAGGCTTTGTTGGCAACTATTAATATAAAAGGCAGCTAGAGAAAAACCCAAGGCAATGGAGATAATCAGCCTGGCCTCCCAACTGAATGGTTCCTTTTATGTTTCTAGCTTGAGGTAATCTGCTGCCCACACATTGGGAGCTTCTAACTAGGCCCAACTAAACAGCTGAAGCAGGGAGAAAAGTGTAAGTCTCAGTAGCAAGCAGCAAGTGTTAAACCACTGACTAAAATAGCAGTTGCTTTTCTTGTGACAATTTGTGCAATTAGATCTGAAAAAGCTGTGTTTCTCAATTCTGACCCAAAAAACAAAACAAAAAAAAAAAAGGTGGAAAATCCTGCCATACTAAATTTCCTCAGAGCAATGGAATTGCCTGGGAAATCTTTTCCTGATTTTAGATGTTTTCATGGCCTCTGAACCATCTAGAGTATCTCTCCCTGGGAAGACTCTCTGGTGTGGCTATGATGTTGTCTTGGGCAGTATATGTCATTAGCACACTGTGGAGGTGGTATGAGGAGTGATAAAAAGAAGGAGGTTTTGGAGGTAGATCCGGCTCAAAGTTTTGGTTTTGTGCTTATTATATTACATGACTGAGACCTAATTATTTATCTTCTCTGAGCCTTTCTACTTCTAAATTTGTAAAATGGGTCTAACAAAACTGTCCCCATATGGTTATCCTAAGGAACACTATGCCTAGCACATTACTTGACCTGCTGTATTGGCTCCCATGCCAATGTGCAGGCTTCCATTAACTAGATTCCACATCTTTCCACACAACTCCAAGGATCAATGATACAAGACACGTGAGAGAGAAATACTAGAAAGAAGCAAACTGATCACATTGAATCATGGCCTTCCCTCATGTCCCAAATCCAATGCCAGTGGTCTCCACCGTGGGGCTGAATGGCCTCATGGTTAGAAGCAGGCACTCATGAGTCAGACTTGGGTCTAAATCCTAGAGCTGCCACTTATTAGCAGCAGAACTGCAGACAAACATGAAACCTCAGTTCCCTCATCTTAAAAAGAGAAAAATAACAGCGTGAGTATGGACTGAGTGAATCTATGTAAAGTACTGAGCACTGAGCCTAGCACAGTCAACATTCAAGCATTGTCTATCATCATCTCCATTCATCATTTAATCAGCAGAATTCCAGTGGGTGAGAGGTTGAGAAGAATAAAACAGCATAACTCTAAGGGTAAGAAGTATCAAAAAATACAGATCTCAAGGTGATATGAAATGCAAAGGCTGGTAAAAACCAGCTTTTGTGAAATTCACTGTAAGGGTGGCCTAGGTAAGAAGAGGTAGACCAGCATCTTGGTATATGGGACAAAGCTTCTGCTACTCTAGAGTTGGTTAGCTCTAGCTGGGAAGACACTTGTGAAGAAGATGAGTTTGCTTTGTGCACTAGACCCTACCCTCTCCTTGGTCCATTCTCCTCCTTACCAAGGCCCTGCTTCACATAATTGGTCTTCCAAGTGTGCATTTATTTGTTGCATCTCAGCCTCTGCACTAGCTTCCTTCCCCTTTTTCTAAACCAGTGGTTTTAAAATGCCAGTCCATGCACCAAGGCTAGACCGCCTGCACAGAAGCTATATGAAGAGCCTGTTAAAAATATAGCTTCTCGGGTTCTGCCCTCAGGGAATCCAATCCAGTCAGAGATGGAGCCAGGTTATCCATATTTTTTATAAGTTCCCTGGATAATTTTTATGTGTTGTCAGATTTGGGAACCATGCTTCTAGACTGTTCCTATATAAAAACCACACTTTACCTTTCCTATGATCCAGTCTTTCAGGGCTTTTTTCCCCGACCTGTCTGAAAAACTAACTTATGTTTTGAGTCCATGAATAATCAACTGACAACAACTTCATAAGATTTCCCTCCAAGATCTTATGTAAAAGACATGTTATGCCATAAGCTAAAGTGTGAAAAATATTAAGAAAAGCCAAGGAACATTTAGAATCCCCTCAGTCTATTCTTTATAAATGGCACTGACTTAAAAAATGCCATGGCTACAGAGCTCCAGTCTTCTTCCCACTCTCTTAGGAGAGAGGCCGTGGTAGCCATGAAGGACACACAGTGGATAAAAGCTTGCAGGCAGGGTCCAAGAGGCACCATTGATGAGCAGAGTAAATAATAACAACTACAAACATTTACTGAGCACTAATGGCCAAGCACCACCCTAAGCACTTCACATGGATTATCTCATTTAATATTCCCATTTATAAATATGTATTAGTACTGCCACCATTTTATAAATGAAGAATATGAGATGCAGAGATAGTAACTTGCCCAAATCACACAGCTAACAAATGGCTGAGGATGACAGAAGAGAGTACTTCACAGGGATCAGAGAATTTGTGCAGGCATGAAACCCTAGTTTAGCAAAGAAAGATCCTCTCTCCTTTCTCTTCTCCAAATAGAAGAATAGAAATAGAGAGTAAAACTTTTGGAAGGCAGAAACAAAAATCACTCCTAATGGGTACAAAGCACACTATCTGGGTGATAGACACACTCATAACTTCAACTCAAACTGTACAAAAGCAAATCATGTAACCAAAACGTTTGTACCCCCATAATATCCTGAAATTTAAAAAAAGATTAAAAAAAATTGCATAGCAAGAAAACAGCAGTGTCTCCAGGACTATTCAGTTTGGAATTATTAAACTAGGGCTTTGAAGCCTCTCTAGGCCCATGGTTTAGGAGAACAAGCAGTACTCTTTCTCTGCAATCCCATTTGGGCAGCATCAGGGTGGCAGGTCATAGGGAACAGGAGTGCTGACAGTTTAGAGCTAGAGAATTCTTTAGTTTTAGAGAACTGAAGGAGCCAATGAGCTCTTGGAGGTGGAAATGAAGACAGCAGCTAAGAGCTGGCTTTATCCAGGCAGCCCAGCCCAGATGTGCAGGGTGAAAATGAGCCAGTGGTTTCTATGGAAACTGTGTCCAGACATACATATTACACCTGGTTAAACCACAATTCTTCAGAAGTCTAGAAAGCACCTTAAATAGGTCACATCAAAATCGATTAAGATTTACTTCAAGATGACAGACCTACCATTGAGCTTGACCTTAGTTCTTTGCCTTTCCAGGTGTTCTTCTAAAAGAGTCTGCAGAGCCAGAATGGCAAGCACATTCAAGTATCGCCTCATCTGCAATGCAGTCTGTAGCTTACTGACCTTGCAATACCCCTCCCTCTTGATGGGTTCTGGAAGGAGGGCTGTCCCCAGTATGTCCGTTCTTTATCCTGGGCTCAAGGGAGCAAGCCCTATGGCTGAAAAGTCATTTTAACTTTAATGGCATCATTAATGAGAATCAACAATGCATGGGCACTGCTCAGAATGCAAAAAATTCTCTGTAATTGGATTTGGATCACTCTCCATAAGGATTTTCAGTGGGTTCTGGAGAGACCAAAACATTCCCCTTGACCACTATTCTCCAGCTGTCTGGCCACAAATGATCCTATAGAGATCAATGGTCTCCTTCCTCCTTCAGTTGTCAGGAAACCTGCCTCCAGTGACAGACAGAGGGGACAACATCTCCCTCCCATTCCAACCCACAACCCCCTGTGAAACCCCCCAGAACTCACAAATAGTCCTGCCATTCTCTGACAAGCTGGGAGGCTCATTCTTCTGCAGAGATTGGATGCCATCAATTCCAAAAGATTCAAAGAACAGCCTCTTTAAGAAGCCTCCATTTGGAAAAGATATTTAAACAAAGAGTGCGTTTGATGAAGTGAAATAGAATTAGTCGCTTCAGTGGCACAGGCTTCTCAGACTCATTCGAAGGTAGACTACTAGCTTTTTCGCTTTCAAGTGGAACGAACTCAACAACAATATATCACAGTTAACTGTGATCACAGCTCCATGGAATTTCAGCCAGTGCCTGGAGCGCACTGAGGTGCACTTAATATTCCCCAATCTGTAATCAACCTTTTGTACATTCGTTCCTAATCACAGGATACAGTTTCATCTTAATGAACTGTTTTCTTATCGTATTACAGTTGGTCATTTCAGCACGCCTAATGGCCCATTTGCTAGGTTAAATTACAATTAGGGTCCCTTGGTTTTTGTTTCTCAGCGAGTCTTAGAGGATTTGATTTTTTTTTCCCCTTCCCATCGCTCAATTTCAAGGTCAGCATCACCAAAGATCAAAGACAAAGACATACCTGTTGCAGTCGACGTGAAGCAGGAGGTGAGAGGCGCTAACGGACAGCGCAACCTTGTGCCACCGTCCGTCTGCCATCCGGTACGGAAGTGCCTCTGTCCTGGGCTTCCCGTTGTGAATATAGTGATATCGAATCTCATCCCTCAGGCCGCTGCTCTCCAGTTCAAAATAGCTGTGTGTAAAGGAACAAAAATTTGTTTTATTTTAGTTCCGGATATCACAGCCATCATCAACCTCCATTCCCTTACTGCCAGGTGTCTCAGAATCTAAAATTGGCTCAACATGAAGCAAAGAGCCATGACCTGAAATCAATTGCACTGTATGGAATCCAATTCACCTGTTGTCTGAGAGCCCTCGTGGTGACACCTTGGGCCTCTGACACGGAGCTCAATCGATCCACTGCGGAATAACAAGCCACAAGCTAATTAGCAAAACTCAATATTTAAAGGTGTAGTTCAGAACCCTCTTTCTATTGTCTAAAAAAGGCCATCTCTGTGGAATGGATTTATTGATGGCTATTTTTAGATCTGCTATCTTTACTTTTCTAAGAATTAAAGGGAAATAGAAGTCATGTGGGACATCGGGGATTGACATAAATTGTCACAGTGACGCGATTAGTCTTTTTTTTCTTCTCCCTAAACAAAAAACTGTAACGGGACAACGATTCCTAGATAATGAGTAGGGGAGAAAGACTGAAGCTAGTCACACGTGAATCAGTATTTCAAGTTATCACGGAATGAAATGTGCAATTGAGTTTTTCCTTTTCCGAGATTATTATCATATTTTCCACACCCGTGAGAAATTCTTAGTGCCACCGCTGTACTCAGCACTTTAGTCATAAAATGCAGCAAGCAACTTTGGGACACTCCTCAGACACACACCAGGGTTTATACTTTCGTAGATGGCAGAACTATTTCGTTTCCTCTGCTTCTTTTCTGAAATGTGTTGTCGTCATTAATATTGGGCCTGATCCCACTGCCAGGCATTGGACTAAGCATTTCACATATGTGATCTAATTTATCACTGACAACAACCTACAAGACTGATATTATTATCCCTTCTTAAAGATAAACTGAGACTCAGGATTAAGTAACATAACTAAACCCGGATTTAAACTTAGACGTGATTTGACATTCTGTGCTCTTTCTACCAGTTTGTTGCTCATCTCAGAGGCATGTCGACAAAATAGTGAGAATGGCCTCAGCTGGCACTAACTTCCAGCAACTCATTCAGACAGACAACTCAAGAGCTATTTGCCTAAACATGCAACCAGGCTTGATCACTAGATTTGGGAGAACCTGCTGCTTTTCCTCTAATCCACTGAGTTGGCTGACTCCACTAGCCAGACTGTATTTAATCTAAAAAACAAAATTCATCTTCTATGAGAACTAAAATGAATATACCGTAAAACTCAGCCTCTAGGATGGCTGCCTCCCAAATCTCATGTCAGAGAACAAATGCATATTTCTTGCTCATCTCTCAGAGGGCATCTCCCCACAGAGAGCCTCACAGGGGAAGCAGAGAGTCAGGACCAGCCTCTGACCCACCCCATTTGTGCCAGTGCAAAGAATCAGGCCCAAGGTCATAAGCTAAAGAGGTTACCGATACCATAACAGCCAGCTCCTGGGCCCAGATACATACTTATTAATAAATTAATATAAAACATTTTATAAGACTGCAAAGGAGGAAGACATTTATTTTAAGGGAATTCTTCAATTTCTTCTAAGCAGCTGGAACACTGGAAGAATTAAATAATCAGAGAACTTGAAAGTCAAGAAGACCTTAGAGATTATCTGGTCATTCATTAAATCATTCAACATGCCCTTAATGAACACATAGTAAAGAACTAAAAAAGGATTTAAAATATAGATCCCATTCTCAAGATGCTCTGAGACTAGTGTTGAAGGAAATGTGTCCTCCCCCACAAAAATGGTAGAGAGTTGCTGAAGAGAAACAAATGAGGAGTCAAGAATGTCATTTAATGATTGACTGCCATGTGTCAGGAATATGCCAAGTTTATTATCCCTATTTTACAAATGAGTTCACATATGATCAGAGATATTAGGTACCTTGCCTAAGACCATACAGCATCTATATAGAAAAGCAGCATGATATTATTAAATGTTAATATTTGAGACCATACCAAGATTCACATATCATGAGAAATTTCTCAATTACTTTATTTTAACTGACAGCAACTGCTAGGGGAAGGAATACAACCTTGAAAGGATATCAATGACAATTAGAAATGTTCCTAGAGATTACCTGATGGAATCATAAAAAAAGGAAGCAAATACATTTGACCAGATTAAATCATTATTCTTGGGGTTATGGCCTCATTGAGCAAGTGATCGATGTATTATAAGCAGATCGTTTAAAGATTACTTTATAAAGCACTGGAGTAAGTGGTTACTTTGGGGTAATCACAAATACATGAGCAAAGAAATCTGCCCTAATGTTCGGCAAATGGATACTTGTATCTTGGAATAAAGTTTCTGACAGCATCATGCACATATTCAAAAAGTGCTATATCTCAAACAACTTAGATGAAAATCAAGATGATGTGTTTGTGAAAAAATATGTTAGATAACTGCTGAAGTGGCCCCAGGGATGATAAAGACATGAGACAGCTAAGTGACATCTGGATAAAATTGTTTCATGAGGGCTGGGAGGGAAATAAGGCAATATTTCCAGGCAGTAACCCTCTGCTAATAGAGATGTGAAGCTTAGTCGTGATAGCAAGTTGGAGGAGGTAGTCATTTGGCCTGATGGGATTGGCTGTGGCCTGGAGGGAAGATGCACGCTTTGCAGTAGACTCTTGTTTCTCAAAGTGTATGGAGCAACAGCATCAGCGTCACCTGTGGAAATTCAGATTCTTGGGCCCCACCCAAGAGCTACTGAAGCAGAATCTGTATTTCAACAAGACCCCCCGATGATTCATCTGCATGTCAGTGAAGAAGCACCATAGTAGAGTACACCAGGTGTTGCTTTACTTCCCGGCCAGCTGGTCATGGTGAGGAGAGCAGAAGTTTGTCACTAAGAGCAAGTGAACAGAAGGCATGTGGTGCTGGCAGGGAGAGGAAGGACACTGGAAGTGATCGTAAGCTGGTGTCTAGCGAGCAATCTACCCTGACCAGCCCTTACTCTTCAGGCCTCAAGTGCATTGGGGTCTTCCTGGGAGTCTGGAGGGGAGGGAAGGGCAGCTGTATGGGTGATAAAACTACAAGCCAGGTTTTGTAAGCAGACTTTCTTCCTTTAGCCCTGGACCTCAGCCAAGCGTGTTGTTCTAACAAACTGCCTTGGTTCCCAGAAAAGCCTGCTTATCCTGTGAATATTTGAAAACAGCAGTGGTATTCCCTCCTAAGTACTTTTTTTCTTTTTCAGGCCAAGCATCCTTAGCGCCTTCCTTTATACTCTCATCCGCCACATAGACTATGAGCCCCTCCTGGACAAGGATTCCTCCTTCTTCCTCCTTCCAGATCCTTCCCTTTGTTGGTCGCCATGCTCTAGGTGTGGTCAAATGAATCAATTTTCCACTTAAATGCAGCATCCAGGAATAAAGGTACTTGTGCAGATGTGGTCTAATACAAAGTACAGGGACACTATCATCTGCTTCGCTCTGGGCTGTGCACAACTATGACAGTATCCTATAATGCTTGCACTGGCTTTCCCATCAACTAACACGCCAAGTCTTTTCACACAAAGTACTGTAAAGGCAAATCTTTCCCACCATGTATTTGCATGGCTGAATTTTTTAAACACAAGCCTCTGCTTAAGTGCTAGACAGACCTTACCCAGAATATGCATGAGTAATTCCCCAAAGTCCACCCTTAGGTATTAGGCACAATTAGTATTACCATGAACTGAAATCACATTTCATAGGACTATCTGAATTCCAAGGTATATTTGGTAACAAAATTCAGGAATAACAATGCCAAATAATATAGGTATATAAAGATCAATCAAGTTATTTTTACTAAAATGATTATCATTTTCCCCAAAACTGATACCCAGGTATCCCATTTTGAGATTTTTACATATATACTAGAATAGAAGGCTAGATGTATTTAAAATGTTAAAATGTTTATTTCTGGATGAATGTGTGTCTTCTGTATACAAGGGTGAAAAAACAGTAAAAGTTAATTTTAGACAGTATCCAATACTATTATAATTTATTAGTAAGAGCAAAACGTTTCTTATCCAGCTATTCCATAAAACGTTTCTTTTCCAGCTATTCCATAAGAATATACATTGGCTATTTAGAGAACTACTTCACACTCCAAGGAGCTCTAGAGTTGGTGCAGTGCCTGCTTACATTCCAACAGGCCTCTCCATGGCCCTGAACAAACAATTGCTTCCTGGAGTCTGGGTGGGAAGGCCAAGGCAAAATGGGTTTGGGAAACAAGGCCATGCTCCAACCCAGCATCTACCTCTGGCAGGATTCTTGGGACAGGGAGAAAAACAGTCAGGTCTCCAGCTACTTTCTATAAAAAGAGACAAGTCACCACATGTATATGGAGACTTCCCTAAATCCTGAAAAATCCTGAAGATGATGAAAAACATGAGTTTCCTACCATAGTGCCTCGGTAATGGTTAACTCTACCTTTATGAATAATAATAACAATGATAACAAAAACAATATAGCTAATATTAGTTATATAATAATAGCTAATACTTATTGAGTCTTTTCATTACCAGGAGAACTGCCTTTAAGTCTTTATATTTCACATCAAAATAATCCCTACCACAGACCTGTGAGATATTTGTTATTGGCTTTAACAAACACTTCTTAGCATTGATTATGGTCCAGGCACTATTCTACAAATATTTACTCATTTAATCTCATGACAACTTTAAAAATTATCAACTATTATCATCTTTATTTTGTAAAAGGTGGAACTGAGGCACAGAGAGATTAACTTGCCCAAGACTACACATGTAGAAAAGAACAGAACTAGTATTCAAACTAGAGCAGCACCCCGAGTTTATGCAGCAACACGAGTCCATACTTTTAACCACTACCTCATTTTACAGATAGGAAATGAAAGATTTGCAGCTCATATAGCTACAGGCCACAGAACTATGGCTTGAACCTGATTCTGGCAGACACTAAAGTGGGTGCACCCAATGGCAACATCCCATCATTTTCTGTTGTGTCAGGTGTTTAATATATTCCCTCTAATTCTGCCAACAATCTTAAATGGTAGTTGTTACTATATTCATATTATAAATGTGAAAAGTGAGACTCCAAATGATAAAGCGTCTTGTCTGAAGACACATAACTCCCAAGATTCAAATCCAGGTCTGCTTACTTCCACCACACTGAGCTCCTCTCTGGGTATAGTGGCAAGATAATATCAGGGTCAGAGGGCAGGAGAGTTCAGGAGAACTAAGGTGGCCTCATTCATGGTCCCCCCAAGGCCCCATGTTGCCAAGGCATCCCTTCCCAGACTCAGGTGCTGGCCTTCATTCCTCATATCATCTCATCACCCTGGAGAGATGCTACCGTTGTTCATGCTGAAGCCCTTTTCCCTTCCCTGGCCCTTTGTCCCCTGCTGGGATCATTACCAGAAGCCAACAGCACCAGGCAGGTGCTGTGTCCTACCTCAGGACTATGTGCACTAAAAAACAGACAATGGCACAATTTTTAAGTAAATAGTAGTACAAGGAGCACTGGCTTGGGAATACAGAGGCTTGAATTGTAACCTTAAACCTGCTATAGACAAACCATGTAATTTTTGTCAAATCTTGTCCCTGCCTCTCTGTGCCTCGGTTTCTCCTGTCTGTTAAATAGAGTAACTGGCTCTGACCAACAGAGCCTTAGGATTCCTTGAAAGAGCCTTAGAATCTGTTGGCAGAGGGAAAAGACAAGGCTACAACCTCTTTTAACCAAAGCAGCTTTACTTTCATCTGTAAAATAAATTGGAGTTTCCCGTAAGATTTCATTTGGATAAAAGATCCACCTCCAAAAATAGTTTTAAGTCATTGAACTAAATACTCCTTAAGGTCCAGCTCAGGTATAAATTTCTATAATTCATATACTGCTTTGCAAACTAATAAACTTAAAAAGAAAGTGAATGATTGGCTGTTCAGTTAGTTTCATTCCACCCTGACTTTCCTGTCAACATTCAGGCTCCAGGCTCCTTAGCATCCTGCAGGAGACAGGATGGGAGATGGCAGATGTAGCAAACATAGCAAATACCCACACCCTGCCTTCTCCTGGGGCACACAATAATCTTCATTTCCCAGCCCCTTGAATCTAGGAGAGACCATATGAGTGGTTGTCACCAAAGAAACACGAGCAGAGGTGAAAGCAGGCCAAAGCACTTAACAGAGATCATGCCTTATCCATTCCAGTTACACAGGTCAGCGGAGGATTCTGAGGCCTTAGTGGGTGGCAGCACCATAGTGTAGAAGAAGCCTGGGTCCCTAAATGACTGCATGGAACAGAGGTACCATTCCTCACACAGATTAAAATTAACATTGAATGGGGATGTAAACAATCTAACTTTTACTGATAATAACCAAAGGAGATTTAGAGGTTATTAGACGACTTTGACTCAGTAAAAAGAGGTACACAAAGCTGAAGAAAGTCAAAAAAAGAGAAAACCTGAGAAGTAACCAAGGACATAGAGCTATTTGCTAGTCTATAAATAAAAAATGACAGGAGGCACGAACACAGTCATCTCCTGCCCACAGGACAGATAACCTGCACTACATGGCCTGATACTCTGTTGGGCAAACTATATTTTCCAAAGATAGCCACATCATCTCCCACCTCACATACTCTTGTACGATGTGATCTTGATGCTCCTCCCATTGAAAGGGGAGCACTGTGTCTCCTCCCCTTGAATCTGGGTGGACTTGTCAGTGTTTTAAAGGCAAAAGTAATGCTTGGTGACTTCTGAGATTGGGTCACAAACGCATAAATGCAGCTTCTATCTTGTTTACCAGAATACTTGTGCTTGAAGCCCTGAGCCACCTTGTAAGAATTCCAACTACCCTGAGGCCACCATGCAGTGAGGAAGCCCAGACCATATTGGGAAGGCGGCATGTAGGTGTTCCAGTTGACAACCCCAACTGCGATCCCAGCCAACAGCTGTTATAAATACCAGCTTTGCTGGTGAAAACACCTCCAGCTACTTTCCCCAGCTGTTCACTCTTCCCAGCTGCAGCCACAAACACTGTAGGACAGAGATAAGTCATCCCTTCCGGGCTCTGTCCAAATTCCTGACCCACAGAATCTGTGAGCATGATAAGTTTGGGGACGGTTTTGTATACATTAATAGAAATTGGAACACTCTAACTTCATATATACAGATTTTTACCTTTAAATATTGAAACTATAATTTAGGCATGTCTCTACTGAATGCCTGGGTCATTTGTTGATCAGATGACCAAATCCAAAGTGTCAATTTTCTGTTTATACATAGCCCACAGATTTAAAATTATGCATTTTCTTTTACCTTATAAGAGATGGAATCCTACCAAAAATGTAACTTCATGCTAATAAACTATTATATCTTTTTAAATACATGATTTTCAGTAGCTATTTAAAGAAAAAAATACCTAAGGAATACTTTGGTATCTTCCTCCTTAATCCATTATTTTTCTTGTATCAAGCCCCAACATTTTGGCCTCAAGCTTCTTGCTGACACAAATGGAAGTGGCCACCTCGGTGGTCCTTTCATGAATCAGATATCTCTGGGTTCCAGCTCCAAGTGCCCTCCCAGTCTACAGAGCTGTTTGACTAAGTAAAAGGAAAGTCCTACTTTACCTGGACAAACTTCTGGTACTCCCAACTCTGTTTCCTTTATTCAGAGCAATAGTATAGTACAGAAAAAAATATGCCAGGTATAAAGGGACTTCAGAGCCCAGTCCACCCTGTTTGTATTCAGTCCTTCCTTCTGCCATTTAATCCATCTGTGAATGTGGGCAAGACACATCATTTCCCTGAGCCTCCTTTTGTTCATCTAGTACAAAATAAAACATCTACCTCACGGGTGTCTTCTAAGAATAAAATGACATAATATTTGTAAGTCACCTTACAAAGTGCCTAGTGTCCAATATTGATCATGATTTCCCTTCCTTATCTCTTTCTGTATACACGGAAACAGCCTCAGAGAGGTGTAAAGCTGCTGGAAGTGTACATGTCCTGCCTTTTCTCAGAAAGAAATGTTTGTCTGCCTTCCCCTTTCTCTTATTTAGACTTGACCTGGTGATTTTACTTGTAGCTGTAAAGTTATATATTAGTTCTGTACTCAATCCTCTTAGCAAACGTCTAGCAAGAGATTAACAGTGACAGCAATTACAGACTGCCTCTGTTAGTGAAAACAAAGCATTCACTGTTAAATGAAATGTAAAAATAAGGCTCTTTATACCAATTCAAAACAGTTCTATTACAGTCTTAAAAAATCCACATGGTATTAGCTGTGCTATTCCTACTGAAGAAAAGGTTGGCTTCTAACTTCCCCAGATAGTGAAAACCAGGAGAAAAAACATGGAAACTTAGGAAAATTAAGATAGAAAAATTTTTAACTGGGAGAAAAAAACTTAAAATAAAAGCAACCATTCAGCTAATTTACTGATACAAAAAGAGAAGGAATCATTTGCTTTTGATTGCCAAAACATGCAAATAAAATCAAATAAAATATTTATTAAGCAACCCAGCATGGAGCTTAAAATTGTACAACTGCATCTTATCTTAAGCCTAAGGTATAGCTCTGGACCTCCAGGAACTCAAAATTAATATATTTATGAATATCAAAATTTGAGAAATAGGAACTACAATAACAGAAGTAGTTGTAGTTGTAATTGTACTAATGACCAACATATACATAGCACTTTCTATACATCTAAGTTTTACTAAAGACTTAAAGAGAAAGAATATTATTGTTCTCAAACAAGGAATAGTCTTCAGTCTTTAAAATTTTCTTGAATTTTTTACTTCCATTGTTCAAAAATTAATATTTAATATGATGCACCTGTCACAATTAATGAATCAATATATTAATACACAAATTTATTCACATTACATAGTTGTTTGTTTAGACCTTTTGCCCATTCTAAAAATTGGGTTATTTGTCTACTTTTTGTTGAGTTTTAAGTGTTCTTTGTATATGTTGGACACAAATACTTTATCAAATATGTGTTTTTCAAATATTTCTCCCAGTCTGTGCCTTGCTTTTTTTATTCTCTTAATATGTTTTTGGCAGAACAGAAGGTTTTAGTTTTAATAAACTCTAACTTAACAATTTTTCTTTCATGGATCATGCTCTTCGTGTTGTATCTAAAAGCTCATCACCAAATCCAAGGTTATATAGATTTTTCTCTTTCGTCGTCTTCTAGAAGTTTTATAGATTTGCATTTTACATTACAGTATATAATCCATTTTGAGTTAATTTTTAGAAAAGGTGTAAAGTCTGTGTTAAATTCATTTTTTTTGCATACAAATGTCCAATTGTTCAAGCATCATTTGTTAAAAAGACTGGCCTTTCTTCCAAGGTTTTTTTACGCTCTGAAAGCAAGTAGGAATATATTAACATTATTTTGTCCCACTTCTTTAACACAAATGGTAGCATGCTGTTCTCACTGTTTTATGCTTTTTTCATTTATCGTAACAAGACATCTTTCTTATACACAGAGCCTCCTCTTTATCCTTACCATTTTCAATTTGATACATATTCTCCCACTCAGAATTAAAACCGCTCACTTCCTGATAACACAAATCCAAATTACAACTAGGCAAAGGCCCATTTTCTCAAGCCTAAGCCAGACTTATATACTGTGAAAGTAAGATTGAAAATCATATGCAAGGGATGGCACTAAGTGTTAAGTAAGTAGCAGGCCCTAAGTAATAATAGAAAGACCTTTGATATACGTGCCTCTTGTAAGGAATTTGTATGCCACTTGATACAGTAGAAGAAAAATTTATGGAAAAATAGATAACAAGATAAGCCTGACCATTAAGGGGGTGGGGAGTCCACTCTTTTTTTTTTTTTTTTTTTTTTTTGAGACAGAGTCTCACTCTTTTGCCCGGGCTAGAGTGAGTGCCGTGGCGTTATCCTAGCTCACAGCAACCTCAAACTCCTGGGCTCAAGCAATCCTTCTGCCTCAGCCTTCCGAGTAGCTGGGACTACAGGCATGCGCCACCATGCCCGGCTAATTTTTTCTATATATTTTTTAGTTGTCCAATTAAAGTCTTTCTAATTTTTAGTAGAGACGGGGTCTCGCTCTTGCTCAGGCTGGTCTCGAACTCCTGAGCTCAAACAATCCGCCCGCCTCGGCCTCCCA
Organism: Propithecus coquereli; assembly: GCF_000956105.1. Taxonomy (NCBI): domain Eukaryota; kingdom Metazoa; phylum Chordata; class Mammalia; order Primates; family Indriidae; genus Propithecus; species Propithecus coquereli. The sequence continues at coordinate 345,999 of NW_012144744.1, read as the reverse complement.
GAGTGCTAGGATTACAGGCGTGAGCCACCGTGCCCGGCCGGGAATCCACTCTTGAATAGCAATCTGGGAAAACTTCAAAAAGAAGCTAGATGTAGAAGAATTTTCTAGAGTGGAGGGAGAGGGGTGAGAAAAGTGCTTTGGGACAGGGAAAAGAAAGTGAAAACATGGAGGAAGAGTGTATCTGGCATGCTCAGGCAACAGAGAAAGAATACGTATGAATAGCACTGAAGATGTGTGCAATGGGAGTTGTGAAGCAGTCAGAAAGGTAAATTCGGACTAGATTAATAGAGCCAAGCTCTGACATTTTGGCCCTTACCCTACAGCCTAATGGTTCTCAAATTATTTTCTGCCATGACAAACAGATGATGTTCATGGGCATAAATCACTCCCATAGGTGTCACTAGTTATACAAACTTACTTCTAACTCCAGTCCTTTCTCCTCCTCTCAGAAAGCACATCAAATCAGTAGCTCTATGTACCCTGATTGCACTATAATATGTTGGGCTGCTTTTTTACATAAGTGAATCACAAATTTATATCTCCAATCTAGACCTGTCTTCTGAGCTATGTACTTGTAAAGCCAACTGTCTACTCAACAACTCTACTAGAATACCCCAAACTCAATAATCTCAAGATATAATTCCTGATCTGTCTCCTAAAACCTGGTCCCCATCTATTATAGCCTAAATCAGAATAACAGTGAAACACTTAAGTATTGTCTTTGACACCTTTCTCTCCCCACCACCTGATGTGCAAACCATCAGCAAGTTCTTTGGCTTCTATTCCTAAGTATCTGCCATGTCCATCCACTCCTCATCTCCTTCACTGCTATCATCCTCCTCTTAGCCACCATCATCTCTTACTAGCAACTGCACAGTCTCCCATCAGGTCTCACTAAATCCACTCTGGCCCTTTCCAATCTATTCTACAGCCAAAGTCATCTTTTCAAAACAAAAATCCAATCATATTATTAATCTCTTACAAGCATTGCTACTCCCAAGCTTAACATGCATCACTGGCTTCTCATTGCTATTGAGCCTATGTCTAGAATCCTTAGACATGGCCTCTAAGAACCCACGTGCATTGGTCCCTGCCTATCTTTCCAGCTTCCACTTGCTTACTCTTCACCTTGCTCTCTACACACAAATCTTCTTTCAAGTTTTTAAACATGCTGTGCTTTCTCCCACCACAGCATACTTGCCCCCACTATCTGGAACAGTCTTACCCGCTTCTTTACCTAAATAACTCATCCTTCAGTTCTCACCTTAAATGGCACCTCCCCGGGAAGGCCACACTGATATGCACTCCCCCACCACCACCCAGGTTTTTTCATGAGATTATGTTCATTTCCTTCACAGTTATCTCTGTTTCTACTTAAATATTTTTCTAATTATTTTGTTAACATCTGTCTCCCAGTGAATTGTAAGCTCTACAACACATGGACCATGTCCGTTTTTGCTCATCATTGTATCTTCAGAGCCTAGCATAGCACTGAGTGTATTGTAGAGGCAATACATATTTTTGGAATAAATAAATAAATACAATAACAAATCTCTGGTTTTAGTAATGGTAACAAATCACATGTGGCACGCCTTAAAGCTGATTGTGATAGAACAAAGCATTGTGACACTGAAGTTCAGAATCACTGTTATAGAAAATAAAAGTTTCTCATCAAGGAGGTAATTCGGTAAAAGCACCATTTAAATAATGATTATAATAATTGCTAACATTTATGAAGTCTTGCCACATGCCAGCTTGGTAAGTACTTCATATACAATATTTCAGTGAATTCTTGGAGCAAACCTATGGAGGAACTATCATTATCTTCATTTAACTAGTGAAGAAGGCAAATCAGGGAGAAGTTAAATGACTAAAGACATAAAACTAGGACAATGATGTCTAAGCCAGACTCTGTTGGACGAGAAAACCATGAGAATCCACACAGACTTTTCTGTCCTGTAACTGAAACCACCACCCATTCATAAGAGTCACTGGGAAGGCTGACACCATGGGCAGAGAGTTCAACTGGGTGTGAGACCAGCCAGTGTAAGCTGGAAAACAAACAGGCACTTTAAACAGAACCAGCGCCCTCCTCTGTCCATGGTGCTGATGGCTCCACAGCACTGGAGACTTAGCGTGTGTGCCGTGGTCTAGTGACCCCTGACTGCTTCCATTAGCAAGACTTGAGCTCTGTGAGATACATTGTATTGTAAAGTACTTATAACTGGCATGCTGTAAGAACCCAATAAATGTCAGCTATTATTATTAACATCATTATCTAAATGTTAGTTTTACTGAATCGCCTCCTTGATGAGAAACTTTTATTTTCTACAATGATTACCAACTTCAATGTCAAAGCAGTTGATGAATCACAGTCATCTGTGAGGTGTTCCATTTGTAATTTATTACTGTTAATAAAAATCAGAGGTTCATTAATGTATTCATTCACATATTCTAAACATATTTACTGTCTCTACAATATGGTAGGCCCCATTCTGGGCTCTAAAGATATGATGATGAGCAAAAACAGACATGGTCCATGTGTTCACAGAGCTTACAACCCAGTAAGGACAGATGTTAACAAAATAATCACACTAATAAATGTAAAATTGAAAACAGGTAATACTGTGTAGGAAAGGAACACAGTTCTGTGATTAAGCCTGGATCAGTTTAAGTCCTACAGGGATAAAGCCACCCAGGATGATAAACACAGGCTAAACATGAGCATTGTAAAGAATCTCTCATGAGAGTGTAGGGTCAGTGAGAAGAACTGTGCTTAGGAATGAGCCCATAAGATGGGGCCCAGGTAGACCTAAGTGATAACATTTGTTCATAGTAAAATACTAAAACAGGTGACGGCTACGCGGTAAATCTCTCGGGAGGCCACTCATAAGGCAAATGTAACAAGTTCCCACCCAACCCATTTGCCATTACAGAGCCTCCTCTGCAGCCAGTATCACTGCTAGTGGAAATAATGACTAAACAGTCCCAAAAAAGAAGTTATTGCCACCCCTCCTGTTCCCTCCTCAGGGGAGGACACCTGGATCAGGTGGATTCATCTAAAATCAATTTGCCTAGAGCTAATATATGTAAGTTAACATTTGCCTAAAGCAGCTTTATCTAAAACCAAATTTGACTAAGACCAATTTACCTTCCTATCACATGCAAATTCTTATAAATTTCACAAACATGAATTTTATGTGAGTAGTACTATTAGGGGAAATTACTATTACATAAACTGGCCATTAGATAAATTGATTTTAGAATAATGTATTTTGGGCAAACTTACAGGACCTAAGCCCAGTCTCCAGCAGTTCACAAGGTAGGTGAGATGGCTCTAGGCTGCAGGGCTTCCTCTCACAATGAAACCTTAGGAAGCCGGTATACCCAGAGTCCCTCTCACCTTCCATAAGAACTTTTGAGCTTCAAAATTAATAAATTTATCCTGCACTGCCAGAAATCTTGTTACATTCCCCATCTTCACCATACCCGCTAAGAGCTGAAGAAGCTTCCTGGCTACCATCATCATAAAGCTGATTTCGTCTAATCTCTGATCATCTCAGAACATCCAGGTATCTAGGAGGTAGAGCTACTCTGAATGCAGTGGTTTTTTTTAAAGCGTTCCTCAAACATTAGGGTGCATGTGAGTCATCTTGTTAAAATGTAGGCTCTAATTCAGAAAGTCTGGGCTGGGGTCTAAGCTACTGCACTTCTAATTGGCCCCAGGTGCCACTGTTGCTGCTGATCTGCAGGCTGCATTACCAGCGGCAAGGTCTTACAAGATGAGTATGGCTGGCCAGGCACGGTGGCTCACGCCTGTAATCCTAGCACTCTGGGAGGCCGAGGCGGGTGGATCGCTCAAGGTCAGGAGTTCGAGACCAGCCTGAGCAAGAGTGAGGACCCCCCCCCCGACCCCCTGTCTCTACTAAAAATGTAAAGAAATTATCTGGACAACTAAAATATATATAGAGAAAAAATTAGCCAGGCATGGTGGTGCATGCCTGTAGTCCCAGCTACTCGGGAGGCTGAGGCAGTAGGATCTCTTGAGCCCAGAGTTTGAGGTTGCTGTGAGCTAGGCTGAAGCCACGGCACTCTAGCCCAGGCAACAGAGTGAGACTCTGTCTCAAAAAAAAAAAAAAAAAAAGATGAGTCTGGCTGTTAAGATGTGCAGGTTGGAATGGAGATGAAATTTACTGGATATTAGAAGGTTATTCTCTAGTCTTAGACAAGAGGATGCAAGAAAATATTAGAAACTTGTTACTCCTACTTTCTTAAAGTTTGAAACTGTTATTAAAACTTTGTGACTACAGAGTTTGCTCGGCAATGGCTTTCAAATACCAAGAAAACATCAAAACACAAGTCTTTTAATAAGATGATTGCTATGGTTTGGATATGATTTGTCCCCACCAAAACTCATGTTGATATTTGATCCCCAACATGGTTGTGTTGGGAAGTGGGAGGTGTTTGGATCATGTGGGCAGATCCCTCATGAATGAGTTGGTGCTGTTCTCACAGTAGTGAGATCTTGCTATCCTAGGACTGCATAAGTGCCCACAGAAATGGATTAGGTAGGTCTGAGATTAATGCATTTGTTCCCATGAGAGCAGGTGTTACGAGTTTCCTCCTCTTGTTTGGTACTTCTTCACTCATGTCTGCTTGCCCTTTGATCTTCTGCCATGGTATGACATGGCAGGAAAACCCTCACCAGAAGCCAAATAAACCTTTTGCCTTTATAAATTACCCAGCCTCAATATTCTGTTACAGCAACACAGAACAGATGAAGACAATGATGAAATAATTGTTTTCAATATCAAAAATTTTATGATCACATAAAATACATCCCTGCCTATTGGAAACGCATTCTTAAGAAAAGAGTTCCTCCCTTTCTATCACACTAGGAGGCCCAGAAAAACTATTTCATGCTAAGAATGTCCTTTAAGAGAAGATTTTACAATGAAATCTCAAAACAACTTCTGCTGGCCTACTTAAACCACAAAGAAGTTAGACAAGTGAGGTGAAGAAAGAAGTTGAGACAGTGTGAGCAATGGGTGGAGTAGGACAAGATGTCACTGAGGTGTGATTTTCCATCCTTCTTCCTTCTTCCACAAACAGGCCCACAGGAACACATCTTCAAACTTCAGTGATTCAAAAGCAGTTTCTCATTTGAGTCCTGGAAAAGACCCTATTATAAAGTATTGCTTCCTTTAATTACAAAAGGAAGTATAGAAACTTTACAGCAAAGAAACCTCGTAGGCTCCACCTTAACCAAATGATCATGGTTACCATCACCAGTAATAATAAATATTGTCATCAGAAATCTTTTGACATGATGCATGGCAAAAAGGCAACATGATTTTGATGATATCCTTGCCAAAAATGCGTGACTTAATCAATGAGGAAATGTCAGAAACTCAAACTGAGGAACATTCTACAAAATAACCGGCCATATACTTTAAAAGTGTCAAAGTCATGAAAGACAAGGAAAGTCTGAGAAATTGTCACATTTTGAAGATTAGGAAGAAATAACAACTAAATGAAATGCAGGATCCTGGACAAGATTCTGAAGCAGAAAAACAAAAAAACAGTATCAGTGGAAAAACTGATAAAATTTAAATAAGGTGTGTAATTTGGTCAATAGTCCTATAGCAATGCTAATTTCCTTATTTTGATACATTTATCATGGTAATGTAAGACGTTAACATTAGAAGAAGCTGGGTGAAGGATATACAAGACTATCATATTTGATAGTCACATCATATTTGCAACTTCCTTCCAAGTCTAAAATTTGTTCCAAAGTAAAAGATAAAAAATAAATTAGTTTCCTCCCCTAAGAAGTCAAGCCAAGGAAGCCACACTAGTGGTTGATGTCCCTGTGGAAAAGTCTAGGATTTTTTTTTTTATACTTGCAAAAAAACAAAAACTAGGTCCTCTGGACATACTCTCTTGAAACAGATTTTTTTCAACCAAACCTTGGCTCATGGCTTCTCCTTCTCATGCCCCCCAGGCATTGGATCATTCTTACAATAAATCAAGGGAAGCCATCAAATCACCCTGGTTCCAATTGTGAAATCCACCTTCCATCTGTCATACAGCTGCAGAAAAACGAAACCTTAAGAATAGTTAGAAAGTGAGACACTGAAAGTGACAGGAAGAAACTTTCTGGAAAGAAAAAAATGATGACAAAGAGATCAGGAAGCACAAGAAAGAAATTAAGGGTTCTCCCATCCTACATGAGATCAGGTGGGTATCTGAGAACAAGAAGGCCTGAAGGCACATAGAGGGTAGAATACAGTAGATCACAATTACTGGGGATGAGGAACCCCGAGGCAGTTCCATAAAGCCCTCGCCTCCAGCCATCCCCAGCAAGAATTGAGTACATACAAGTTCCCTAATTTTAACCTTAGAAAAGTGCCCAGAAAGTGGCTCCTTGCATCAGTCATTAAGGTAATGACAAACTTGGGGAGGTTTTTCCATCACTAATTCTTTTCTGGGTCTCTAGTGTTTGCAAGTTAGATGTAAAGACTAGCTTTCAAATATGACTGATTTTAATAGCTATTCTAAGAGTAGAATATGCAAGGTAAACAAGATATTCAGAAAATTTTAAACCATGACCTTTGGACTGAGAACAGAAAGCACAGAATCTAAATAATAATAAAAATAATTACCAATTATTAGTGCCTACTATGTGCCAGACATTGTCTTAAAATCCCAGAATATGCCCATTAGGCACGTATTATTATACCTTGTTTACAGGTGAAGAAACTGAAGTTCAAAAATATAAGGTGATCTAAGAGAACACAGCCAGTAAGTGGTGGATCCAAGATTTGAACACAAGTTTATATAACACTAACGATGTTCTTTCTGTTACATGACACTGTGTCTAGGATGTTGTAGAGGACATGAAGTTTTGGCACCAAAAAAGAGATACTGAAACTGTTGGCACTATGTGGCATAGAGGCAAGAGCTGTTGGCAAAGGCTCCCTCTGGGACTTACATGTTTTTAATGTATGGTACCCATCATAACAGATGGAAGTCATTTAAACAGAATTTCTCACAACTTTATCACTCTCCCCACAGAAAAGATGTGTTTTCGAAAGTAAGAAAGACGGTACATACTAACTCAGCATGGAAGAGAATGCCAGCTCCTCACCAGACCCATTCACCTTCTCCCTGGCACAAAGCTAGGACTCATTTCTCAGTCTCTCTGGCTATCAGGTGTGGCCAGGTGCTTGAGCTCCAGCATTGGAATGTAAGCAGAAGTACTTGGCATATGTATGCCAAGGCTAGCCCTAAACCTCCAGAATGAAATCCTTCTCTTTCTGGTTGCTGGAATGGAGACAACCCCCAGAGAAACTGTGAGCACCACATGTTGAAGATGGAAGAATGACAAAGTGGACAGAGCCTGAGTCTCTGACTTTCCACTAGAAGAGCTGCCTGGGACAAATGTCTAGCCAGAAATATCTGCATTGGTCTTTTATGTGAACAACCAGCAAATACGGTACATCCCTGGCTAAAACTGTCAATGAGAAAACAGTCCCCCATTATAAGCCCCAAGAATCCCTCCAAACCGTAGAGAAAGCCCTTGCTTCCTGCCACTTCATTTGATAACACAATGATGAGCACTTACAGTGTCTATGGTTTTAAAGTTGTCTCATTTGAATTTAAGTCGTCACATGAACAAAAATATAATTTTATTTTGACATTGGTCACCTATGCTCTTCATATCATAGGCCATGGGGGTCCATGGAATTAGAAATTATACATTAATGTTCATGTCTTGACAGGCACCACTAGAATCCCCAGCTTCCACATGAGAATATTGAGACTCAGACAAACCAAGCCATGGTTCCTTTTTTCTGCACTCCCATCCCCAAACCAGGGCTGTTTCTTGACAATTCCAGCATAAATCTCTCAGCATTATTATAGTTCAATTAATTGCCAGTAAGCAATACAGCCTGGTCTGAAATTGAGATCTTCCAGTGGATAATGTGCTATCCCATATGGAAAGCATTTAACATACAAAAGCATACCCTCAGCAACTGCTAGTTCCCTTCCCTCTACTCAGCTACATATACTCTCTCTACTGATCTCCCCTTCTGTCCCTCTCCCCTGTGCCAAAAGTCATGTGTACATGCACAAATAAATTTAAGCTGTATTAGTCAAATACTTAGATGAGTTCCAACCTAAGCTCTTTCTTGCTTGGAGGAATTTTATGGTAAGAACTTTAGAGAAAGCCAGCTTCTACAGTCAGCCTTTGGGTGATTTTCGTGGAGAGATATCAATCCCCCAACCAACGCCTCATCCAGAATTGTACAATAAAAATTAATTCTCCAGGGATTCACTCTCATGTGCCCAGAGAGGAGTCCAGGACACCCTCAGAAAAAATCTGAAGGACTGTTAGAGACAGAATGCTGGCTGTCCCCACAATGTGTGGTCTCCCCTCCTTCCTTTAGTAACAGAATCTTAGTGAAGCACATGGCCACCCAGAATAAACACCACATTCCCCACCTTCCTTACAGCTAGATGTGGCCACGTGATCAAGCTCTGGCCAGTAGGATGTGAGTGAAAGTAACGTGTGCAAGGAGCATGCTCTCCACTGCTCCTTGTTCTCCTTTATGCTGGCTTAGCATGGGCATGGGAGTGAACTACCATGGGCCATGGGCAGAGGGCAACACCTTAGAAACTGCAGGGCCATTATGTAGAACAGCCCAGTTTCTCGACCCTGGGAAGTTGTCACATAAACTCTGGACTACGTACACGCAAACTGCCGCATGAAAGAGAACTACCCTCTCATCACATTTAAGCCACTGTTACTTTAGTCTTTGTTTCAGCCTTCAATCCTATATCCTAATCAATACAGATTCCTTGGTATTCCCTTATGGGAAGGTGCAGGGATATTTCTGAAGGGTTTCCACGAGCCTTGGCATGCCTTCCAGCTCTGGGTGGGGGCTATTTCTTTTCCGCAGCATTTTCAAGAGAGAGCATATGGCATAGTTGCCTTGTAGGGATCCCCACATACTTGTCTTCAGAATGTTTGCATTAGAATCACCTGGAAACTTATTTAAAATTGGCATTTCTGGGCCAAATTCCCAAGGCCTCAGATTCGGGAGATTTATGACAATTTCCAAAATCATATTTTTAAAAGCTCCCCAAGCAATTAAAACATTCAATCATGTCTGTGCAGAATAAAGTTGATGGGGATGTGGATACATGTGTGGAAAAGGCCTCAATGTTTCTGTAGGACCCTCCCTGCAGTCCTGCTGTAGCCACTGCCCCTCCCAGACCTTGTGTTCTCCTCTGTTTAGTCTGTTCCTTCACAGTTCTCTTATGGCCCATGGCCCTGGCAAAACCGTCCTCTCCAGCTTTCCAGGTCAAGCCCTCAGATGCACTCCCAGGCATCATCCTGTACACTGAAAAGTAGACCTGCTTTCAGCCTCTCCACTCGCCATTGCCTACATGAAAACATCATTCATTCATTCACTCATTCAGCATATATCATTGCAAGTGCAAGGCCTTTAAGGAAAGCCAACTACATAGGACTCCTCATGATCTGACCACCTTTAACCTTCCGGCTTCATCTCCAACCTTTACCTGCCCACCCTGTGTTTGTAACCACTGTGCCCTGTGTCTGGAATGCTCTTCCAGTCCTGGATGCCTGGCAACTCCCACCCACCCTTCCAGACTCAGCTCCAGCATCCGCACAAAGGACGGCAGGAACTACCTTACTACCTCTGACGCTGGGGAACTATCCAAATCTGCCTGAAAATCCAGCTTCACCATTCTCATTTTAAACAGATAAGTCCATTAATATCTCTCTGAAGTGTTTCACCTGTCCATGCCTGCAGGCCCTGGACAGACCTGCCCTGAGGGTGACTCTTGCTCTAGCAAAAAGGCTTCCTATCTCAGAAAAAAAAAAAAAGTGTATCTCATTAATTCAACCAACATATATTAGGCATTTATGCCATGTCATGCCCTGCTAGAGTCTGAGGATAAAAGATTAAATCAGCTGGTTGCTAATGGCTTGTCTGCCATACAGTCTGATTTCTTTCCATGAGGACTTAGTGTTTATCACCCAGTGTTCCCTGTGTCCTTACTACACCAGTTTACCAAGCCATTGTCTTGAGCTTACCTCTTCAACTTCTGCGTATCTCCTGGAGTCATTCTGCCTGGCTGCCAACCCACTGCCTTGCCTGCTTACCCATCTTGTGTATGCTCCCCAATGCCAGTCCGTCTGCACTGCCAGCTCATTGTCTGCTCCTGTCCATTCCTAGCCTGCCATGGCTGTCTCAGTTCCGACTTGGAGCCACCCATGGACCCGGTATGAACCTGACTACACACAGTGGCCTGATTAAGCACTTTAATATCCTTGGTAGCCACCTCTTAAAAGAGAAGGGGAAAATAGAAAACAACTGGACCTATTACTGCTGCCTACCCAGGAGAGCTAGAGAGACCCTCAGCTCATCTCTTTGCGGGTATTAAATAAGAGCTTTCTGATGGCTCATACACATTTGCTAAGAAAATGTTCCCGGTACCACACAAATGAACAAGAGAACAGCCCTGATACTCAGATTAAGTAACACGTGAATCACTACGGAACCCAGGCTGAGCCTGTTGGTATGAAAGTTATTGCTGCCCTTCTTAAAAATTTAATTACAGTGTTTGAACATTATCTCATTTTAAAGATCTAGCTGCTGAGGCTCAATTAAAATTCTAAAGTGTCAGAGTGAGAAAAAGCCCCAAGTGGAGATCTAACTTCATCCTGGGTTTTAAATGTATGAAAACAGTTGGACATTTTACAATCATAACAAGTCCTTTTGGAGATGGACATTATTACCCTACAATCAATTCAAGATGTTTTACAGTCCCTCTGCCAGCACACGAAACCCCTGTGTGCTTCATAGAAGGAGCTGGTTATGAGCTGATCACACTCATTTCAGAAGAATGAATACATCCACACCTTCCCCAACCTCATCATAATCATACTTAAGCTCAATCAGGCACTTGACACATCTTACTGCAGTGTGGGAGCCTGAGAACAAGACGCACGGTGGTAAACTCTCCCAGAAATGATGCTGCCTAGTAATTTGAAATCTAGAGGCAGCTGGAGGAACGGCAGGGCTAGAGGGGGGGAAGGAGTAATGCACCACGCCTTTGCTTATGCTGTCAGGCCCAGAAATACCCTTCGTCCTTCTCCCTCCACCTACTTCTCCAACCCACACATTCTCCACTTGGCAAACTCTTACTCATGCTTCAAGCCCCAGTTTAAATGCCATCTTCTCTGTAAAGGCTCCCTTGACTTTATGGAAGAGTTAGTGGCTTCCTTTTCTGTGTTTCAATAGAATAAATATTGATTGAGCAACTACAAGGTGTCAGGCATTGTTTAAATACTTGGGATAAAACAAATGAAGTTTTTGTGCTTGAGCTGCTTATCTAACAGAAGAGCAGGGTAAACCAAATAAATATATATTGCATTAGATGACAAGTTCATGAAACACATAGCAGGTAATGGGGCTCGAATAGGGCAGGGGCAGAGAGGAGGCTATGCTAGAGAGGGCTATCAGGGAAGGCTTCTGTAATACGGCGTGAATATGTGAAAGGAGATCTGAATGAAGTAAGGCACGAGTCTTGTCTGAGAAAGGGTATTCTTGGACAAGGAAAATAAATGGAAAGGCCTTGGAGCAGAGGCAAGAGGGAGCTGGATGTGTCTGTGAAACAACGGAGAGGACAGTGTGGCTGAGCGGAGTGACGATGTAGGAGGGACAGGCGATGAAGTCACAGGGGCAGGCAGGGGCCAGATCACATAGACTTGTAGCCATGGTTAGGCCTTGGGACTCTATCCTGAATTGATGGGGAAGCAGCTGAAGGATGCTGAGCAAGGGAACAACATGGTATGCCTCGCCCCTTTTGTAACACATACGATGGCATGCTGTAATGGTTGAGTGATCTGTCTTCTCCAACGACACATATCACTCTCCCCAGCTCCTAGCACAACACCTGGTTTCTAAAAGGTATTCAATAAGAGGAGAACAGAATAGAAAAAATAGAAAACCCTAAACTGGCCACAGGCATACAGGGCTATCTACCTCCCACTAATCTTTCTCAGGGAAGGACTGACCTCATAAATTCTGTATATGCCTCTGGTATATACCTTACATCAGGCTTTATTCAGAAATATCACTGTTCTCCAAGCACAAGAACAAGCAACAATTCTAGTCCAAAAACAATTCTAGTCAAAAAACGAAGTGCCAAGAGTCACCACTGAAAAAGGTTTCTAAAATTCCTGTAGCCAGAATTTTGGGGCAATCAAAACAGCCTTCAAAACTGACATAGGGTCCAAGTTCTGTTGCCAACACAGTCTAGATTGAGAACTTCGTCTCACCCTCCAATAAAACCCACTACACATCTTCCTAAACAGTTTGCCTGAAAGGAGCTCAAGAGATCAGGTGGATTACCTCTTTGTCCCTCGGGCACCATACAGCCATAGTAAATAACCCTAAGTGTCCCCAAGATACTCTGAAAGATGAAAAATGACATTATATTCAAGCCCCAGAGATGCTGTACTTACCATATTTCAGATCCTTTGCAAAAAGAAGTGGGAAAAAATTCCTATAAATTCTCATGGTTTTCTTCAAGTTTAAGGTGTCTGAATTTTAACTAGCCAGCCCACCCACTTGTGGAATCCACACTGGCTTAAAGGAGGGAAACTTAACATCAATAAAGTCTGAGCATTGTATTAATATTTTTCATTGACTAGACAGCTCAGGAGTGATTTATCTTACCCTCATCTGAAACTTTTCTACAATTTAAAAAGTCTCATCTAACAATTCAGAAGCAGACATTGCAACTCTAGCTCCTCTTTCTGCCTCTGAACTTTGACAGGTAAAGGACTCACAGGCATTGCCCTCACTGTACCACAGGGCCTAGGTGGGCACTGGACACCTTTGAAGCATTAAAACAACAGCCTCTTTCAGCAGATGTCTCATCGCTGACCTCAAAAAGGCAAAGTACAAATGCCAATCACAAACGAAACACTTTAACTGGGTTCAACCCCTCGCTCCCACCCTGCAGCCTTGCATGGGCTCTCGCTGCCTGTTCTCCGACAACCTTGCCTATTTCACTATGTTCAGGCTTACAGGACTCCTTGAGGCTGCTTTTTTCTAGACTGAAAGCACAGCGTGGCCTTGAATCAATGCTGTACATGCAGCATTTCCCAGTATTTGTTAGCAGGCTAATGCAACTAAATGGTATTTTAAAATGCCCCCCAATGCATGGCATGATAAAAATAAGTTTGGAAAATGCTGGGTAAGTAAGGTTAAAGAGCCAATACAATACACTGGTTAAGAAAATGTGCTGAGGCAAGAATGCAAAAACAAGCACCGCATATACTCACCATCAAAGTGGTATTAACTGATCAATACTTAAGTGCACATATAGTAATAACATTCATCGGGTGTCAGGCAGATGGGAGCAGGGGAAAGGGAATGGGTATATTCACACCTAATGGGTGCAGTGCACACCATCTGGGGGATGGACATGCTTGAAGCTCTGACTTGGGTGGGGCAAAGGCAATATATGTAACCTAAACATCTGTACCCCCATAATATGATAAAATAAAAAATATTAAAAAAAAAAAGAAAGAAAATGTGCTGAGGAACCAGATGCCTGGGTTTGACTCTGAGCCCCATTATTTTACTAGTTGGATGACTCTCAACAAAGCAACCAGTAATCTATGCTTCAATTTTTCCATCCAAAAAGTGGGGACAATACCTCCTCACTTCGTAAGAATTAAATGCAACCATGCATGTAAAGTGCCTAGCACAGTACCTAGTGCTTTATTACATGATTTTAAAGAGTCTTTAATATGCTAAGATTTATTGCAATTTTCCAAGAAAGAGGGAAAGTATCATATTTCCCAAGTTTATGTAATCTTATAACTCTTATTTTCCAAGAATATCTTACATGTCCAGTGGTCCTTGGAGAAACCTCCACACTAGTCAATGATAGGTGGCCTGAGTCAGGCTGGAATTACATCAATCTCTACATGTCTAACTCAGCAAAACTGTAAATACTCCCATAAAGGACACTAGAGGTAAGAGATGGAAAATTATATTTAAAGATAGCTCATTGGTCAAAATCCTTGAGCACTCTTCCAATCTTATTTCAAATTCTTCAGACTTAGCTTTGCATTGTGGCGCTACCATTTTCTATCTGCATAACACTTAACAAATTGAACAGCAGTTTCCTGATTCCAAAGAGGAAAAAAAATTACCTGTCATATCTTGGTTGTGATAAGGACAAAATAAGACAATGAAGGTAAAATAGCTGGCATATTCTACATGTCAATCAAATTTGCCTCTCTTTTCATGTGTCTCAAGAGCCGTGCAAATTCATCCTGAAAGCTGGTACCATTTAAGGGTAGCCTGACCAACAGCCCTAGTTTGTAGCCCAAGATTCATCTGTAAATCGTGCTAAAGTCAAAAATTACTAAATTAATTAATTTGCTCTTTTAAAAAAGTACATAATCATGTTTTGTTTTGTTTTTTTATTTCAGCATATTATGGGGTTACAGATGTTTAGGTTACATATGTTGCCCTTGCCCCCCCCCAAGTCCAAGTTTCAAGTATGTCCATCCTTTGGGTGGTGCGCATTGCACTCTTTGTGTATGCATAT
>NW_012144744.1:303040-331208 GCF_000956105.1 Propithecus coquereli | reverse complement strand
ACTCAAAAAGAGAAAAATTATTCCATATTCCCAAAGCTGAGAGCTGAGTATCCAGAATTAAATCAGGGCAAAACTAAAGGAGACAAATGAGCCAGCAATGGTTATTTTCACATCCCCTTCAAACTCATCATTTATATCTACTAACTATTTATATAGAACCAATTCTGCTAAACCAACAATGACTACACAGATTTTCAAGGACAGTTATCCTAGGGTGATTTATTGTCCTATTACCCAGTTAGTCATCAACACAATGCAAGGATTCCACAATTTCAGGGACTAAACCCTACCTTCTGGACTAAGAATTATCTCTGAAGGCAGACTAAAATCCCTAATCAGACTATCTGTTCCCCAAAAATATTGCCACCATGGCCATAGGAAAAATGAAACGTACTTGGGGTAATATGAGGAAAATAATCTAATGAAAGTTCAAAAATAAGCCCTGTTTGGAAGGTATGGTATATGGAATCGATGAAACTTTTAGCTAGTTCCATCTCTTTGCTCTTGTACGTCCTTCATCCTTTCTCAATTTGAACAGCACCTAATCTAAACCATGATTTCTAAACTGGCCTACTCCTTTAATTAGCAACAAAAATGCCAGCATTGTAAATGCATCCCCGGAACAACCACCTAAGAATGCTGTCTAAAAACATCCATCTTAAACCATGTCACTCTACTGTTTAAAGAAGAACTAACAAGAATTCATTTCAAATTAACTCCTGAGTGATTTTATTCCAAAAAATTAAATGAGAAGGAATTCTTCCAAACTCGTTCTACGAGACCAGCATTACCCCAATACCAAAGTCAGACATGGATACAACAAAAAGTAAACTGTAAGCCACCATCCCTGATGAACATAGATGCAAAAATCCTTAATAGAATACTAGAAACTGAATCCAACAGCACATCAAAAAGATAATTACTCATAATCAAAGGAACCAGGGATGCAAGGATGGTTCAACATATGCAAATCAAAAAACTTGATACATTGCATCAACAGAATGAAGGACCAAAACCATATGATCATCTCAACAGATGAAGAAGGAACATTTGATAAAATTCAACACTGCTTCATGATAGAAACTCTCAACAAATTGGGTAACATACTCAACATAACAAATGTCACATATAACAAACCTATACCTAACATCATACCAAATGAGGAAAAGCTGGAAGCTTTCTCTCTAAGATATGGAATAAGGCAGAGGTGCCCACTTTCACTGCTTTTATTCAACATAATCCTAGAAGTCCTAAACAGAACAATAAGACAAGAGAAAGAAATAAAGGGCATCCAAATTAGAAATTCAGTCAGTTATTTTGGTGCTTCTCTTCTAATAACCTTCCCCTAGACACTTTTGCTTTTAATTTTTATCTCAGATTTTAAAAAATAAACTCAGTATCCTTAAAAAAAAAAGAAATGAAGAAACAGGTCAAATCACCCCTGTTTTCAGACAACATGATCTTAAATATAGAAAACCCTAAAGACTTCACCAAAAATTTTATTAGAACTACTAAGCAAATTCAGTAAAGTTGCAAAATACAAAACCAACAGGCAAAAATCAGTAGCATTTCTATACGCCAATAACAAATTATTTGAAAAAGAAATCAAAAAAGCAATCCCATTTACAATAGCTACAAAAAAAATACCTAGGAATAAAGTTAACCAAAGAGATGAAAGATCTCTACAATAAAAACTATAAAACACTGATGAAAGAAATTGAAGAGGACACAAAAAAATGGAAAGATATTCCATGCTCATGGATTAGAAAAATTAACATTATTAATATTATTAAAATGTCCATATTATTCAATGTGATCTACATAGTCAATGCAATCCCTACCAAAATATCAATTACATTGATCACAGAAGTAGAAAAAACAATGCTAAAATGTGATGGAACCACAAAAGACCTCCTCAAATAGCCAAAGCGATCTTGAGCAAAAAGAACAAAGCTGGAGACATCACAATACCTCACTTCAACACATATTACAAAAGCTATGATAACCAAAATAGCATTGTACTAGCATATAAACAGACATATAGACCAATGGAACAATATTTCCACAGAACAAGGACACATAATGGGGAAAAGACAGCCTCTTCAATATATAGTGCTGGAAAAACTGGATGGATGTTCAAATGTAGAATAACAAAATTAGACCCTTGTCTCTCATCATATACAAAAAAATTAACTTAAACGGATTAAAGAATTAAATGAAAGACTCAAACTATGAAACTACTAGAAGAAAACATAGGGGAAAAGCTCCATGACATTGGTCTAGGTGAGGATTTTTTTGGATAAAAGCTCAAAAGCACAAGGGACAAAAGCAAATATAAATAAATGGGATTATATCAAACTAAAAATCTTCTGCACAGCCAAGAAAACAGAGCAAAAAGACAACCTACAGAACGTGAGAATTTATTTGCAAACTATACAGCTGACAAGAGATTAATCTCTTTTTGCTCAAAAGTATATAAAGAACCCAAACACCTCAATAACAAAAAAAAACAAATAACCCAGTTTAAAAATGGGCAAAAGACTTGACTAGATGTTTCTCAAAAGAAAACATACAAATGGCCAACAGATATGAAAAAATGTTCAATGTCACTGATCACTAGGGAAATGCAAATTAAAACTACAATGAGATATCACCTCACTTCAGTTAGAATAGCTACTATTAAAAAAAAAGCAAAGCTAACAAGTGCTGGCCAGAATGTGGTAAAAAGGGAATCCTTATACTGCTCTTAGCAATATAAATTAATACAGCCATTATGGAAAACAGTATAAAAGTTCTTCAAAAAATTTACAGTAGAACTGCCATATGATTCAACAATCCCACTACTGGGTATATATCCAAAGGAAATGAAATCAGTATGCTAAAGAGATATCTGCATTCCAATGTTGTTACAGCACTATTTACAATAGCCAAAATATGGAATCAATGTAAATGTCCATCAGTGGATAAATGGATTTTTTAAATATACACAATGGAATATTATTCAGCCATAAAAAAGAATGAAATTCTGTCTTTTGTGTCAATATGGATGAACCTGGAAGACATTATATTAAGTGAAATAAACCAGGCACAAAAAGACAAACACCACCTGATCCCCACTGATATAAGGAATCTAAAATGTTGTTCTCATAGAAGTAGATAATAGAACAGTGGCTGTCAGAGAATGGGAAAGAGAGGGGCTGGAGGGGAGGGGGAGATATTGGTCAAGGGGTACAAAGCTACCGTTGCATAGGAGGAACAAGTTCTGGTGTTTTATTGCTTAATAGGATGACTAGAGTTAACAATAAGGCATTATATATTTCAAAATAGCTAGGAGAGGTTTTTCAATGTTCTCATTACAAAGAAATGATAAATGTTTAAGATGATAGATATGCTAATCACCTTGATTTGATTATTATATAATGTATACACATATCAAAATATATTTTACCCCATAAAGATGTACAATTGTGTCAATCATAATTTTTTAATATAAATAACATTTATTAATTCACTTATAATTATTATAACAATAACCAACCTATTTTTTAAAAGATACTTTTGCAATACCCCAACTCCTACTCATTGGTCAAAATCCTTAAGTGCCCTTCCAATCTTATTTCAAAGTCATTAGACTTGGCTTCGCGTTCTGGCTCTGCCATTTTCTGTCCATATAACCTTAAGAGGGAGTCAAAAACTCAGTGGCTACAGGAGCCAGGCAGCTATCTTACATGACCAAAGTGGGCTGAAAGTCTGAAATTTTTTTCTTAAAACAAGCATCCCTTTAAGTCTCTTTAGTTTTCTTCTTTTAATAAAGATACGGGTATAGGAATTTCACTTGTCTCCTCACTTTACATTAACTAAAAAAAAGAAAAAATACAGCATCCAACACGTGGCCTCACAGTGATAACACACAGTGGGGAAAGGACAGCCATTCCTAGAGAAAGCTAGGGACTGTGACAATCTGAAAAATGTATGCTGTTTTTCATGAGAAACTGGAAAGCTGGATTTTTAGGCCAAATCACTCAATTTTTAAATGTGGGCAACTAATTCGTGATTTTAAAAAGTTGTGGAAGGATACTCTGGGAGCTATTACAGTCAAATAAAGCACTTCCACAAGCCAACCATGAGCTAAAGTTTCAAACTTTATCCTAAAAGCTAAAGTTGCTCATCCCTAAATCCTGCAAGGCCATTAATCATTGGGAACCTGCCAACAGCACCAGCCCCCTCTCTCTTTGTATTTCCTGCCCTGCAGGCTGCATTCCAGCCACATGAACCTCTTCATCGTTTCTCACTGTCACACACCACATACTTCCCCCACTTCCGTGCCACACCCATCTTCTTAGAGATGAGAAACTCCACCTCTCACGAAAGGCTATTATTGGCTAGAATAATTCTGGTGATCTCCAGGTGAACTGATTATACTTTGGATGGTGAACTGCCAATTCACTCCTACCAAGCTATTATTATAATTTTTTAATTATTATGGATACATAATAGTTGTACATATTTATAGAGCACATGTGATGTTTTGATATAATCATACAATGTGAATTAATCAAAACAGGGTAATTGGGGTATCCATCACTTCAGGCATTTATCATTTCTTTGTGTTAGGAACATTCCAATTCCACTCTTTTAGTTATTTTAAAGTATTCCCTAACTTATTGTTGATTGCAGTCACTTTGTTGTGCTATCACATACTGTTCATTCTATCTATCTCACTATATTTTTGCACCTATTAACCATCCCAAATTTATCCCCTCCTCCCCCTGCTATCCTTACCAGCCTCTGGTAACCAACATTCTACTCTCTTGTCTCCAGGAGATCAATTGTTTTTAATATTTGGCTCCCACATATGAAAGAGAGCGTGAGAGATTTGTCTTTCTGTGCTTGGCTTATTTCACTTAACATAATGTTCTCCAGGCCCATCCATGTTGTTGCAAATGGCAGGATTTCATTCTTTTTTATGACTATATAATAATCTATTGTATATATGTACCACAATTTCTCTATCCATTCATCTGTTGATGGACACTTAGGTTGATTCAAATCTTGGTTATTGTGAATAATGCTGCAATAATACGGGAATGTAGATATCTTTTTGATATACTGAATTCCCTTCTTTTGGATATATATCTATCAGTGGGATTGCTGGGTCATATGGTAGTTCTATTTTTAGCTTTTTGGGGAACCTCCATACCGTTCCCCATAATGGTGGCACTAATCTACATTCCCACCAACAGTGCACATGCTCTACATCCTCAGCAGCATTTGTTATTGCCTGTCTTTTTTTTTTTTTTTTTTTTTTTTTTTGAGACAGAGTCTCACTGTGTTGCCCGGGCTAGAGTGCCGTGGCGTCATCCTAGCTCACAGCAACCTCAAACTCCTGGGCTCAAGCGATCCTCCTGCCTCAGCCTCCCGAGTAGCTGGGACTACAGGCATGCGCCACCATGCCTGGCTAATTTTTTTCTATATATTTTTAGTTGTCCAATTAATTTCTTTCTAATTTTAGTAGAGACGGGGTCTCGCTCTTGCTCAGGGTGGTTTCGAACTCCTGAGCTCAAACAATCCGCCCGCCTCGGCCTCCCAGAGAGCTAGGATTACAGGCGTGAGCCACCGCATCCGGCCTTGCCTGTCTTTTTGATAAGAGCCATTTTAACTGGGATTAGATGATCTCTCATGGTAGATGTTTTTTCATTTTGTAAATTTTTTATTTTTAATTATTATGGGTGCATAATAATGTACTGCCAAGCTATTGTTATTGGCAACCAACACAATCAATTAAAAGAGGGAAGGGGAAACTATAAAGTGTTCTTTGAAAAAAACAGTTTCATTTGTTCTATAAAAAAAAAAAAAAAATTATGTAATTGTTCGAGTTTTATAAATTATAAAATTATTTTGATTTCCAAAGAAAATTTTACATGGATGAGTAAGCTTTCTATGTACACAACCTGCACTGGACAAGTGATTTTTGTCCTGAGATAATATGGCCTTGTATAAATAACACACTTTGTCATTTATGATACACTCTCTCTCACACTGTGAAATCATCAAGGCAGCTATTATTGTCAGCATCTCCTCATCTAGAACATTTCCTACTCATCACCCTCAATTTACAAAGTTCCAAATGCACTAGCTCTTGGTCAGTCCCCTAAACACAACACACTGGATCCTGCCACAGGGCCTTTGTATGTACTATCTCAGCTATTTGGAGCACTCATTTTTCTGATTTCCTCATGAGTGGCTCTTTCTTGGATTCAGTTCTAATGTCCCACCCTCTCTGGCCTCTCTTATCTACTGATCTATCACTCACTCTCTGTTTTATTTTCTTCCTTGACATTTATCATTAGGTTTAATTTTGTCCATATTTATCATCTGACTCGCCCCTCTAGGAATGCAAGTTCCTGAGGACAGGCCCCTTGTACACCGTGTTCACCACTGAAGAATCCACCAATGTTCTTAGCCCACAGATAAGTGTCTGAAACAGACTAGTATCTGATGAATAACGAATGGATTCCAGTTTGACAGATAAGTAAACCAAGGTGCAGGGAGGAGGCTGCCCAGTCTCACGGGTATTCACTGACAGAGCAGAGCCTTGAGCCCATGTCTCTGACTCCTGGCCCAGCATCACTGTCCCTGCACCACCTTCATCAATATTCTGATCGTCTGGGGTGCCTTTCACCCAGAACTCAGTTCATCAGGGGATTAAATCAATCTTTCATCAATGACAGGGTGCATCTGTCCACATTTCTCACCACAGAGCCAAACGAGTGCATGCCTGTTACCCAGAAATGCAAATGTTTCACGACTAATTTCAAAGGATGTCAAGGAAGACAGTTTTTTAAAATTCTCTGGGAGAATTCCATTGAACTTAAATGATTTTATGCATAAATATTAATGAAATTGTGAGTTTTATACTAAAAAAGTAAAGGTTAATGGCTACATTAGCTGTTTTCTCATTTCTCAAACAGAGGCAATCCAAAACCTAATATGCATATATACAAACATGAGTAATTTGCCCAAAGCATTATACTCTGTCTCTGTGATCTTCTTGTCTTCAATTAAGGTCAAATGTCATCTGAACAGCTTCATTTCTTCTGACAAAGATTTAAATTTTACTTAATTAGTGTGTTCTTGACAACCTCCTCATTTTCTTGACATCAGATACTTCCATTCATTTTCACTTCTGCCTAAAAATTACTACTTTCCAGTGAACACCACGGCCTAACTAGCCATCCTCTTGCTCTTCAAATGTGTATCCATTAAACTTTCTTTAGAAGCTATGTCTACCCTGGGGGTAAAGATAAAAAGAGTAGAAACTCAGGATCCGGGTGTCTTGTCTCCTAGCACTTGGAGACATCTATAGAAGGCACACATTTTCAGCTTTAACCATTTACCTTCTTCAAGAAGAGGCCTCCATCAAGAGGTAAGTAATCTCATTTGCTAGAGAATATTCCTCATCCGTTATTACCATTTTCTACATTTCCATAATTTTTATTAATTTATTCAACTAAAAACTTGGACAAAGTAAATGCAAGGAATTGTGCCATATGGCACGCACAGCACAATGATTTTTTTTAAAAAGATATTCAGCTCCCCACCCTGCCTTCCCAGGTAACCGTAATTCCCAGCGGCTCAAGCCAGAACCCTGGGCATCACCCTTGATTCCTCCCTCTCCGCCTCCCAACAACCGATACAGAACTGCAGAGTCCACTCCTGAATTAACCAACTTCTCTCCATCTGCACCACTATTATCTGACCTAGTCCAGGACTCTGTCCTCTTATCTAGGATCTAGATTCTAGAAAACTGCAACAACCTCCTCACTGGCTTTTTGTCTCTAGTTTTGCCCTCTCCCTGCCATTTTCCACTAAGCAGCCAGTGTGATCTTTCTACAACATAAATATAATCATGCCACCACACCCGCACTTAAATCCCCTCCATGGATTCCACCGCCCTTGGTATAAAGGTTAAACCCCTGTGCATTGCTTACAAAGCCATTCATAATCTGGCCTCCTGTCTGCCTCGCCAGGTTGACTTCTTGTCACCTTGCCTCCTCTTCCGTACCTATGCTCTCCCTACTCATCAACAACACTAAATTTTTCTTTAGTTCTTTTCTTTGAATGCACCATGATCTCTCATCTCTCACCCCTTCACTCATCCTTCATCCAGAACCCCTCTTCCATTCCTCTTTTCTTGGCTGGTTTCTACTTAACCTTCTACTTAGCCTATTAAGTATAACTCTCAGTGGGAAGACTTTGAACCTCCTTGTGGTTGAGGTAAGGTGCCCTGCTCCTTACATTCTTCCTGCCAGGGCACTGACCATACTTGGTGATGCTTCTTTGTCTTCACTCCTGTAGGCTTCAAAATCGCTGCCCAGCATCTGTCACCACATGGCATTTGGTAGGTTTGCATTAATATTTCCTGAATGTTGTTGAAAAAGGAGCTTACAGTCCACTAGGAGCATAGTTCTAAGTCTAAAGTTTCTCTAAGTATAGGTACCACGTATTTGTTTGAAATGTGAGACTTGTTTGCATACTTCAAACGCAGTACGCACAGACTGGTTTTAGGGCAAGACTCCAGTTTGCTATATTCCTTCCCAAATGGAAGTAATTTAACAATTGAAAATATCTACTTCTTTTATAACATAGGCCTTATGTTATATCTCATGGAGGAAAAAATTAAACTGTTAATTTTATATAACAGGTTCAATTCTTGAAAATGTACTGTTAATTGCCCAAGGAAAAAGTTTTTTTTCTTGGGCTGACTTCACCAAACCATGTAACACACTTCTGGAATTTTCTCCCCTTTCCTCTGACCCTCCATTCTTCAACTATATAAAAGTACAAAATAATTTAAATATTAGTTTAAATTATCCACAATTAGGAAGGTAAACCTGCTGCTTAGAATTTACAGAATGCATTCTATTTGGACAATTCGTTGTTTCAGATAATCTATAACAATCTCTTGATGTGAAAATCTAATGACAATTTCAAATGGTGGGAAGAGTTAGAAAATATCTAAAGAAGCCACAAGGAGAGAAAGGGAAATGACATCTATTGAGTGCCTTGATATATGAGAATTCTCCCAATAACTTCATGTTGCAGGAATCGATACCTTCATGAAGGGACACCCAGGCAGAGGCAAAAGTTCACACATCTAATAACTGATAGAGCCAGAAACTGAACCCAGGTCTCTCTGGCATCACCGTGAAAAGTTCTTTTTGCTATGAGAACTTAGAAACCTGAAGAGTATCATTTGAAATATAAAATTTTTGTTTAAAAAAAAGGAGATGGCTTCTTAGAAAGCCAAACATGTCCTCTTCAACTCCTCACAGAACTATTCTGCACGAAGCTTTTTCTGAGACCCCTAGCTTTCAGCTTTCCATCTAATTATGCTTAGATTTAATTTTATCTATAATTTAGGAAAAATATTGAAAAACAGAAGATTTACCATTATATCTTATAGAGTTGCAAATACTGGCAGAACTTTCAATTAGATTTAATCTGCATTAATTAAGTTTTCCATTTTAACAAAGCTCTATATTAACACATTTGAATCAGAAAAAATAAATATTAAATCTGCAATGCCATTAAGATAGTTCGGCAAGACAGATACATCTTTGTTGCTCTTCCAATGTGCTCTGTTGGCACTGTAAAAAAAATTTATTGCACTAGAAATATAGATTAGAATTAATAACAGAGTACCCATTCCATTACATAAAAGAGCCTATTTCAATTACTACCTCCAGGTACATTTTCAATAGTCTTTATATTTAAGTTTTCCATTTCATTTTATCTATCCACTTAAGATATCCATGGGAACTCAATTGGCTCAGTTACCTAGGGAATTTCCAGATATTACTTTGCCAAGAAGTTCACTTCTGGTTTAAAGAACCACAATCTCCCAAAAGTTCTCCCTCTGGCTACCGGGTTCCCATCAGGTGAGAGAGATGCCTGCCTTTGGCCAGAAGGAAACTCAGCCACTGCATGAACTCCTCTGCCATTAATTCAATAATGGCCTTGCCTGAGAGTAGCCGGAAGCCCAGCAGAAATTAGAAACAGTGATTTGCAAAGCAGTAAATGAAGTTTCTCTGGATGACAGCTTTGGAAAAGGCAGTGGATGATTACTTCCTGTGGTGCATGTGATGGCTGGGGAGGGTGTTCAGATCCAGAACGCTGTTTCCACCAAAGCGCTTTATCAGCAAAGGTGACTTTTGACTAGAAATTGAACATTACCAAAAGGTTGGGGTGATGGTCATTTTTCCTTTAACCACTGAACTAGGGAAAAACTACTGTTTTCTCATCTGTCCACTCCTCAGCACTTATTCTCCCCTCAGCATCAAATTTCTTCTTCTTCTTCTTCTTCTTCTTCTTCTTCTTCTTCTTCTTCTTCTTCTTCTTCATCATCATCATCATCATGGCTTTTAAACTGAGTCTCCTTTGTGTGCCAAGCACTATGCGAGGTGTTTTACAAGTACTTCTAATCCTCCCCAAAATCACAAAGTATTATTCAGTTCGGTCTCCAGATACTAAAACCTTTGCCCTTTTCACTATCCTGTGCAGCCTCCTACATGTAGCACATCCAAGGCAATACCTGTGCCTGGTATAATATATTCCATGCGAATCTTTGAAACTAGCCATGCAAATTCTGAACAGCTCTAATCAGAGATGGAGAAAATGAATCATTTATTCATTTAACACTTATTTATTGAGTGCATACTATGTGCCTAAGAGTATTACTTGGAGAAACCCTCACATGAGGCAGTAGCTTACCTATGCTACTTACATGTATTTGGGTGCAGACTAAAAGGAAACATCCCAACCAATCAAGACAGAGACTTCTAAGTTATTCTAATAGCTATGCTCTCTCATTTTGAGCATGATGCTAGACTGAATTTCCCAGTACTGGTCAATGAAATGGGATACAGGCAATGCATGGCATTTCCAGGCCTGACCTTTAATCCTATCCAAGGAGACTATGACAAAATTATAATAGAAGCTATTAACCTTTCTTAGAGTGTCATAGATGGAGCAATAAAAATAAATAAATAAATACACATAGAAGTTAAATAACACCACTGAAAGGTGTTAAATATAGAGTGATGTGCCTATATATAAATATACACCTTTAAAAACTACCCATAAATTTAAAATGTACCCCCTAAAATTAAAAATATCAAGCATTAAAAAGATGACCAGAAAAAAAATTTCTGCAAACTCAAAAATCTTACAACACATATTTTATGACTTCAATTAACAATAAAACCAGAAATTATCCATTAAATATTTTTTAATTTAATCTGTTTAGAATTTTTAAAACACTCCTTTAACTAGGGTTAAAGAGGAAGTTAAACTGACATTAAGAACTATACAGAAGCACAAGAAACAAACACAGTATACAGCAAGATCAGTGGGCTGTGGCCAAAGCAATACTCACAAGGAAACATAAAGCCTTCAGTGATTTTACTAGTAAACAGAAAATACTGAAAACAAATGAACTAAACATTGAAGAAATTAATAAAAATACCAATAAGATGATCTAAAAGAAGGTAAAAAGCAGAAATCAATAAATTTGAAATGAATAACAGTAGACTTGATCAATAAAACTAAGAACTGTTTCATTAAAAAGACCAATAAATTACACAATCCCACGCTGAGCCTGGCCAAGAAAAGAAGAATAAAACACATATATCTTACATTAGAAATGAAAGATAAAACCACATATATAAAAATTTTATTAAGTGAAAGAGACCATAATGGCCAACTATTGGCCCAAAAAATGATACCCTCAATGAATTATGATTTTCTAAGAAACATAAATTGATCCTAAGGTGAGCTTAAAATTAATTAGAACCATTCCATAATAAAACCAGAAAATGAACATTCTCAATAATAAAAGATTTACCAGCTTCCCCCAAAACAAATTATCAACCTGAATATTTTCTGTACTTTTCAGCCCAACAAAATATTTTCTGTACTTTTCTAACTACATGTAAATCTAATTATTTATATCTAATTACATTTACATCTAATTATTTTGAGACTCATTCTCTCAGTAAAATTTATAGAAAAGGTATGGCCTATATTTTTAAACCAGTCCAGAGCATAAAAAATTTCAAAAAGCCTCAAATTAACTTATATACACAGAAAAATCTATTGTATCTCACTAACGAGTTAAAACATTGTTTGTTTAATGAGTTTAATGTACAGTATTTAAAACAATGCCTAGCATTTATCAGTGTTCAAAACTAATATTAGATGTTACCACTATTTTTATTAATATTGCTACTGTTATTATTTAATGATGCAAAAATTCTAAATAAAACATCAGTTAATGTAAGTTTACTCAAGAATTTCAGAAATAGTTCAACATTATGGATTCCATTAATGTAATTACTTATGTTAATAGATAAATGGGAAAAAACACAAAATTCTCACAAGATGCATACTAAAGAGATATTTAATAAAATTTAACAGCTATTCCTGATTTTTTAATCTTTCAGTAAATCAGGAATAAAATGAATTTCCTTTACATGATGACTAGATGAATAGAGATAGAGATTAGAAACTATTACCAGACATTATATTAAACGATAAAAGGAACATATTAAAGTCAGAAAGAAAAAAGATTTGTTTGCTATCTTCTTCTTTACTTTAATGAAGACCTTTAATCCGTTTACATGTTATTCACCACTATTGTGGAGATTCTAGCCAATATCATAAAACATGAAAAAGAAATAGCTGGTATAAATATTAAAAATTGATAATGGAAAAATCTTCAATATTTTCAAATTATAAAATTTTATACCTGACAAATCAAAGGGAATCATGTTTAAAAAATTAATTTTTGGTACATGGTATGCAATCAGCAAACATTAGCTTTTAAAAAGCTATTCCACATAGCTTAAAAATCAGCTAAAACTCTGATAAAGAAAACCAGAATAAAACATCAAAGGAAAAAAAAAAACTGCAGAACAATATCTCCCCTATGAATATAGATACAAAAATCCTCAATGATATACTATCAAATCAAATCCATAACATAGAAAAAGGATTATACAACATAACCAAGTAAAATTTATCCCAGGAATGCAAGCCAAAAATAAATTAGTGTAATATACCACACCAATAGAATAAAGGACAAAAACCACACTATCATCTCAATAGATGTAGAATAGCATGTGAAAAAATTTAATACCCCTTTATAACAGAAACACTGAACAAACTAGGAATAGAAACAAACTTCCTCAACTGATGATGAACATCTACAAAAAGAAGAGAATGTCTCCAAACTCTTAAGAGTATCTTTAAAAACTCACAGCCGGCCAGGCGCGGTGGCTCACGCCTGTAATCCTAGCTCTCTGGGAGGCCGAGGCGGGCCGATTGTTTGAGCCGAGGAGTTCAAAACCAGCCTGAGCAAGAGCGAGACCCTGTCTCTACTAAAGTTAGAAAGAAATTAATTGGACAACTAAAAATATATAGAAAAAAATTAGCCAGGCATGGTGGCGCATGCCTGTAGTCCCAGCTACTCGGGAGGCTGAGGCAGGAGGATCGCTTGAGCCCAGGAGTTTGAGGTTGCTGTGAGCTAGGATGACGCCACGGCACTCTAGCCCCGGCAACAGAGTGAGACTCTGTCTCAAAAAAAAAAAAAAAAAAAAACTCACAGCCAACATCCTTCATGGTCAAACTGGAAGCTTTCCCGTTAAGATCAGGAACGATTCAAGGATGTCTGCTATCACGACTTCTATTAAACATTGTACTAGAAGTTCCAGAGAGGGCAGTTAGTCAAGACAATGAAATAAAAGGCATCCAGGTAGGACAGGAAGAAATAAAGTTATCTCCACTTGCAGATAACATTATCTTGAATGGAAAAATCCTAAGGAATTCACTAGAAAACAATGAGAACTAATAAATGAGGTTAACAAGGTTATAGGATATAAGATAAATATGCAAAAATTGTTAGTTTTTATATGCAGTAGGAATGAGCAACCAGAAAATGAAATTAAGAAAATAATTCCATTTACAACAGCATCAAAAAAGAATAAAATACTTGGGAATAAATTAACAAAAGCCATGAAAAACTTATACTCTGAAAACCCCCCAAAAAAAAATGTTGAAAGAAATTAAAGAAGGTCTAAATAAATAGAAAGACATTCCATGTTCATGGACTAGACAATTTGATATTGTTATGATGGCAATACTCCCCCAAATTGGTCGCCAGATTCAATGCAATCCCTATCAAAATCCCAACTGACTTCTTGGCAGAAATTGACAAACTGGTCCTAAAGTTCACATGGAAATTCAAGAGGACTAGAATAGCCAAAACAATCTTGAAAAGAAGAACAAAGCTGAGGGACTCATACTTTCCAATTTCCAAACTTAATACAAAGCTACAATAATCAAAATAGCACTGCCATATGGATAGACATATAGATCAATGGAATAGAAATGAGGAGTCCAGAAATAAATCTTCGCACTTTATGGTCAATTCATCTTCAACAAGGGTATGAAGACAATTCACTGGGGGAAAAACAGTCTTCAACAAATAGTAATGATATAACTGGATATCCATTTGCAAAAGAATGAAGTAAGATCCCTATCTCACACCATATATAAAAATTAACCCAAAATATACCTAAGAGCTAAATGTAAGGGCTAAATCTATAAAACTTTTAGAAGAAATGTAAGAGTAAATCTTCATAGCCTTGGATTAGGCAATGGTTTCTTAGATATGACACCAAAAGCACAAACAACAAATGGAAAAAACAAAGTGAATATTCTCAAATTTTAAAACTTTTGTGCTTAAAGGACCCCACCAGGAAAACGAAAAGACCACCCACAGAATGGGGAAAAATTGTAAATCATATATCTGATAAGGGACATGTATCTGTACTATAAAGAATTATTACAAATCAATTATAAAAAGACAAATAACCCAATTAAAACTGGGCAAATGATCTGAACAGACATTTCCCCAAAGAAGATATACAAATGGCCAATAAGCACATGAAAAGATAATCAACATCATTTGCCATCAGGCAAATGCAATTCAAAACCACAATGGGATGTCACTTCATACTCATTAGGATGGCTATAATCAAAAAGAAAGATAATAACTAGTGTTGACAAAGACGTGGAGAAATTAAAACCGTCGTACACTGCTAGTGGGAATGTGAAATGGTGCAGTCACTTTGCAAAACAGTCTGGCAGTTCCTCAGTTAAATATAGACTTTCCACCCAATCTAGCAATTCCAGTCCTAGACATATACCTAAGAGAATGAAAACATATGTTCACACAAAACTTGTATGTGAATGTTCATAGCAGCATTATTCATAATAGCCAAAAAGTGGAACTAATTCAAATGTCTACCAACTGATGAATGGATAAATATGTGTTATATTCAAACAATATAATATTATTCTACAATAAAAATAAACTACTGACATGAGCTACAACATGAATGAACCTTGAAAACATTATTCTAAGTGAGAGAAGCCAGTCACAAAGGACCACATAGCATATGATTTCACTTATATGCAATGACAAGAATAGGCAAATTTACACTGACAGAAAGTAGATTAGTGGTTGCCTAAGGCTAGGGGGATTATAGGGAAATTGGAGTTAACAGCTAAAAGGTGTGGGATTTATTTTGGAGGTAATGAAAATTTCTAAAATTGATTGTGGTGGCACAACTCTGTGAATATACTGAAAACTACTGAACTAGAAAAATTAAAAACTGTCTAGGAATCTAAAATGCCCATCATATCCCAATCTGGGTAAATACATATTTAATTCATCTTCATCATAAGTGATACAATCAGAATCACATAACACAGGCTCACAAAAATAAGCTAGGTGTCTGATATTCCAGCCAACAGTCTATCCACCAGATAGATACCTGGATCCTCTGCTATTGAATAAATAAGAGCCCTAAATCCTTGGTCATCTTATATACCTGGTCAAATGTCCATGCCAAATGTCTACAGGACAATTTGCTCCTCTAGACACTGTTGTCCTGATAAATAATGAGAGCAACCTGAAAATGATGAAAGTTATTCACTTATTACAAATGGAAACACTTTGGGGGGGTATTATAAATAGCCTAATTCCTAAATATATACTATTATATATTCCTCTCTATTTTCTTGCATTCTTGGTCTCCTTAACCAGATTTTATGTCCTTAAGAGTAGAAACCAGGTCTGCTGCATTACCCACAATCAGTGCATTACAGATCCACAGTCTTTCAGACCTCCTTGCTTAGACTACACAAACATGGATCAGGACACCATAAAATCCAGTGGGGGAAGGGATCTAGTTTCTATTTCTTCATATTTATTTTGTTTATGAGTGAAGACTTGAGGTTTTCTATTACAATGAGAAATGATCAGATGACTCTCTGTTGAAGCATCCTCAGGTTCTATTAGAAACCTACAGGGATGTAAAAGAAGGCAGCCTCAGATGACTCTATGTAGAAACACTAAAGGTTTTTTAAAATCTTTCCTAAAGTAAGATTTAAAAAAAAATCCAAAAGAGAAACCCATCAAATATAGTTTCAAGACATACATAGACAAGGAGAAGAAATGTATACGCGTTAAGGGATGACCATTCACCAGGTACTATCTTTTTTCATCCTTACAGCAACCCTGAAAAATAGGTTATTACCCACATTTTACAGACAAGGAAATTGAGGTTCCAAGACATTAAATAGCTGGTGGCACAAAGTTAGAATTGGAACTTTTAACCTCCATTAGTCCAACTCTAAAGCCTATGCTCTTTCTACTATAATGGCAGTCATTCCGCATGCTTCTCACCTGCTTTGGAAAGCTCTCCTCTACCTTCATTGAGAAGCACCTGAAGACCTACATTATACTCTTGGGCATTTGTATGGCTCTCATACCAAGGATGCCCTGACACCCAACCCCATAAGGCCAACGGGGCAAGGACACAGCCTTTCCACAATTGCGAAGCAGAGACTTGGCTTGATACCAACTGCTGGAACACAAGGACCTGTGCCTTTGCCTAGCATATAGAGTATCTTTGAACTAACCCGTATCTCTCACAGACAGACCCAGAAACAGCCAGCTTATAATGCTGACAACATCCCCCAAAAGGATTAGGGTCCATCATATCCCTTTGAGGCAAGAGCAAATTTAACCACTAAAAAGAGACAGCTCTTGATCCTCACAATTGCCAAATGTCTGCCTAGGAAGACCCTCCGCTCCAGCAAAATTGGTCTTTTCACTGTCCCCCTTCCCCACCAAAATTGCATTTCCCCATATTGCCTCCCCTCTATGACTGCACACATTGTTGCTCCTGCTTGATATACCCTTCCTTCCCTTACCTGCTGGAATTCTGCCCACTCTTTAAGAATATTCATTCTCTCTATGTGGTCTTCCTTAACCACTGACCTAATGTAAAGGAATTCCATGAACTTCACACCTTTACATAATTTTGAAATTAGTTATGCATTTCTTCATAACACTCTTCTATTATTTATTATTAGCTATTTTTTTATTCTTTAGCTTTTTATGTGGTCATGCCTTGCTTCCCACATCGTGAAACTCCGCTGTAAGTCCTGAGATGATTGTGTTTCTTTGATTTCCCCACAAAACTTGGCATAGCACCTAGAACAGAGTAGGTGCTTCATAAATATTTTCGATGGACAAATATAGAGGAAGCTGGTATTAAAAATTAAAATTGTTTAGGTTACCTAGTAATGACTACTTTCAATTCCATAATAGAGTGATCTTCTTCAAACTTAAAACCCTACATAAGCAGTGTTGAACTCAATAATAAAGTGATCTTTCTTAAATTTAAAACCTCACTACCCTTGGGGACTTTAGTCCAAGTTTTCAACATGGCATTGAAGCTTTACAATGATCTGGCTCCTACCTAACTCTATGAGATCACCCCTTGCTGCCCACACCAAACTCTGATCCTTTCCCCACATATACTTTTATGTTTCAACCACTTACCCACCCACTGTTCCTTATTAAAATCTCAGCAATCTCTTTTTGGAATGTTGTTCTTTCCATCCCTTACTCCTTCCCATTCAGCCTGTCAAATATCTACTCACTTTTTTTCCCTTAAACAGCCAATATCCTTTCTGAAGCCTTTCCTGGCTACCGCAACCCTTAGTAGAACTGACCACTCTTACCTTTAATCCCCGAATACAATCTTCTAGCATTGCATCTACAATACTTTATGATATTTATTTGTCTATCTTCCCTACTAGCTTATGTAATCCTTGGAATAATAATTCTGTACTTGGGCTGGTGGTGTCTTTGGTCCACCATCTTGCTCCTCTGGGGTCTTTGACAAAGCAGACAAAAACATACACTGGGGAAAAGAACCCCTATTCAATAAATGGTGCTTGGAAAATTGGATAGACACATGTAGAAGACTGAAACAGCTTCTGCATGTCTCACCACTCACAAAAATCAACTCATGATTGATAACAAACTTAAACCTAAGGCATGAAACCACAAGAATTCTAGAAGAAGATGTTGGAAAAACTCTTATAGACATCAGCCTAGGCAAATAATTTCTGAAGAAGACCCAAAACACAATCACAGCAACAACAAAAATAAATAAAGAGGACCTGATCACATTAAAAAGCTTCTACGCAGCCAAAGAAACTATCACTAGAGTGAATAGACAACCTACAAAATGGGGGAAAATATTTGCATGCTATACATCCGATAAAGGGCTGATAACTAGAATCTATATAGAACTCAGGAAAATCAGCAAGAAAAAAATCAAACAACCCCATTAAAAAGTGGGCAAAGAACATGAACAGAAACTTTTCAAAACAAGATAGACTAATGTCCAAGAAACAGAAGAAAAAATGCTCAACATCTCTAATCATCAGGGACATGCAAATCAAAACCACAATGAGATATCATTTAACTCCAGTGAGTATGGTTTTTATCAAAAAGTGCCCAAACAACAAATGTTGGCATGGATGTAGAGAGATAGGAACACTCATACACTGCTGGTGGGACTGCAAACTAGTACAACCACTACAGAAAATAGTATGGAGATACTTCAAAGAACTAAAAGTAGAACTACCATTTGATCCAGGAATCCCAATACTGGGTATCTACCCAAAGGAAAAAAAGACATTCTGTAAAAAGACCTCTGCACTCGAATGTTCATAGCAGCACAATTCACAATTGCAAAGATGTGGAAACAACCCAAGTGCCCATCAATATTTGAGTGGATTAACAAAATGTGGTTACCATGGAGTACTACTCAGCCATAAAAAAAAAATGATGAACTACCTATTGTATTATCCTGGATGGAGCTGGAGCCCATTCTTCTAAGTATCACAAGAATGGAAAAACAAACACCACATGTACTCACCATTAAATTGGTACTAATTGATCGACAATAATGTGCACATATGGGAAGTAACATTCATAGGGTGTCGGGCAGGTGGGAGGGGAGAGGAGGAGATGGGTAAATTCACATCTAACAGATGTGGTAGGCGCTGTCTGGGGGATGGGCACGCTTGTAGCTCTGACTCGGGCAGTGCAAAAGCAATTTATGTAACCAAAGCGTTTGTACCCCCATAATACTCTGAAACTTTTAAAAAATTATTTTAAAAAAGTCTGTACTCTTCACCTTAATATTTCCAGTGTCAGGTACAATTCCCACATAAATACACAATAAATGCTTATTGAAGGTTGTTAAATATAAGTCATTAACTTGCTCGATGACCTAAATATGATGGATAGAATATAGTCTGATACAAACAAAGTCTAACAGAAGACAGGCAAGAAAGATACTCATGAGTGGTCCTTGGAGAGCAAACAAGAAAGCCACTTTGCCCAAAGTTAATTCTTAATGCAAAGTAAATTCACTAATGTGTTCTACAGAAACAAGGCCTCTGCTAGCTGAATGTTTTCATGGGGCTACAACCTCTAAACTCCAAGGCATTTTGTATAGCCCATTAACTCTGAGGAGATTTTCAAAAGCAGAAAGAGCTTCCTTACCTGTGTTCCAGCTCTCGAATGGACAGTATTACTCCTGAAGTCGAAGGCTTCTGCTGCACCGTGGCCAAAAGGGTGAATTCGCTCTTGTTCCGGAACAGCTGAATTAATTTCTCACTCACATGAGGAGCTGCATGGATCTCTCTTTCTATATCTAGGAATCAAGAAGGAAGAGCAGGAGAAACAGTAAGAAGAGAGAAAGGAGAGGAGAAAAGCAAGAAGGATAGAGAAGAAATGAAGAAGGAGAAAGAGGAAAAGGAACACGAGAAAGAAAAGGAGGAAAGATCCACAGTTAAAAATGTCATGTCGGAAACATCCAGATTGCGCTTTTCATTTTCCCCTCCTGTCAATAGTTTTCATTTTCAGGCACCATTCACCGCTCCCTACAGCTGCATTCATTCAATGCAAATCCCAGAAATGCTACTCCTGTCACCGTGCCCACTTGTGACTTTGACAAGTTTACAATTGGCCAGACAGTGATTTTCTGACAGGAAATTTGACAGGACACTGAGCAATTCGGTTTGCAGCAAACAGATTAAGTCGCTGTAAATAAGGTGAGAGGCAGTCGGATAAATGGGGTCCTAAATTCAGAGGGTTCTGGGTCTAACAAGACCCAAATGCCGCTCAGCAGTCTCCAATTTCATTTTCCCCATGGACCCGGATTCCTTCTCCCCACAATGTATATAGGAAACCTGTCCTTGTACCTAGCAGAGATTTACTAGCGTTAATAATGCCAGACAACTCTGCCTTTGCTTAAAGAATAAATACAAGGCATGTTTGTGATCCATAAGCGTGCCTGGAATTTCTCTGTAAACATGCAATGGATGACTTTGCTCATGAAATATTTATTAAAGTCGAGGCCGCTTTGGCAGACCTAGAGGTGTGTGAGTCCAGCTAATCCTGCCCCTGGATAGGAATGTTTCTTTCTCCAACATCAGCATAATGAGAGACATTCATCACTCCATACTCAGACGCACTTTTGTCATGATAAACTGGGTGTTATCTCATTATTTTGCACTACATTTCCTGGCATCAGAAAAGGGCACTGAGGGAGCAAAGTTAGAGAAGATTATTCAGAGGATGATAAATGAACACCAAAGGTGTGTTTGGTGGCCCCCTCTCACATCCTGAAGACTTCCCCTGACTGTCTGATAACCACTAGGTTATTTCTTCGGGACTGCATGAGAAGCCTTTGAAAAACATAGAATGTCAAAGGCCACATTGCCCAAGCAACATGACAGATTTGTTCACAGACATTGAAGAATCTCATCCTAAAGAGTGACTTCCAAAAAAGAAATCCTTGAATTCTTGACCTTGGGGCTCAGTCTTCTTATCTGCATAATGAGAGAATAGAGCAGGTGATCTAGAGCCTTCCCACCTTAGCCTTCTATAATTCTTCGAATTGCTGCTTCAAGTTTGTAGCACAGAAAAAAACACCACAGTCTTTTCCCAGCTGTAAGATGCTAGGCTACGGATGGCAGAAAGCAAAGTTGGCCCTCCACCATGGAGCCACCCAGCCCAGGCAGACCACTCTACCAGCATAAAACCTACCTGCACAACGCTTGCTTTTCTGCCCAAAGAAAGGCCTTCCCTACTTTACTGTTAAGTGGCATGTTGTCAGCTTTCATCAAGGGCTGGGATAAGAGATAGCCACTAAAAGAATGCTTCTATACTTTCCTCAAAACCCCAGCCAAACACTTTCCAGGATGGTATTCAAACTGTATTAAATGTATGAGCATATGGCTCTAAACTAGAGAGTATTAGCAAATGTTTGTTAACATTATTTTTATCATCATTACTGCTACGTAAAAATTCTCCCAATAAATTCCACCTGAAATTTTGTGCCAGCAAAAAACAATTGGGATTAATTTATATATCTACTTTTTTTCCTTTTTCCTTCTTTACTGAACAATTGGGAATCAACTGATTGGTAGGGGCTGCCTGGAGAGCTCATTTCAAGATTCTGAAGCTTGGTCCCAAAGAACAGAGGGCCATGATCGATCATCAATGCCTGAGGGAGGAAATGGGAATGAATATTGTAGCAGGTATCCTCATCTCTCACTCAATCCACCCTGGGTGATAGCATCCAGCCCCACGGCCAATGACCTCCAAATTTATAACCGCACCCCCAAATTTCTCTTAAGCAACAGATTCACATATTCAATTTCCTACTTAATATCTCCATGTGAATGCCTAATAAGCATTTCAAAGTGTGTGTGCCCACAACGAAGCTCTCCCCCAACTCTCCATTTTCTCACAGAGTTCCCAGTCTTAGTAAATGGCAACACCCAGTTCCTCAAGCCAAAAAAATTAGAAACCGCCCTTGATTCTTCCCATTTTTCCATTCTCCGTATCCAAAATCTAACAGCAAGTCATGCAGACTCCCATATCTAGAATCTGTCCACTTCTTCCTAACTCTACTCTTACAACTTTTGCTCAAACCATTTCATTGCTCCCTAAGACATCTCCGATGGTTTCCTAACTGGTCTCCCTGCTTCCACACTGCCTTTTCTTCTCCATTCTCCACGCAGCAGCCAAAGTGCTCTTTTTAAAGCATAAGTCCGAGTCATTTCAGCCTCCTGATTATAATGCTCCAACAGCTTCCCACTGCGCATAGGATAAAATCCAGTCCCTTTAGTATAACCTGCAAAATCACACACAAACTGATTCTTGCCTTCTCCCACCTGCTTTCACACTCTTCTCGTTGGTGGCCAGAGGAGCACACCGAGATTATTGCCAATCCTTGTGTTCTTCCCTCTTCCCACAGGGGTCTTCTCTCTCCTACCCTTTCACGTGCCTGACTTCTCCTCCTCCAGCTCTCGCTGCAAAGGCAACCTCCTGGCCACTCTCTCCAAAGCAGGCTTTCCATTAATGTCTCTCTAACACACCACCCTGGTTATTTTCTCCCTATAACATATCCTAAGATATGTATTGTGATCAGTTTATTATTTCCTTATATCACTTATCACAATCTTGCTTCATGTTACTTCCTTTCTTTCCCCACTAGCCCATAAGTTCCATGCAGGCAGACATACGTCTATATTCATTGCTATAACCACAGTTACCTCTGGCACAAAACAGGCATCTAATAAAGATGCATTAAATTAATTAATGTATCTTCCATTTATTTTTCTCATTTATGTTATTTCAAGTAACCACATATGTGACAGCCAGAATAAAGTATGATACCATTTGAAAGACCAGGAGGATAAACGGGTCCTTCTCAAATGCCAGTGGCTATCAAATTTTTTCTTAAATGATGTTTGGTGCTAAATAAGCTCCTCCTCTTTGCAAAACACCCCACCTAACAGTCTGAGCCAGTGCCATGTTTCTGCTCACTCAACCTTTCCAGAAAACTCAACATTTCATATGCTGGCTTTTCTCATTTCTCTTCATAAATGATTGGCACATTGAAATAAAGAGCACTTACCAGAGTGAAATGCAACAAACAGCTGTTTTGATACATGGAGACTTTATGTACATTCTCATTTTCAGAAAAGTCCTTTCAAGTAAATGTTTACCATAATTCAGTGCTAAAAAAACACAAGAAAGTAATTCCACTTCCTCTTACAATACACAGGCAAGAACACTGGACCAGGTTTCAAAGGACTGAGACTACCCTAAGTTTTGCAGATAACTAGCTGTGTGACCTTGGATAAGTCACCTTACCTCTCTGAACCTCACACTCCACATCTTAACATTGAGAGGAATGAATTCCATGATCTCCAAGTTCTTTCCTAGCCCCGACATTTCATTTCTGTTAATCATTCGATTCTGCTCCTAGCTGCATATCAAAAGAGGGTACTGAGGGTAATTTCCATCTATAAAACATCCAGATTCTATGATTTTTCTCCTCTGCTGGTTTTCCAAACCAACATAAAACATAAAGTTGTCAATTACTGAAAATACTGATATGTCACCTACTTTGCAGCAGCCTGCTTTTTTCCTGGCGTTAAAAGAGCAGCAACCAGTGAAAACCAATTATGGGACCCTATAGTGAATACGTACTTCCATATTCAACCACTATAAACTGTGTTTGCTATATTAAGGATATTCAATTCTGCTAGAGAGAACAAGAAAAACAAATGGGATGGATAAAGCTCATAAGAAGTGTTAAATACAGATAGCAAGTTAGAAACCTGTGAAACGTGTTAAACATAGATCGAATAAATGGCACATAAGTGTGTTGAACACAGATAAAAAGGATTGAATAGAAGTGTTACTTACAAATAGAATGGGGTGGGAGGACCACGTCACAATGTACAAATCATACCACCTTGAGATTGACAGCTATGCCATCGCTAAAACCAACACCCATTGCTGGCATCCATTTCATTCCTTTTCTGGCCCCATGTGTACTCTCCCCGAGAAAGGCTAATAAAGCCCATCCCTGCTCACCAAATTAACTGGTGAATTACAGCTGTGGCCAGGATTACTTGCCCCTGAGTATTTCCAATAGAGGAAGCACGTGGGCTCCAGGAACCACTCATCTGCTGAACCATCCCCGCCCCCTTTTGTTAACCTCAGCTCCAGCCCTCATAACTACACCATCATCAGGGAAGCTGATGCAGCAAAGAGAGACAAAAACCGAACATATGAGGAATGCATAACTCAAGAATCAGGTGGGCTAGCCCTTCCCCCTGCTTGCACCCAATCCTACACATGTTAACCTACTGCATCTCTTTCTCCTACTTCCTCCTGGGTATTTTAGATTGATTGCATGAGCCAGGTGGGTGATGAATCTGAATTTGATCTGTCTGTGAGACTTTCCATTTCATGACCTATGGGAATGGACTTGGAGGCTACCATTGCATCAAGGTAATTTCCCACAGAACACCCACTTAAAGTGAACATTTTACATTTTAAAAGTGGGGGAAAGAATGTCGTTGCAAATACTCAGAGGTTTTGCACGATCTAGTTAAGAAGTGCTAACTCAGCAGCAAGGGTTAAGTGCTTTTTCTTTCCTAGGATATAATGGCTTTACCTAGTCATTTTTAAAGAAAGACTAAAAATGCTAATGTGATGATTAAACATCAGCAAAAAAAAGTGTTGAGTGAAGGGAGGAGATGGGAAAGTGGAAAAGGGAAGAAATTACATGACGGTATTCACACACTCTTCTCTGCCTCAGATAAAAACAACTTCATTTCCCTCTTCCCTGACATATAGGGTGAGGATGGTGGGTGAATTTCATTGTCAACAAGCACACACCTGTGCTTCCTTTGTGCCAGGCACCGTGCTTGGCATTGGGGAAATGAAAGTAAAAATATAGTTTCCGCCCTGGAGGATAGATACAGAAGCAAGACAGTTTCCTTGTGACAACAGGTACAGAATAGGGCAGTTCACAAGAAACAGAGGAGGCCCATGGAGATGAGGAATGACATCACGGAGGATGTGTCATTGAACCTGACTCTAAAGATGAATAAACATTTACCTGGCAGGAGAGGGAGAAGAGGGCATTCATTGCAGGATCACTGTGCAGATGTGAACACTCATATGTTTTACATTACCCTGGCATTTTTCTTTCTCTGCAAGCGTATCTCTCACTAAAAGTTTAGCAGGGAAAGTTTCTACTTACCCTAATATTGGAGGGAATTCTCAGGCTCTTGACTGGCCAAGGGATACCAGATGAGCACAGAGCAAAATCCCACCAGTGCACCAGCTAGGGATCGGTGAATTGAAGTAGCAAAAGCAGTAGCAGCCAGAAATATGTAAAACCAAACACGCCATGGCAGCCTGCCTCAGCCTTGATGGATGGAGAATTCAGGCAACATTTTCATAAATACACTGAAAACCTCAAAACATGGCAAGTGCCTCATACAGATACAGCACATCCTTCTAGGCTGAGTCCCACTTAAGCTCATGGTAAGAATCGCCCCAAAAGGTAAAGCAACACCTGGTTATTTGAAATGGCAAGTGGCTTTTCATCTCTAAGTACAGAGGAAATTTTTAATTCAGAACCGTTGTCCATGGGGCAATTCCTAGTATGGGAAGAAGGGAGAGAGGCACGTATTCCACTGTCAGGTCTTACAGCCCTTCCTTGAGAATGTCAGACGTTATTGATCCAGGCAGCTTTCAGAAAAGCAGAAATCACAGGCAGAAAGTAGTGGGGGCACCAGGAGACTCCCCGTTAATGTGCAAGGAATTTCTGTCTGCACTAACAAGTTCATAATAACATTCCATTACACCTCCATTAGCTCCAGAAGCCAGAACGGCAAAAAGCAACCAGGTACATCTTATTTCAGTGCCAAGTACAGAGTTAACGCTTTGCACATGTCATCTCACGATAACTTCAGGGGAAGGCATTATTGTAACTCCTACTTCACAGGTGAGAAAACTAAGGCTTACAGAATTTAAATAATGTTCTAAAGGACACTGGTCTAGGAAGCCATGGTGCTCAGATTCCAACTAGGCAAGCTAGTTCTACGAGCCACACTCCTAACTGCTACACCGCCATTTGCCAATATGTGCAATCAGTGCTTGACGCATGCGGAAAGGGGACAAATCGCTGTCATATAATCAGTGTCTGGTACTTTGTATTCACTTAGGAAGTATTTATTGAATAAATGAATGAGCAATCTGTTTGTATATCCTATATGAGGTAAATACCAACATCTCCCCACTTTATTGGTAACAATACTGAGGTACAAAGAAGTTTCATGGCTTGCCCAAGGTCACATGCCAAGTGAGTGGAGATGAAATTGACTCTTGCCTCAGTGAAGTCGATCGTGACATTCCACGGCATTTGCCTGGTACCTCGGCTTGTTTTTCATGCTCCTCCCTGTCCTCTCTCCCACTGACCTCACTCCTGCATCCCAGCACCACGGGCCTCAGTTCCCTTCTTCCCAGGGCCATGTTCCTCCCCACCTTGGTACATTCCCATCTGTAGTGATCTCTGTCTTCTTTCCCTCTTTTTTGTGTACC
Organism: Propithecus coquereli; assembly: GCF_000956105.1. Lineage (NCBI taxonomy): Eukaryota > Metazoa > Chordata > Mammalia > Primates > Indriidae > Propithecus > Propithecus coquereli. Next base: position 304,291 of record NW_012144744.1, on the reverse strand, counting down.
AACCATAGTAGAGCCTCAAATGTTTGTTGCATTACTATTCATATATTATAGCTTGACTCCAAAATCTGGAACACAATATAAGAAAAGAGGTTTACTAAAGACATTCATATATAACTCAAACCTGTTGAGAAAAAGTACATTTAAAAAATGAGCTGCCTAAGGAATAATAAATCCAGCTGAGCATCCCCAACTCCTCCGTTAAGGGACTAAACCTAAGGAATCCTGCGACACAAGGTATTAATCAATTTTTTGTAATTATTATGTGACTCAATCAAAAGAGATTCTGGTACCCCCATAATTTCACTAATTAGGTAGGCATTGTAAGGCAGCTGAGCTCTTCTTATAAACGTTTGACAGTACCAGGAAGGAAAATCAATGCATGCCCTTTGTTGCTAAAAAATTAACAAAGTGTAGCCACTCCTTCTCTTTAGGCTGTCGCCCCACACTGCCACTGTGACCCACCAATGCTCAAGGATGCTTCTCATCCCCATCCCTCCACCCTCGCCTCAGTTAGAAACAGAGGAATAAAGAGAGAGGTACTGTATGAATGCCAGCTCCATCTGAATCACAGGACAGGAAAGCAAAAAGCAAAAGGCTGGTGAAAAGATTTTTGTAGTACGATTAAGACAGCATTGTACAGCAAAGAAGCTATCCAACAGAGAGTGGTGAAGTAAATTAGGATATATACACGCGATGGAAAATTATGTGTGATAACACAATGATACCACAGGTATTAAAGTAACACAGGCAATGTCTAGGCAATACTGTCAAACAGGCACACAACTGTATGTACAGCACTGTATCAAGTATATATAAAATTTATTTAGTGATGCATAACAGATAGGAACAGCCTTTGATCAAAATGTTAGCAGTTGGGAACTAACATGGGTGAAACTTGTCTTCTTTCCACGTCTGAATTTTCCAAATCTTCTCTAAGAGTTATCATAAGGAAACAACAATTTTTGTGGTAAAATATAAGAGTACACTCTATGAACAAGAGAGAAACAAGAAGGGCATGCTACCAAACAAGAAAATAAGCACCAGTCACCTGGCTTTCAGTCACCTAAGTGTATGTTCTTAAGTCAGCAAGGACAACCGGTGTATTTTGACAATAACTGCATCCAAGCCCCCTCAGGTGTCTGACCACACCGACAGTCAGAACCCTAAAGGTGTTCTTGGCACATTGTGTACAAAACTCCATGCACACACTTTGGGAGGCCGAGGCGGGCGGATTGTTTGAGCTCAGGAGTT
>NW_012144744.1:253294-302990 GCF_000956105.1 Propithecus coquereli | reverse complement strand
TCTAGGCAATACTGTCAAACAGGCACACAACTGTATGTACAGCACTGTATCAAGTATATATAAAATTTATTTAGTGATGCATAACAGATAGGAACGGCCTTTGATCAAAATGTTAGCAGTTGGAAACTAACATGGGTGAAACTTGTCTTCCTTCCACATGTCTGAATTTTCCAAATCTTCTCTAAGAATTATCATAAGGAAACAACAATTTTTGTGGTAAAATATAAGAGTACACTCTATGAACAGGAGAGAAACAAGAAGGGCATGCTACCAAACAAGAAAATAAGCACCAGTCACCTGGCTTTCAGTCACCTAAGTGTATGTTCTTAAGTCAGCAAGAACAACAGGTGTATTTTGACAATAACTGCATCCAAGCCCCCTCAGGTGTCTGACCACACCGACAGTCAGAACCCTAAAGGTGTTCTTGGCACATTGTATACAAAACTCCATGCACACACTTTGGGAGGCTGAGGCGGGTGGATTGTTTGAGCTCAGGAGTTCGAAACCGGCCTGAGCAAGAGCGAGACCCCGTCTCTACTAAAAATACAAAGAAATTAATCGGACAACTAAAAATATATAGAAAAAATTAGCCAGGCATGGTGGCACATGCCTGTAGTCCCAGCTACTCGGGAGGCTGAGGCAGTAGGATCGCTTGAGCCCAGGAGTTTGAAGTTGCTGTGAGCTAGGATGACACCACGGCACTCTAGCCTGGGCAAAAGAGTGAGACTCTGTCTCAAAAAAAAAAAAAAACTCCGTGCACAAAATGTTGCTGGGTGCAAGCAAGAGCATGTGGCCAGCAAGGGATGCTCACCAGATTCTTCTAAAGACATTAGGGCAGGCCTTGTCCCTGCCCTCTTCTAACTCATCATCCATCCATTCATTCATTCTTTACTTTAAAAACCTTTACTGAGCACCCCTCTGAACCAGGCACTGTGGACACAAAACCGACCAAGACACATCTTCTAGCCCACAAGGGGCTCTGAGTCTAGCAATAAAGACACAAACATAAGCGAACAGGTGTTTGGCTGTTCAGCTCCGAGACATTAGAAAAATGGGGGTGCTTAGAAGGCATCCCAGTCTGGAATAACCTGGAGCAGGACCAGAGAGTGTCTCAACAGGGACTTGATCTTCTGGTGAAGGGGCAGTGTAGAGTAATGGTTAAGAGCTCAGACTCAGAAGCCTGACTCTTCAGTTCATATTCCAGCTTCACCTCTTTTCAGATGTGTGACCCTGGGCAAGGTAATCTCTCTGTGCCTCAGCTTCCTCATCTGTAAAATGGGAATAAAACTGCCTCTGCTCCATGGGGATTGTATGAAGAGTAAAACAATTAGTACATGTTAAACTCTCAAAATAATGTCTGCCATGTAAGAAGCACATGACAATTATTAGGTTAATTTGGAATATAATAGGGTCAAGCACTAGGCCCTCTAGGGTGGGTGGCGGACCAAGCTGTGCCAGCAACTACCATGCCATGGGAGCTTTGATGCCGCAGCTGGGGCTGAAGTAAAGGCCAAGCATATGGCCTTTACTTTACACAGTTATAACTGTGGCCCAGAAGGAGGGTATTGGGCAGGTGAGCAGGCGAGGCATGGTTATTGGTCAGTTCTCTCTTCTGTTTAAAAGTTGAAAACTGGGCAGAGCCCATGGAGCTTCCAGCCACTCCAATCTAGGCCCGGCCTTGCATTTTTGCTAGATGTCACACTAAGGCCTTTAATTGTGCTAATTTAATCCTCACAACAGCCTAGTGATGTCAGTATTGCTATCTCCACTTTATAGATGAGGTACGAAGAATCAAGAAGCATTTTACTGAGTATTCTAGATGGAATTCAAACTCAGGTCTGTCCAAGACCAACCACAAGGCCCCAGTGCCCCTCAGCACATCTACTGTCTCAGACAAACCAGTGTTTGAATCCCAGCTCTGCCAAGCTCTCTGCTGTGAGACTTTGGATAATTCAGTTTCCTTCCTTTATTCTTGAGTTGCCTCATCTGTAACATGCGCCTTTCAGTGTTCAGTGGGGAATGAATGAGAGAATAATGGAAAGTGTCTGGTATTAATGTATAGCTAGTGCACTCCTTAGGACAATTCTAAGGAGCTTTGAAAAAAAGCCCAATAACCTACACACTAAAGTCTGAGCTTTAAAATTGTCCAAGCATGTTCATATACATGATCACATTTCATATTCATAAAAACCCATTAGATTAGGCGTTAATGGCCTCACTTTAAAGATGAAGAATCTCTGGTTCGTAGAAGATAAGTGACGTACCCATGATCCCACCTCTAGTAAGTAGCAGGGATGTGTCCTCTGACTTCAACTTTGCAGCTCTTTCCGCCTGGCTTCTCTAATCCTCAACATGAGAGAATCATTAAACTTCTCCAATCCCACTCCGATGCCGGGGTCTCCCCTAACTAAGGAATACCCCCCTCCAAGAGCCTAAACTGCTCCATATATTGAGGGTACAATCTCTAACCTGCTTAAAAAGTTTGGAGCGGTGGGCTCACCTAATTATAATTAGCTCCCTTTGGTGCAGTCCTAATTCTCAGGCATGAAAAAGACATTTGAAATGCTGTGTTGGCCTCGACGTTACCACATCTACTCAGATTCAATAGTAAACAGTAGGGCATTATGTTCAACTGCCAAGCTCTCTAATTTATGATTATTCATTATAAATCATTTTTACATGTTGCTTCAAATGCTGTTTTTCAAGAATAAAAATCTGCCTGCATTGAAATGCACAGTGATTTTAATATGCAAACCTCCTACGGAGATGATGTCTCATTTTAATTATTGTTTCGGTTTAATGGGTTTTCATTAAATTAGAGGATGGAGCAATTACTAGGATGAACAGCTAATGTTTCAAAGGTAAGCTCCCATGGCTCTGTGGGCAAAAAGACAGTCATGGCGTAGAGAGGCAGAAAGCCACACTCTTCCGGATAAGCTTGTATTCAGCCTGACAGAAGACAGCACTGGCTAATTTTTTTTCCCAGCCTCCTGCCCTCCCTGTGATATGCAAACAGCTCTAAGCGTGTGTTTAGAGCTTAGAGGTATCTTGGGGTATCTTAATCACGTAACTTTTCTATCAGGAATCCAGGCCCCGCTGTCATCAGAGGAGAAAGTGCTCTTGAAAGTTCACAGCCTGCAAAGTGATGTGTCAAACCACAGGAAAATACTCCTGATGAAATTGTCTTCTCTCACGCACACAAGTAATTTAGTTGGGTTAGTGGATTAATGTCTGACTTCCCACCCCTGGGAAATTGGTCCAACTTCAACATAGGATGCAATAACCAAAATCATATTAATTAGCCAACTGTCAGAGGCTCAGTGAGAAATGACTTTGGTGGCCTCAGCAATATTTCACCCCAGAAACTGCACAAATTTGACACTTGGGGACCAACGGGGCAGCGTGAGCTCAGACAGAGGTGAAGGAATGAATGAGAAGTAGGGAACGGGTAGAGGGTGAGAGGGGAAGTCTGCCTTATTGGGGTCCCAGTGGTTAGAGGTGAGGGAAGTGACTCAACACTGCGGGTGGGGGGGACTCCGCAGGGCAGATGCCTGCACCTGCAGAGTTGGAGGGGGCTTAGCAAGCTTCAAACATGTCATTTCTCTCTCTCCAAATGGGCCAAAAGAGAGAGAGAGGGAAGCTAGAAGGATCCTTCCAGAAATAACTAGCCTATTAGGTTAGGGCAGGCCTGGCTATTATGTATGCCAAGTAAATAGTGTAGGAGCCTCTCACCTTGCTAGGGGAAGGAGGAAAAAAAGAAATCTTACTCACAACAGAGAAGAGTCATAAAGCAACATTAGTCCCAGGTAAACCAGCAGGAACTCAGTGATGAATAGGCACCCTCATTGTTCACCACTGCCCCATCCCCCGCCTGGTGTTTCTGACAGGAATAATAATGTGGAACTCCCCAATGTAATGCTTTCTTTTCAGTTCCTTTACTTTCACTGTCCTAAAAAGCACATCATCAGCTCTTAGATCACGTGCATTAATCTAATTACACGCCTTGTTAGCTAATTAGTTCTGGAGTCACTGCTGGAGAGGTCTCCCTCACTATTTACCTATCTGCAACAGCCACGGGGTTTCTGTGCTTTCAGGTTCCCGGGAAAACTGTGCAGTTGTGGCTCTTCAACGTTGGGCTAAGGAGGGACAGCAAAGCTTTCCGGACAGGGAACAGGTCACCTGAAAATGCAGGCTTTGAACTCCAAGAAATGTGCTCCAAGAAATTTTGAGCTCCAAGAAATGTGTGCGTCTGTTCAGAAAGGGGGCTGTGGGTGTAGGGTTTTTTTGCAGACTTGCTGTTCTTCTTTGAAAACTAACCTCCTCTTTAGGGATTTTATTCTGACTGTATTAAAGATTAAAGTCACCCTTAAAATGAATCATTGGAAATGCTGCTTGCTCCTTGAGCTCAGAGCCAATTGCCATGTGGTGGTAGGAGCTTTCTCAACCAATCTCCCACCCCCGCCCTTTCAAACAAGAGCCACGACTCAAGGCTAAAATTTCAATCCCCATTTACAAAAGCTTTTTGTAAATAAATGAAATTGTTGAGGGAAAAATTGGTCTTTGATCATCGTGGCAAATAATTAGGGCCTTGCGTGTCCTAGGGTAACAACGCTAAGTCAGTTTTCAATGAATTACTCCTTCAGTGCATTAAATTGGGTCTTCGTGATTATTCATTTCAAAGGGTGCCCAGTAGGGTCCCAAGCAGTCTTTTCTACTTGGGTATGATCTAACTCAGATGACAGGTACACTTTTCAGCTCCCTGAACTACCCACACCAAGTTCATCCTTGTGCATCACCAGTTAGGCTACACGTGAGCTCTCTGAGCACACGGCACGGGAAGGGGCTGGAGCAGAGCGCGGCACAAGTAAGAGGCTCCCGGAAGATGTAATCTCAACTCTTCTCCTTCCCGGAGTCCCAGCCACCTTCTCCATGCCTATCCAAGTCCTGCCCAGCCATCAAGGCTCAACTCGATTCCTCTAACTCCCCAAAGCTCTGGCACCACAGCTGAGGGTGATTTCCCCTCTCAACTCCAAAATTCAATCACTCCCCCATTCAAATACATGTTTGTGGAGCACGTTCTCTGTACCAGGCTCTGTACCATGGTGAATAAGGCAGGCTCAGTCTGGACATCTAGCCAGGATTTTTAGCCGTACTGAGCAATACCTGCACTCTGACAAATCTTACACGCTACACCGTGCCAAATCCAATGGCCAGATGGTGACCTGATCTCTAAGTGACCCCTCCCCCTGCCAACCTCCCAAACAGTTGCCCTCTCTCTCTTTTTGAAGCACTCTGCTCTTTTGGCACTGCATTCTTCGGATTTTCCTCCTACCTCTCGGGCCATCTTGAGGCTCGTTCATTGTGCCCTCCTCTGGCCCGCTGTCTAATTTGTCGGAGTACCTTGAAGAACATCCGTCCATCAGCAAGCCCCGAGCTCCACTTCCATCACCACTGTGACCCTCAGTTCTCTCAACTATAGTAATGCACCAGCTGCCAACTATCAACTTGTTTTCACTCGTCTCTCCTCCCTCTCCTCCCCTACCCTCCCTTCCCCTTGCCTCTCCTTCTCATTTTCTCTCTCTATCCCACATAGCAATCAGAAAGTCAGGGAGATCTTTTTCAAACTTAAATCACATTATCTCAATCCTTTACTTAAAATCCTCAAATAGCTGCCTGTATTAGTTTCCTATGGCTGCTGTAACAAATTGCTGCAAACTTCGTGGCTTAAGGCAACACGATTTTATTATTTTACAGATCTGGAGGCCAGAAAGATGAAGTGGGTTTCATTGGACAAAACACAACGTGTGGGCAGGGCCGTGCTTTCTCAGGAAGCTCTAGGGGAGACTCTCTTTCCTTGCCGTTTTCAGCTTTCCTTGGCTCGTTTCTCCCTCCTCCATTGTCAACACCTGTAGTATTTTAGTATTTCTGCTTCCGTCGTCACATCACTTCTCTGTCTAACCTCCCTGCTGCCATCTTACAAGATGTAACTACACTGGCCCACCTGCGCGATCCAGGATAATCTCCCACCTCAAGATCCAGAGCTTAATCACATCTGCGAAGTCCCTTTCACCATTTACAGTAACATGGTCCCAGGTTATGGAGATTAGGATATGGACATCTGGGGGGTGACATTGTACAGCCTACCACATCACCTGCTGCAATCTGAATAAAACCCCAATTCCTTGCCATGGCCTGAAAGACCCCATAGGATTTGGCCCTGCTGATGCTCCCTGGCCTTCTCTGATACCTGGTACCCACACTGGCCAACCTTGTTCCCCTCAAACTTGTTTGATCCCAAGGGCCTTTGGGCCAGCTGCATCACGAAATGTGGGCTCCGGGGCAAAACAGCCTGGATTCAACTCTCAGCTTTGCCACTTACTGGACCTTTAACCTTAGCCAAGGAATTTAACCTCCATTTCCCTTTCTGTGCCTCTGGCCGCCTCTTTGTATAATGGGGCTCCTAATACCCATCTCCTTTGCAAGCTTGTTATAAAAATTAAATGAGTTAATGAATGTAGAGAATTTACAATAGTGCCTAGCATATGAAAAGTGTTCATCATTAATAATGTAAGTGATCATTGATAATAATATCATCCTTGCATGGCTGACCCCTGATTTGGGCATCAGCTTAAATGTCACCTCTGCAAGGAAGCCTTCCCCAACAATCCTACATAAAGTCAACCCTGTCCCTAAGTCTCTCCCTCTCTTTATTTCTACAGTACTGCTCTTGTATTCCCTTCATAGTATATATTACTATCTAAAGTTATGTATTAATATAATTGTTTATTGTGATTGGCCACCTCTGCTAGAATATAGGCTGCAAGTGGACAGAGACTGTGTTTTCTTTGCTGTGTGATTAATACTCAGAACAGTGCCTGTCACATGGGTGTGCAACAAATATTTGTTGAGTGCATGAAAGAATGAATGAGTGAACAAATGAATATAACATATTGCTGGTTCTCTCCTTGCTGTACTTAAACCAAGGACCCCTCAAGGACAGTGTGTCTGTCATATCTTTCTTTTACAGTCAAGACCCACAACGGTGGCCAGCACGAGATATTAATAGCATATTAAACTCTCCTGATTGATCGATACATCAATGAGCTTTAAAGCCTCCTTTAAACGTAAGAGCTCAAAAAAAGAAATTTTCCTCCATCGAATCATGCAAAGATTGAGAAAGAAAGGATTTCAAAGTCATATGTTGAAAAAAGAGAAACTCAAAGCAGGAGTCCAGGAAGCTGCCCTCCCAACCTTGCCCTGTCCCCAGCACATGCTAGTGGCTTTGGATAGTTCTTTAATTATGGTGAGATCTTCCATTTAAATGAAATGCCAGAAAGGATGCTATGGCTAGCTTATGCATAAAATATGCAACTAAAAACCAGTTGCTGGGGCAAACTCTGCCAAGTCCTGAATACCAATCACTCTGTGTCTCACCTTTCCAATAAAACATATGGCTCCTGTCTAGTCAGGTGGGGCCTTCCCCTCTGAGGCACCTCCTGGCTGCATTCCCTGCTGCCACGTTGGCTGCAGTTCAGAATGGACATGACCTGACTTTACATGGTAACGTTTTCTCCTCTCACTCCCATAAAATGCTGTACTATCACTGTCATCCACCCCAGCATTTGGGCTTTGACAGGGGACCCAGGGCAGAATCTTCTTCAACCTCAATCCTGAAGTACAGAGATGTCTGCCTGCACCTTCCTCACTCCCTGGAACGGGTTAGATGCAGTTCTCCCTGTGCCTCCAGCACCTGGTACATACTTGTGTCGCACATGGTCACATATGCCACTGCTTTGCTCAAAATTTCATGGGCCCCCAATTGCCCTTAAGCTAAAATTCAATCCCTCTAAAATGGGGAGTTATTTAATGGGTATAGAGTTTCAGTTTTGCAAGATAAAAAAGTTCCGGAGAGCTGTGATACAACATGAACATACTTAACGCTACTAAACTGCACTTAGACATGGTTAAGGTGGCAAATTTTATGTTTTCTACCCACAATTAAAAATAAAAATTAATTTAATAAAAATTCAATCCCCTCTGGGAACCCATGTTTATCACTCAGTACTTCAAGGCCTCAAACTTTAATGAAGTATGGATGCTTACAGAAAATCTGATACCCTTCCTCATGGAGCCAAACACATACCTAGTATATAAGTTTAAAAAGCTAAAGAGGAAACAGTAAAGGCCAAAGTTGCTGCAGGTTCAGCTACTGTCCCACCCAAAATAGGAAAAAAAAAAAATTCAATCCCACTAATGTGACCAACAAAACTCTCCACAATGAGATTCTGTAGATCTTCCCAGGCCCATCTCCTACCTCTTCCCTCCCTCCCTCCCTTTCTCCCTCCTTTATGGCTCTCCAGATACACTGGCCTTCCTTAGGTTCCATTAACTAACACACAATGTCCTTCTTACCTTAAGGCCTCTGGTCAGGGCCTTGCTCTGCCTGGAACACACTTCTGCCCACTCCATACCTGGCTACCTCCCGTTCATCACTCAGGCTTCAGCTGAAATGTCATTTCCTAAGACCCCAATACCCAGCTACAGTGGATCTCCTGGCCCACATTCCCAGGGCTTTTCCTTCCTTGAGTTCATCCTGGTGTGGGGTTGCATGGAAGCTCACCACTGTGCTCTGGTGCCCAGTGCCACACACAGCGTAGAGAGCAGGTATTGCAGGACACTGGAGAAATGGATGGATGAGTGTAAGTTTCCCTTAGTAACATAACCCATTCTGAACCTGTACGGACCGAGAAATTGAAGCCTTTTGAAACTGTCTGTAGGTTCTGCCTGAATTTACCATGCAAGTACAATGCCTGAAGTGTACAGTAGTAGCATTATAATTTGTCCTGTATCTGCCTCATTTCAAACTAAACAGCAGCTCCCAATCCACATTCCTTGATTGGGAGATTTTGATCAACAAGATCAAGTACCTGACTCTCATCTCTAGCTCCTTCAGCAGTCAGGACTTTTCTTTCCTCTCTCAGTCTTTTCTGGAACCAGACTCAACATTTCACCTTTCCTTTCTTCCAGCTTCCTTCAGCTGAGTGATTCTTAGTGCTCGTTTTGCATCAGAATCACACAGGTAACTTTTTAAAAATATGATTTCTATTCCTCATCCACAGAGACTCAGAAAAAAAGATAGTCTGGGGTGGAGCCCAGGTGTCAGTATTTATTTAAGTGTTCCAAATGAATATGATGCGCAGCCACGGGCAAGCATTGGGTCTTGCTTGGTGTCCTGGCTCCACATCAGAGTGGCATAGTGACCAGCCTTGGCCAGATGCAGCCTGAGCACGCTGGTGTAGGCCCAGCGTCATGCACCACCTTCCCCAGCAGCAGACCACACTTCGTCAAGTTCAAGGTGCCATAGATTATAAAGCACAATGTGATTCTACACACCCTAAGAAACAAAAGCTGCCCATTATAAAAGACACCATTAATTATAACTTATATAATTTATTACATAAGTATGTCAATGTGAATAAGTGTGTTAGAATCAATAAAATACAGTATAAAAATTAAAAGTTTTCTTATAAAAATTCAAATCTTCAGTAAAAAATTAGGTGACCTGGCAACACAGGGCCCATATCCCCACAGGGGACAATGCAGTGAATGCTGAGATTGAGGAAACGCAGCGCAGTGCACCACATCCCCTCCCCAGCACACGTCTAGCTTGTGCTGATCCTGCACACACGCTATACGCCCGGCCCTACACAAACCCCCTCCACTCCCTGCCCTCCCAGTCCTTCTGGCCTCCCCCAGGGCTTCCCAGCCCATGCCTGTGTTTCCCGGGCCTCCCAGGCTCTCAAGGCTCATCCCGGTGCTTCTCGGCAGACGTGCCAGGGCCCTGGTAATCACTGACGTATGAATCCTCTCAGCCCTCAGGACAGCCACGCACGGCGCTTTTGGCACAAAGTCACTTCTCTTTTCCCAAATGTAATGTGCAAATATGGCCATTTCCCTTATGCACCACGATTTTAAAATGGCTGGGAAACACTACACCGTGTTGAAGTAGGATTTGGGATCAGAAGACCTAGCATCCACCATGAGTCCTGACACTTAGTATCTCTGAGCGACGTTTAACATCCTAACGCTAGTATCTGGGTCATCAGTTAATCCCTCGAACATTGGTATTTCCTCCATAGAACAGTGACTAATGAGAACAACGACCCTTCTGTCACAGAATCCACACAACAACACACATGATCATGTACATCTGCAGTCCCCAACCCCCAAGCCGCAGACCTGTACCGGTCCGTGGCCTGTTAGGAATTGGGCCCACGGCAGGAGGTGAGCGAAACTTCTGCATTTACAGCTGCTCCCCATCGCTCACATCACCACCTGAGGTCGGCCTCCTGTCAGATCGGCGACAACATGAGATTCTCACAGGAGCTCAAACCCTACTGTAAACTGCGCATGTGAGGGATCTAGGTTGCCCACGCTCCGTATGAGAATCTAATGGCTGATGATCTGAGGTGGAGCTGAGGCGGTGATTCCCATCCCCCTACCCCAGTCCATGGAAAAACTGTCTTCCATAAAACCGGTCCCTGGTGCCAAAAAGGTTGGGGACCATTGATGTACATGACCAGTATTGAAAATGCCACCTTCGCTTTCCTCCAGACCTGAGTGCCAGGTAGGATGAACCCATGCAGACTGGCAGCTACAATGACAGGGCTTGCTCCCCAGCCTTCTCAAGTGGCTTACAATCTAGCAGTGTGAACAGGTGGACAGACACTACTATGCGAAAAACAAACTCTGAGTGAATAAATACCTCACACCAAATCCCCAGAGATGGGGGAGGCCACAGGCATGAAAATGGTGTGGGTTGACAGGTGTCTCCATATAAATTTGTTAATAAATGAGAAGCCACTAAGCCCTGTGTAAGCAGAGGAAGCTATGGAACAACAATCAGGTTTTTATTCTTCAGTAGGTTGATATGTCTTTTTTTTTTTTTTTTTTTTGAGACAGAGTCTCACTCTGTTGCCCGGGCTAGAGTTCCGTGGCTTCAGCCTAGCTCACAGCAATCTCAAACTCCTGGACTCAAGCAATCCTTCTACCTCAGCTTCCCGAGTAGCTGGGACTACAGGCATGTGCCACCATGCCCAGCTAGTTTTTTCTATATATTTTTAGTTGTCCAGCTAATTTCTTTCTATTTTTTTAGTAGAGATGGGGTCTCGCTCTTGCTCAGGCTGGTCTCGAACTCCTGAGCTCAAATAATCCTCCCACCTCGGCCTCCCAGAGAGCTAGGAGATAATATCTTTTTTAAAAAGTATTTCAGCTTACTTTTTCAGATTCATGATATAAACTGGCAGGATGAGTTTCTTTCAACCTTTTATTGCTGTCCCACAACATCTATAAGTGTAGGTATACTTTTAAGTGGGCTTTTCCTGCCACTATTTCCCCAAATCTCCCACAGCAAATGATACCAAATGATCCAGACCCCACATTCTATAAAAGAGACAAAAATAAACAAGAATGCGATATTATGATCAACCACAGAGTAATGTGAGCATGATAAATGCAAAGACGCCTGTCAGCGTTCCTATTTATGTGTAACTACTGCTGTAGCCCTCGCCTTAATTATGCTCTTATTCATTGTGCGCATGGAGTCTGTCACCATGGGTCTGGGTGTCGCTGAGCCCAGGAGCCTCCAACCAGCATAAATACGTGCCACACACCCAATCGTTCTGTGCAACTTTTTCAAATGAATTATTGGAGAGATTTAAAAATTCTTCAAAAATGTCACAATAATAACTATTTTATCTTTTTTATGTCATAATTATGATTTGGAGCTTTGCTTTTCTTATTTTATCCAGGCACACCACAACTCATGAATAAAATATGACAAGTTTGATAGCAGCCATTGGAGAGGGTTCATCCGTAACAGCGGACGTGCTCGGTGTACAAAGAGCTTTTATATTGCAACAGCCTTTGTTTCTGGGATGGGCTTTTATCTAAAAGAAGGACCACGTGTGTTCTCCCACCTCTAGCATCCCCCTCCCCTCCCCCCCCACAATGCCTGCCTTCAGCACAACACCTGAACCGTGTTTACTTTGTCTTTTAATGAGCACATTTCTAAACAATTAGGGAACAAATCAGAAAACCAAAGGGCACTTTGCTCAATATGAAACTGGCTGGAAACAACATATCAAACAATTGACTCAGAGACAAAATCAGACCACAAACTTACCCACGAAGTAGGCAACTACATCGGAAAAAGCATTCACGTGATTGCGCCTACCTGGCAAGATACTTAAAGCACTCACAAGATTCTCTTTCAAGAAGTTTTCTTTCCTCAGCAAAGGCTGCCAGGTCCCTTCAAAGTCCAGCCTCTGGTATGTCTTTCAAAGAAATAAATGTGAAAAGGAGAGGGAAGTAACGTGTGGCTCTGCAAAACCATCAGCATTTATCAAATGGCCCCAGGGATGTCAGACTTCAAGTTTTGAGGTTTCATTTTTTTAAAGCAAACTGACAAGCATCTTGTTCTACCACACACAGAAAACCAACTGGCGTCCAAGTTTCCTTCCAAATACAATTTTTTTCCCCAGAGTTTGTTTCAAAATATGTAAAAGCAAAAAGACATTTTAAAGTCAATTCCTTGCCTAGAACTTGAAGAATGAAGAGTCGAGATTTAGATCCCTGGACTGAGCAATTTGCCGAACTTCCAGAGTTGTGGGTTTGTCTGTGGAGCTTTACAAACAAATCTAAGATTAAGCTGAGACTACAAAACATTTCTGACACTTCTCAAGAAAATGAACCATAGTATCATCAGGAAAAGCTTAAGCATATGTTGTTGTTTTCTTGTGTTTACTGTGCAGATGCACAGTGATAACTATTTGGGGAAATATTCAAGCCTGCATATTTTTTTAATCTTCACCCAGGTACTCCAGGTGCTCCATGACACCAGGATGGTCTTGAACTGTGACTCCTTCAACCCACTAGAACAAAGCCCGAAGCCCCAGTGAATGGCTACTATGTTGAGGCTGTAGTTCCTGAGGGGGAGAATTCAGTCACCTTGCCTAACCTAATGTCATGTTGCATTAAACTGCACCTTGCCACTGACTGACACTTCGTGACACCAGGCAACCCAACAATGCGTATATGCAGATGCAAAATGAAATTCTTCCTCCATCACCTCTTCACACCCTCACACACACAGTTTGGACAGCAAGAGGAGCCTGAATCTTTGGCAGATAAATAAGGCAGCAGCTTGAACACTCATGAAAAGGAGCTAATTTTTATTCCCGCAGCACAGAACACAATAGTTTTTGGCACTCTGAAGATCTAGCTATCCATTTGGAGGTGTGGGGCAGAGCCTTCCTTATATCAGATCCCAATTTTCAAAGGGGCTATAGGACACTGGAGGATTTGGCGGTGGAATTTAAATCTTTAATACACACTGCCAAATGGGCTTAGGTACCATACTTCAGGTTTAGTGGTAAAAAGAAACAAAGAAGATAAAAAGATTTGCAAACCAGCTGCACGTACACCTATGCCAATGACGCTTGAAATCCTGAGCAGTCTTGTTTTTAGGTCCAAGCATCCCAAATGTCGAATCTCAAGGTCTTGCCTCATAAATCTGGAAGCTGACTTCTATCATTGTGAGCCCTAATCAATCGATCATTCCCTCTCTCCTCCACCAGCTGGGCAGTACCTTCCACTCCATTTGCCACCTTCTTCTACCCATGCATTTGAGGGAAAAGAAACTACAATACTCTTTAGATTCACTTTTCCCAGCAAAAGTCTAGGGACTCATGGGCTGGGACATGACACTAATCCGCATTTGTGCAAGCACTAGCGTGTACCCAAATATTTCTGGGGCTCTCCAATAACAACTATAGGTGTGGCAGATCAGGTACAGGCTGAATAGCAGAGAACTGAACCCACCACACTTGTCAAGTCAACCAAAGGGATAAGTCAAACACACCTGAGAACATTATAGCTACATACACTCCAGTCTACACCTTGCACCGATGGTACAGAAAATGTTGGCGTTTCTCAATTCAAGTGTTCAATCTCCTCTTTTTATTTGTGTAAGAGGGCACGGTGGCTGGCTGAGTTGAGGCACAGATGCTACAGGTATAGGCAACCTTTCACCCCACCCCACACAGCCACTATATATCCTGGGACTTTTGTCTGCCAACTGGGAAGAGGGAAAGGAGTGATTCCTTTTTTGTTATGATGACAGCTTGTAGGGAGAGAATGATGTTGCTCTCTCCTCCCCAGGCCCTTGGGCAGAGTTTGAGCTTCTATGTTTCGAAGAGCAAGAACATAAAGGAGACAGGATATTTTCTTAAGAGATTTTCTGGATTCTGGGCAAAGCAGAGATAATTAGGAGCCAGGAAACAAAGGGTAGAGTAATTGGAATAAGAGTCCTTCTCCCACTTGGACCCAGGAACACTCTGCTCCCCCAAAGAGCTGGGCTCTGGCCAAAGCAGGGAGAACATCTCTGTCTCCAACTGGAGCAAGTGACTACAGTATCCCTAAAGACCTGCGTCTCTGTGGGACGAGCAGGCACAGCCCCCTGGACACAAGTGGTGATTCATTAGGGGTTCTGTCAGCCCTGGCAGTGACAAACCTCCTCCCAGCAGCTTCTTGAACTGGCCAGAGTAGAGAAAGAAAAGAACCACCTGCCCAATGGTGGATGAAACTGTCAGAATGAGTGGTCAGCTGCCCTAGAGGGAACCCCAAAAAAGACTTGGGTTCCTGAGATGCTGCACAGAAAACTACTGGTTCTGCTTGGACAGAATGGAACAAGAATAGATGTTTTGTGGTTATGAGCAATACTGTGGTTCCTTTGGTATTTACAGGTTTGTAAATCCGGGTGAGATTGCGTCTCACTTAAAACAAGCCATTAGCAGCATTAAATAGGAATGTACAGGTGTCAAGGCATTTTTATGTGGTTTTCTTCCATGAAGACCATGGATGCTCTGAATATCTGAGATTCTAGGTCAGCCCTACAGGGGATCACTGAGCCAAAGCTCTATGGAAAGTCACAGGAAGCAAATACTGAAACACTCTCAAATTGTGAATGTGAGGCTCATGGAGGCAGGGGATGTAAGAATTAAGGTAAAGGCCATGTGAGCCACACTTAGATAAGAGCAAGAGGGAAGAAGGTGGAGGAAGACAGAGCTTGTCAGGCAGGTCCACATTTGAGACCCAGCTGTGCTACTTACCAGCGGCATAACTTCTCTGAGCCTCAAGTTTCTCATCTGTAAAATGCGGGTGAGACTCCCCACCTCACAGATTGTCATGGCACATGATAAGCTCAATAAAGATCACTTCCTTCCCATCCTTCCCTCCACTCTCCCAACCTAAGGAACTTCCACTACATATGAGGTCCTTGTCACTTAAAAAAAAAACAGAAAAAATATTACAGATTCTCACTGATAGAAGGGACCCTAAAACTGTCATCCTCAGTGGGGACAATCTTGCCCCCAGGGACATCTGGCAATGTCTGGAGACATTTTTGATTGCTGCAACTTAGGAGTGATACTGGCATCTAGTGGGTAGAGGTTCAGGATGCTGCTAACCATCCTACAATATTACAGGACAGCCTCCCACAACAAAAAATTATCCAGCCCCAAATGTCACTAGTGCTGAGATAGAGAAATCCTGCCTTAAAGGACCTCTAACCCAACCTCCCACTAATTCAGGAATTCTCATTATAATACCTCTGAGAGATGTTCTTCCCAACTTTTCTCTGAACACTTTCAGGGACAGGGACTCACTGTCTCTGTTAAACCTCCATTGTCGATCAGCTCTCACTCTCAAGCTGATCTCAAGTGTCCAAGGCCCTGGGGGAGAACCAAGTTTGAATGGATAGAGTTCCCGCCCTCAGGAAGTCTACACCCTAACAGAGATGACAGAGAGATGAAAAACTGCAAAAGAAGGCAGAATAAATGTAGATTAAATATAATTTTAAGGAATATGCTGTATCCTCCAGGAGAAAGAACCCATTTAATTCTAACTGAGGTCATCTAGGATAGGTCAAGAAAAAATGACACATATTAAGAAAGTTAAAGGAACTGAAATAGAGACAAGGACATCCCTGGATGACAATACACCAAAAGGAAAAGCTGGCACCACAAAAGCGTGACAAATACTCAAGGGTCAGCAGTGGGATAGGCAGAGCTTAGAATCAGGAAAGTGATACAGTGGGAGATGAGAAGAGAAAGATGGGTTGGAGCCAGATTTATGGAAGGTCTCAAATGTCACCCTAAAGAATTTGGATTCATCAGGCCACATTCCAAGCAGGGCAACACCACAATGGGTCCTGTGGGAGGACAATGCTGGCTGCAGCAGCTTGGGGTATGACTGGAAAAGAGGGAGATTAGCATGGTATGAGGGGATACCAAGGTGAAAGCGGTTTTTGTATTTTAGGAGAGAGAGAGAGATGGTCATGTACTATGGAATGAATTGTGTGCCCCTCCCCACAAAAAATTCATATGTTGACGCCCCATTCAATGTGATGGTATTTGGAGATGAGGCCTTTCGGAGCAAATGAGGTTTAGGTAAAGTCATGAGGGTTGGATCCTTATAATGGGATTAGCACCCTAATAAGAAGAGACCAGAGAGCTTGCCCCTCTCTCTCTGCCATGTGAGGATAAGGCAAGGAGGAGGCCATCTGCAAGCCAGGAAGAAGGCACTCGCCAGAACCTACCCTGATCTTGGAGTTCCCAGGCTCCAGAACTGTGATAAAATAAATTTCTGTTGTTTAAGCCACCCAGTCTGTGGTATTTTGTTATGGCAGCCTGAGCTGACTAATGCAGCACATTAAGAGGAAACAGAAGGAATATACCAAAAGTGCAAGAAAGGGAGAGCATAGCTCTCAAACCAGGCTCTGGAGGCAGGAGACTGCACAGGCTCAGGTGGAATCGTAAGTGTTAGAAAGGAAGAAGACCACAGGGCTCACAGAGGCTGAGCCTGAAGGAGGAGAGGGCAGGTGATGATAGAATGAAATTGTAGAGGAAAGAAGAGCTTAGAGCTTAGCAAGTTCATTTCGGATAACCTAAGTTTTTAGTGAGATAAAGACAAGGTTATGGGTAGTATAAGAGGAAGATAATAGGTGGGACAAATAAGAAAAATGGAATGGTTTGGACCAGCTGCTCTTGAGCATAAGGTCAGAAGGCATTTGGGGTATATTACCACGGAAGGGAAACAGTAAGAGCCCAGCTGAGACTGGCTGATAGAAATTTGAAGAGCTGTACGCAGCCAAGTCTCACCATCCCTGCTGAGCATGGATGGTGGGATTTATCCAGGGTGGGGGATTATAGCAAGGCGGCCAAGAGAGGTCCCTCTGTGCCCAGTGATGGGATGGGGAGACAAAACCGAGTGGATTCTGCTTGGGGTGATGAAAAACTTTGAAAATGGTGGCAATGGTAGCACAACACTGTCGATGTAACTAATGCCACTGAATTGTACCATTTGGTACATTGTACCATTTTGGTAAAAATGGTTAAAATGGAAAATTTTATGCTATATATATTTTATCACAATAAAAAAATCATGTGGGAAAAACAAACTGGGTGGAAAGGAAAATGAAGCCTGAGAAGAGAGAAAGGGGGAAAAGGAAAAAAGGAAAGAGTTACAGAGAAAAAAAAATGTTGGGAGAGAAAGAGAAGGAAGCATGGATTTAAAGCTGGGCTATCCTTCCCCGACATACAGCTCTCCCACCACCACCAGCACCTGAGTCTTTTCTCTTCCAGTCTAAACAGTCCCATATACTAATAATATGGTGTTTATACACCTTGCCCTCGTCTACCCAATTCCTCTGTACTTAATCCAGTTTATGAATTGTCCTAACAGAAAGCCCAGAACTGAATACAAGCTCCACCATGGCATATGCAGAATAGAATCCAGTGCAATGGTTCTTAACTGGGAGCATTTTGTCCCCCTCCCACAGGGGACATTTGGCAATGTCTAGAGGTATTTTTGATTGCCACAGCTAGGGGCAGGGGGTGCTACTGATGGTTAGTGGGTAGAGGCCAAGGATACTGCTATTACACAAAACATAAGAAACCTCCCTCAAAAATATCTGGTCCAAAATGTCAATTACCCTACTGTAGGGCAACTATTATCGCCTACTATATCCCATGACCTGGACATTATGTCCCTATTAAGGTGGCCTGAGATAGATGCGATAGGCTCTTCTGGATTGTATTAAACTTGAGTCAATTAAAAACCCCAGGTCTTTTTCACATGAACTGCTCTTAAGATAGGCTTGTTCTTGTGCAGCTGAGGCTCTGGGCCACTGGGAAGGACTTTATATTAATCCCTATAAAATGCTATCCTCTCAGTCTCAGTTCCTGGTTACAACCCATGGAGATACTGAGAAGCTCGTTTCTAACATTCAGTAAAGGAGTTTTTGTCCCAGCTCTTCCCTTCCAGCAGCAGCTCCCAAATAGGGGACTACAAACATTTTCTGGGCTGACAGGGGTGGCTGCCAGTTTGCAGCATCATGTTCAGCTAGTCTCCTGCCAGCTTCGACCAAGATGATCCAGGTCTTTACCTAAGCACCCCAGGTGAGAGCAGCCCTCTAGATGACAGCACCCCCATCATCTCTCCCTCCTGCACACCTCACTGCCAGATACCACAGCTTCTCCCCTGCCCTGTGAGGAAAAGAAGGGAGCAGAAACGGCTGAGATGCGTCAGGCCAGAGATGTACGTGTACGTGGCTTGGCGGTGGGAGAGTTGTTTCCCAACCACTCTCGCTATAATGTAAAATATTTGAATTGAATGCAACGGTGTTAAGAGTGTGTTTCTTCTATTTTATCAGCAGAGCTACGTGAACCTGAACTTTCCACTAAGTCTAAAAAACAATTGAGTTCACAGGCTGACATTAAAGCACCATGCTACAGTGCACTGTCAAATTTAAATCTCCAAAATGACAAATCTATAGAGAGAAAATTACAGAAATTAGATTCATTGCAATTTCAAAAATTGAATTTTTATGTTGCAATCATTCATGTCATATCCATTACTTTATTTTATTTTAATGTCAGTATAAGCCACCCAATTATGCTCCTTTAAGAAGGGTTGTCATTTCTTATGACATAATATCCTTCCTTTTCTTAGTATTAAAGTGTCTTATCTTAGTAAAGTGTTGGTGAAATTAACAGATGACAATTTATATATTTACATCGTTACTTGACAAATATGAAAAGGTGGAGACCCTGTATCATTTCCTAAATTTTTTCTACAACTTTACCAGACTGTGAAACCCAAAATTCTAGGAGCAGTTGACCTAAAGATTTGATAAATACACCTGCAATGTTTTCATGCAAGTCTCCGATGAGAAATACCATCCTGGAAAGGATTATATACAAAACTACGAAGCATGGCCCTGGGGATCATCCTTCAGGTCAACATCAATTCATAAATGAATGCTTTTAGAGTATGTTTGTTCAGAAAACTATAAATCTGCCTAACTATATTATCAACAAGTTCACATTTAACCATCTTACCCAAAAGATTGTCCTGAGAAACTGTTAAAGGCCCCGTTGAAATCAAAGTGAACTTGTCTGTGAGACAATGGATGAACTGGCCCAAAATCTGGAGACACTTGCATTTTATTTTTCCTGTTAATCATGTACTCCCCCTTCTCTTGGTAACTGCACCCTGGTTTTCCTTTAGAGAACCACCACTCAGCCACTTTGAGTCCATATGGTGCAGGTATTGACTCCTCCCCACAACTGCAGGGAAAGGCATGTGGCCCAGGCCTGATCAATCAGCACCATCCATCCCCCTGATCACAGCTTTGGCTTAAGGATGGGTATATGCCCCATGACAAACCAATGAGACACAGTTCCAGAAGTTTCGTTCTACTTTTTGATTAAAAAAAAAAAAAAAAAAGAGGCATCTTCCCATTGCAATTTCTAAGAGAATGTGATATAAGCCTGGGATCACTTTGCGCTCTTATATACAGCCAGCCCAAAACAACAGAGTGAAGAAATGGAGAGAAAGTGAGATTAACACCATGATGATACCATTGGAGCACCTTAATCCAGGAAGACTCAGGTTACATCTACCACTATCTTTGGTTGCATGAGCCAATTAAATTTCTCCTTTTTACTTAAGCCACTTTGACTTGGCTATTAATCTTTTGCAAGTAAAAAGGTTTGGCTGCTACATAGATTCATTTAAGAACGTGAGTTTGGTGAGTTCTGTCATTTCATTCACCACACAAACATTTAATGCACACCTTCAAGGTTCCTGGCACTGTACTAAACTCAAAGACACAACAGAGAATAGACTTGGCCCTGGCCTTTGAAGAGGTAGTCTAGTGAAGGAGACAGACTCCTAAGGACACAGATTACAAGAAGATGTGTGGTCAGAGATAAAGTCAAGTATGATTAATGTAGGAGCACAGAGACCAAACTGAACTGATTCTACCTTCCGGGGTCCAAGAAGCCATAAGAAAAAAAATGATATTTGAGTATATTCTTGAACTAGCTCCAGGGGAGTCAATCATTTCTCTTCTAATGTTCCCATCTGTTTAACTTTTTAAAAATTCAGAATTTTGCCAAGAAGAGATATTAAGATCACTAGGCTAGGCTACGCTTTTTGGAATACAAATTTCTCCATTAAAAATAATAAGAAGGATGGATAATGTAGAAACCCTCAGCACCTCCCTCATTCTCCATGATTTTCCTAAGATTATAGGACAGAAGTCTGATGATCAAAACTAAGTTTGTTCTGTTTCTCTGGATGAGATTCATCTGGACTCAGAGCTAGCTTAAAGCACTTTGAGGCTCTCTTTCTATGTTCTAACCAAATTGGATTTTGATTTTCTCTTTCTCCCATTTGTTCCACACTGTCCTATATTAAGGTCATTCTTCTAGAAGGAAAAATTGAATCAAATGAGAAAAAGTGTCTCTGTGTCATCTGTTAACCTTATACGTTCTCTTTCAAGCCTGGTGCCCACTTTTTTTCCTTTTCTTCTACTTCCCCTAAACATAGTTAATGATAATCTTAAATTCATGATAATTTCTGGTACATAGGACTTATCTGACATATCTCTGAAATTTTCTGCTTAAAGGACAATAATTTGGGTGAATAACAATTTTGTGTTCTTACTAATTATAACTTTATTTAATAGAGAAAATTCTCAAAGAAAAACCAGTATTTCTTCATCATCTTTACAAAAGATGTTTATAAATTTTTACCCTCCCACAGTTGCTGCTGTTGAATTGGCTGCTCCCAAAGCTGATAAAGCTAGAGTTGGTGCCAGGTACTCTCAACAGATGCAGAAAAGGCATTTGAAAAAATTCACCATTCATAATGGTTTAAAAGACAAAAAAACTCTCAGTAAACTAGGGTTACATGACAACTCCTCATTCTGATACAGGGCATCTACAAAAAAACCTACAGCAAACATCAGACTTAATGATAAAATATTGAATGTTTTCAACAAAGATTGGAACAAAAATGTTCAGCATAATTTCTATTGAGCATTGCACTGAAAGTTCTAAACAGTGTAATACAGCAAGAAATAAATAAAATACAAAAGATTAGAAAGAAGTAAAACTGCCATTATTCACAGATGACATGATTGTAAATGAAGAAAACCTCATAGAACTTCAAAAAAAAAAAAAAAACTTACCAGAACAAGTGGATTTAGCATGGTCTCAAAATAAATGGCCAATACATAAAAATTAATTGCAGTTATATAGAATAGTAACAAACAATTAAAAATGAAAGTTAAATGTAATACCATTTAAATTAGCATTAAAAGTCTGAAATCAAAGAATAAATCTAACAAAGGATATGCAAACCTTTATAATAAAAATTACAAAATCAGCCCGGGCACGGTGGCTCATGCCTGTAATCCTAGCTCTCTGGGAGGCCGAGGTGGGCGGATTGTTTGAGCTCAGGAGTTCAAAACCAGCCTGAGCAAAAGCGAGACCCCATCTCTACTAAAACTAGAAAGAAAGTAATTGGACAACTAAAAATACACAGGAAAAATTAGCCAGGCATGGTGGCGCATGCCTGTAGTCCCAGCTACTCGGGAGGCTGAGGCAGGGGGATTGCTTGAGCCCAGGAGTTTGAGGTTGCTGTGAGCTAGGATGACACCACGGCTCTCTAGCCCAGGCAACATAGTGAGACTCTGTCTCAAAAAAAAAAAAAAAAAAAAACTATAAAATCATGTTGAGAAATATCAAAGAAATCTAAATTAATAAAGTTATATACAATGTTCATGGACTGAGTAATGTGAAACTAAATATTTTTAAAATATGCATTATCTCAAATTGTTACAGAGATTTAATACAATACAAATCAAAATCCCAGCAGGATTTTTTGAAGAAATTGACAACTGATTCTAAAATGTAAATTTAAACTGAAAAGATCTAGAATAGCCAAGCAGTCACAAAAAAAGAAATTCTTATACTGCCTAATTTCAAGACTCACCATAAAACTGCAATAACCAACAGAGTGTGGTATGAGGATAAAGCCATAGATCTGCAGAACAGAATGGAGAATACAGAAATAGACACACATACCCAGTTAAATGATTTTTGACAAAGTCACCAAGTCAAAAAGATAGGAAAACAAAAGCATTTCTAGCACAAAGTACCAGAACATTTGGAGACTTGTATTTAAAAAAATGAACCTCAACCTTTGTCTCACACCACACACAAAAATTAATTCCAGATGCATCATAGACTAAACATAAAAGCTGGAACCATAAATTTCTAGAAGATAAAATTCTTTTATAACTTTAAAGTAGACAAAGATTTCTTAGACAAAATACAAAAAGCCAACCACAAAAGAAAAAAAATAATTATACATTGGACCTCATCAAAATTTAAAATTTATGCTCATGAAAAACACAAGCAAGAATATGAATAGATAAGCCAGAAACTGGGAGAAAAATACTTTCAATTCATAAATCTGACAAAGAACTTGTAGCCAGAATATATAAAGAACTTCTACAAGTAAATGACTTTTTAAAATAACAATAATGAGTAAAAGACTTAAACACACTCTTCACAAAGATACAGGAATGAAAACAAAACATACATGAAAAGATGTTAAACATCATTACTCATCAGGGAAATGCAAATTAAAACCACAATGAGATACCACTGAAGACACATTTGAATGCTAAAAACAAAGGGACTGACAAAACTAAATGTTGATGTGGATGTACAGCAATTAGAACTCTTACACACTTCCGATGGGCTTGTAAAATAAACAACCACTTTGGAGAACTCTTTGGTGGCTTCTTATAAAGTTACACCTACCCTTTGGCCCAGCAATTCCACTCCTGGATATTTACCCAAAATAAATGAAAATATATTCATACAATGGAACACTAATTGACAATAAAAATGCACCACCAATACATGCAAGCAACCCTTAGTAGAAGCTCAACCCTTTTTGGCTATGGCAAGGATAAGGAGAACAAGTGGGGGCTTAGCTATCTAAACAATCAGAAAGCCACTAAGACCATAAATTCCACCACCTCCCAGGCCAGCCGTTCCTTCATGCAGTGATTCCGATAGGACAGATGAGGGCCCAGAGTTACTGACATGTGGGTCCCAACTACACAAGCAAGAGAAACCACACACAGCTGCCATGCTCAAGAAGGTCTAATGCTCACAGACTCAGGTTTTCCTCTAATATCCAGCTCACTTTTATCTCCATAGGATCATATGACTCAGGCATTGTTCTCTGAATAAATGCCTTCTGCTATGATTCGAATATTTGTCCCTTCCAAAACTCATATTGAAATTTAATCCCCAATGTGGCAGTATTGAGAGGTGGGGCTTTTAAGAGGTAGTTGGGTGATGAGGGTTCTGCCCTCATGAATAGATTACTCCATTCAGGGATTAATGGATTAATGGGTTAATGGATCAATGGGTTATCAAGGGAGTAGGACTGGTGGCTTTATAAGAAGAGGAAGAGAGATACGAGCTAGGATGCTCAGCTCCCTTGCCATGCGATGCCCGGTGCTGCCTCAGGACTCTGCAGAGTCCCCACCAGCAAGGAGGTGCTCAACAGATGCAGCCCCTATACTACGGAGTGCTCAGCCTCCATAACTGTAAGCAATAAATTCCTTTCTTTATAAATTACCCAATTTTGGATATTCTGTTATAAGCAACAGAAAATAGACTAAGACACCTTCCAAATTCCATCTCAGTTCCTTCTCTCTCTTTTGATTGAAAGGATGCCACACTCAACAGTTCTTCCTTTTCATCATGCCTAGGCTACCTAGGACCTTGCTGACCAAGACATGTTCTTCTTGTCAAAGAAATCATGTTTAGATGCTTATTGCAAAAGATTCAGCATGTTCTGTTTTTACTAACATATCATTAAATTTTTCCCAAACATACATGACCACATACAGATAGCTTTTTATACAAAGAACCTCAAAGCCAGTACATTGCCCATCAAGACTACTTAACATTTTCTCACATTTCTATACATTCAATTGCCCTCTTAGTCAGCACAACCCATCACTCTGAGGCAATATTCAATTGTTCCACAAAATTATTATTATATATGTGCCAGGTGTTGTGTAAGAAGGAAGTCAGACATGTATTGTGAATAAGACACATCTGTGAGCCAAAGGAAAGCAGACCAACAGTCAACCAACTGAGGAGTCACCACTGGAGACTTCTCGTTTAGAGGCCAAAGAAAACAAGAAGTTTTTTTAATCAGCCTGGAATGGTGTGAGCAACATGTTAACTTCAGTCATGGGGATGGGCCGAAGACTTTTCAAGGTTCTTTCCATCCTTCAGAGTACAATGGTATAGAACCAAGAACAAACCACCCTGGAAGATGTACATATTACACTTCCTGGATTTCAACTTACCAAAACCACCACAGAGAAATAAACAATGTAAACAATGGTGAGTGCATCAAGAAAACAGATCTAAAAATGATCTAGAATATACCATATAAAGGTAAATAAAATTTCACCTTTGGTGTCCTTTATCTGAAAACCACACTTGGCAAACATGATAGAATCAGAAAAGAACAATGTTCGATGCCATATTAAATAATAACCACTATTAAGTGCCTACTACATGCCACATACTTCAATTCCTTCCTACATACCTGAAGGGGGTTGGATATTAATATCTCCATCTTACAGATTGGAAGTCTGAGGTTACAGTGGTTAAGCTATTTGTCTAATATTACTGACCTATTAAGTAGGCAGAAGGATTTGAACCTAAATCTCACTCCAAACTATATCTTCCACTTGTCCATGCTGCCTTAAAGTTCTTGAAAAACTTAGAGACCTTCGTTTGACTCCCAAAGAACATCATTCTATGAACTACTGTAAGAAGTAAGGTCAAAGGTCCTACACACTTCGCACTTCTCCCTGTACCAACTGACACTGCCAAAAGACACCCACTACCTGTGGCCACCATCCAAATGGCCAGAGAAATCTTCCCTAACCCAAAAGGCATGGATACTAGTGAGGCTCTGTCTCTGACTGGCACTCTGAAACTCCATGTCTCAGTTTCCTCTCCTGCTACACAGGATAATATCTGTCTTTGCCTGCTCACAGTCTCATTATTAGTTAAATAATTAGAGTTAACAGACTTTAGACAGGTAAGAAATTCCTCTTGCTTGTGAAGACATTTTCACTTTGCACAGAGGTCCAGCATGGAGGAGCAGAAGGAAGGCTGAGCTCAGAGTCAGAGGACCAGAATAGAAGTTCATAGTTCAGCCACTACTTCCCATGTAATGTGGTTCAGATGTTTGGCCCCTCCAAATCTCATACTGAAATTTGATCTTCAGTGTTGAATGTGGGGCCTGGTGGGAGGTGTTTGGGTCATGGGGGTGGATCCCTCATGAAGGGCTTGGTGTCCTCCCCATAATAATGAGTGAGTTCTCGCTTTATTAGTTCACACAATAGCTAGTGGTTTAAAAGAGCCTGATACCTCCTCCTCCCTCCCTTGCTCCTGCTCTCACCATGGGACACACCTGCTCCTCCTTCACCTGCTGCACTGATTGGAAGCTCTCTGAAGCTCCCACGAGAAGCAGATGCCGGCACCATGCTTCTTGGTCAGCCTGAAGAACCATGAGCCAAATAAACCTCTTTTCCTTATAAATTACCCAGTCTCAGGTATTCCTTTATAGCAATGCAAAATGGACTGACACACCATGTGATCTTGGACAGGTCATTTCCCTGCTTTGAGCCTCAATGTCTTCCTCATCTAGAAAATAATGCCATTGCACCGGATCATTACTTCCTCAAATATGGCCCACTGCCCAGTAACAGACCATAAAGGCTCTCTTGATAGGTCTCAAAGTTAACTGAAAAATAAAGGTCTTTTTATTAGTTGTATGAGTAAATGGCATCTCATTCCAAAGTGTTATTTTTGTATACAACTAAAGGTTGTTAACAGTCAATTAAAATTAGTGTGTTTCTAGTTTATTCAGGACTCAACTACTTGGGAATATTCAAAGCTCCTACTTTGCATGAATATATGCAGAGGGTTATAAGGCCCACATTTTTAGGAAGACTACGCTGATATCAATATCATTGCTATCTTCAGTTGATTGTGGCTTTCAGTTACTGTTATGACTGCTTATAAATTAATGTTAATAAGCTCCATAATCATCAATTTCGATTGCAGTGTGTCATTTGGTGAACCCTACCATGTGTGGTGGTACTTATTTGGATCCACAGTGTTTGAGACCTATAATTTTCAGTAGTTGAGCTTTCAAGCGTATAAGAATTTTATGGTATGTCAATTATATCTCAATTTTTTAGAATAAAAAAACCCTTCAAACTCTAACAAAAAAAAAAGAATTAGATTCAAAAATGTGTGATAGAAAATATAAAACAGGGTAATGTCGTAGAGAGTGAATGAAGAGGTTTCTTTGCCAAGTCAAAGGATCTTCAAAGACTTCTCTGGGGAGGTGACATGTAAGTCTGAATAATGAGGAGCAAGCCAGTGAAGATCTGGGTGACACTATGGCAGGCAGAGGGACCAGCAAGGAATAAAGGTTCTGAGGCAGGAACAAGCTTGCAATGTGTCATGGTCTGGATTGTCATCCCATTCTCATTCTCCTTCCTCTGTGGGCAGGATATACTACCTTGCCCCGATGTTGAGTTTGGCCATGTGACTTTGCTTTGGGCAATGGAGTATAGCAGAAGTGATAGGAACAAAGGCTTAAAATGTACCTGTGCAATACGCTTGCCCTCTTGGGCTACTGCCTTGCAAGAGGAAGCACCTGCCCCGAATAGCTGCTGCCCCTTCATTCTGGGTTCCAGAATGACCACACACGGAGCAGACTAGAGCCTACACTACTATAAAGAGCCAAGCCCAACTGTATTTTCAGCTTGAAACAGAACTTCCCAGTCGAGCTCAGCCTAGATTAGCTGATTCAGTCAACTTGTAGTCCTATAAAAGGGAGAATAAATGCTTATCATTGCATGCTCCTGAGTTTTGGAGTAGTTTATTATACAGCAATAGCTGACTGATATAGCATGTTCAGACAGAGAGAAGATTGGTACAATTATGGTGAGCAAGGAAGATGAGTAGTGATATGGATGAGACAGGAAGGAGTCACATAAGGTAAAGCTTTACAAGAAAGTTCTTTAGTTTGTATTGTATTTTAAGCATATTGGTAAATCATTAGAGAGTTTTAAGCATAACAGTAACACTATCTGACTGTTGTATGTAGGATGGATTGCAGAGATGTATAAGTGGATGACAGGATACCAGTTACAGAAAGCTATCATGATATCCTAAACAAGAAATGACAGTAACCAGGAGTAAGGTTATAGCTGTGGAAATGGTGAGATGTAATCTAATTCGAGATATATTTTGGAGGTAGAGGAGATGGTACTAATTAATAGACTGGATTAGGGGTATAAACATAAGAGTATTTAAGGATGGTTCCCTAAGTTTGGGGCCTAAGCAGCTGGGTAGATGATAGAGCTATTTACTGACATGGGAAGGCTTGGGATCAGGGCAAAGAGATGTCCAGAGTGGGGAGATGGGGAGAGTGGGCAGTTCTGGCATCTTATGTTTGAGATGCTAACTAGGTGGTTAGATATTCAATTCTGCCTTTCAGGGAAGTGTTGTGAGCCAGAAATATAAATGTGAGTATCCTCAGTGCACAGATGATATTTGAAGCCATGAGATCTTCCAAGCCAAGCGATCACCTGAGAGGTGGAGAAGATATCTCAGAGCTCAGTCTGACACCTGGAGATACAGGAGCTGAGAAAGCCAGCCAAGATTACAGAGAAATACGGGTCTGCGAGGCAAGAGGAAAAGTAGGCAAGGATGATAGCAGGAAACCAAGAGAAGAATCGTGGCTCCAATGTGATTCATTCATAGCTTTGTGCAATTGCTAAAGAAGATATACAACTAATTACAAAAGAAAATAAGGAAAAGACAAGGAAAACTTTGAACAGTAATATCTCACCATTGTAACAACTCACCTCTAGACAGTAGGGATAGGTTTGGCAGGTGAGTCAGGGGTATTGTGCCCTGTATAAGTAGGTTTTAGTGAGAAAAGTTTCAGAGTCATTGGATTTAATGGTTTCTACAAGCCCTTCAAGCTCTGTAGGGTCTTTGACTACAGACTGGTTAGGAATCTACATTAGCTCAGTGGAGATCACCCAATGTACATATCTCATGGAGATGTAGATGCAGAGACAATCTAGGTAGGAAGAACAGAATACAAAGAGCTCTTTTATTCCCATACCTCTTCCACCTCCAAAAAGAAGCACAGCTATGGATTGGGGATACCAAGGAGCAGAGGGTGGAGTTTGCAATGTGCCATGAGGAGAATGGCTAGGCCCGTGGGAGTCGAGATCCTTGAGTCTAGAGGAAAGGCACTGGGGTGTTTGCTTTTGCTTGGAAGCATTTCAAGTCATTTCCCTCTTGGTTTCCTTTACTTCCTCTTTGAACTTTCTTCCTTGCCTATGACCATTAAGGTTAGACATGGCCAGCACCTTCTCCAGCTTGGGACAGTGTGTCCTCCACAGCTCTTCATCCCCAACAGAGCCAAGCAGGAGCCCAGCTGGTGCCTAGAAGGAAACAGTCTCCCCTGGGAAAAAGAAGTCCTTCCTACTGCAAAGTCTGCCTCAGTAGAAGATTGCACCAGAGCTTAGGAGCAAAGTCCCAGCTAATAACAAAAATGTTTCTTTAAGGGCTCCTTATCTTCTAGCCCTTTTGTTCAAAGTGTGGTACATGGACCCGCAGAATAGTGTCTTCCGCGAACTTGTTAGAAATGCGCAATGCCTGATTACTGAATTAGATCCACGTGTTACCAAGATTCCCAAAAGGTTCACATGCACGTTGAAGTTTGAGAAGCATGACTCCAGCATATATTTCCCTTGGGACTTTGCAGGAAGGGGTGGCTGATCAAACACAGGATTGTGTATTCATCAGTTCCCTGGACAAATACCCAATGTAATCTCCGTGAACACACAGTACCAGAATTCTGAATATCAAAAGAGGTTTATACAAGACTTGGAGTATTCCATGGCAGAACTAACCTTGATGGGTTTGGGTGGCTCGTCCACATTTTCCCTGAAGTACCCACCACTGCCCACAGTCACTCTCTAAGGAAGGAAGCCCCAAGTTCTTAGGAATATTAACAGAGATGAAAAGAAGGACTCTGATGTTCTTGGTGGCTTGACAGGGAGAATTCAAGATGCCTCTGCCCTTTTTATCTTAACCAGAGATATTAAATAAGTCCTAATTATGCCTTATGGACTTGAGAGATCTGGAGTCAATTCAGTCACAATCGGAAGATGGCATCATCTGTGAGCAGTTAGAGGGGAACGGAAGCCCTTCTGCCAGGCGATGCAATGTGACACTTCCTTAAGTTGAGATAGAAGAAACACCAAATGGCAGTAGCAGAAGCCCAGGATCTATGAGGGAAAGATAAAAGGTCTGCATCTGGAACATGAACTAGGAATCAGACTTGCTTCAAGGCAGAGGGAAAAACACGAGAAGGCAAGGAGGCTTCAGGAATTCATAAGTGCACAGAAAGCTACTATTTGGGCTTTGGAATGAGAACATCAGAAACCCAGGGAAAATTAGAATCAGCTTAAAAATTGGTTTTCATCTTCAAGTCATAACAAGAAAAGAGGAAAGAGAAAGAAGAAAAGGAGAGGGGGAACTCAGGACCAGTAAATAATATTAAGCCTAACAGTGGCAGAGAAGGAACCAACAGGTTGAAGCCATTTAAAAAATAAGTTAAACCTATCAAAAAAGAAGGAAGGGACCATCAGAGCGAATTGAAAATAAAAGATTAGAAAAGTATATTCAGATGTCTTTTCTGCAAGCAAGAAGGTGCTAGAAAAAGAATATTCCTAATATCACCGAAACAGAAAAATTACTTGAGCCCAAAGAAATCAAATGCTGCGACCTTGGACACCAGCAATAGCAGGAATCTGTTAAAAGGATTTTCCATTGAAAACCAAGGAGGAAGGAGCCCTACATCTAAGGGGCTCCAGGGCCAGGGGCAGCCATGGAAGTTGCAAAATGATATCATAAGGCTAAGAAAGCTTCAGGATTCTGCAGGTTTGGAAAATGGCCCGAGGAGAAGAGCAAGAACCTGGGACCAGGGAAACGCAAGGCCAACTACAGAGTCGCCTGTCATAACATGGGTTTCCTGCTCCCGGAGCTAGCAGGGACTGCTCAGTCTTTCTTCAACCAGGAAGACCTTCTCCCTTCCCAGTGTGAGGAGTGACAGTCAAGTGCAGGGTGAGATTGCGAGTATGGACTGGGAAGCCAGACAGCCAGGACCAGTTCCGCCACTTCCATGTGAGTGACCTTGGACAAGTTACCCAAATTCTGAAAAGTGGGGACGGTCAGTGTGCATCTCATAGGGTTGTTGTGAGGACTGAGTGGGCCAGAATAGTGCCCTGGCATGTAGTTAGCACTAAGCAAGTGTTAGCTCTTCTTCCCTCACTGAAATACGAATTCCACAGGGACAGGGGAGTATTGGTCACTGCTGTAGCTTTGGCACCTAGGATAGTACGTGGCAAACAGTAGTTGCTCAATAAATATTGGTTGAGGGAATGAATAGCTCATTCTCTAAATCTTCCTCCTAGTATAATGTTGGTGCTCGTGGTGGTATACCTGGGTTGCTGTCTCTTTATTCTGTTGCCTGTCTCTGGGTGAATCCTTTAAAAACCTCCCCCTCCAGAACCACTTGAGTTTTCTGGGCCATTTCCCAACTTCCTTTCTCATTGTATCCCCCCATTTACATCAAGCACGCCTTCCTGGGAGCCCTGCAGAAAGTGGGGAGAGGTCACTTTCTCTCCCGGGAAATGGCAAGGGGGTGGGGGGGACATGTCCACTATCATGACTGGCAATTACCCAGCTGAATCCCACCCGAATCCCACTGCGCGTCAGTTGAGCAAAGGCCCCCATGGCTTTCACTTTGCAAGGTTTCTGAGAAGACACTGTGAAGGGAGTGACAGAAATGGTGAAGTGCTTTTACCATGCCACAGCTCCCACTCTCTCTGCCTTGACAGAAAATGTAAATACAGGCAGGCAAGCAACTGGGTTACTGTCTGCTGGGAGTGGTTAAGAGCTACACAGCACAGCAGGAAGCCAAGACACAGCATCCATTTACACTGAGCATTTGGCTCCCAAGAAGCAACCTGGCAACGTAGTGTGTGTCCTGCCCATGCCCAAATACGGCACAGAGAACGTAGTAACATTGACAGTTCATAAGTTCATTTTTACCCAAGGGCACTCTCCCCTGCAGGCATCGCTATGCAATGTCAGTGGGCCCTGGAAGGTGTTGCCAAGCCACTGCAATCTTATTAGGGCTCGGCTGATCCACGTGGCCTCCTTCCCTGCTCCTCGTCAGACAGGGGGTCCAACAGCACTTTCTACGATGACAGCTGTGCTGTCCAACACAGTAGCCAACACAACATGACTGCTAGCACTTGAAATGTGGCTGGTGCAACTGGAGCTGAATTTTTAACTTTATTTCATTTTAATTAATTTAAATTTAAATAGCCACACATAGTTTGTGGCAACTATCTTAGACAGCTCAACTCTAAGGTGCTAAAAGAGCCCTACTTATACCTCTGCTCCCAGGTCTAATATCTCAGTGATTTGCTCCTCCAATAGGAGTCCACTTTCAGGGAATACACTTTATTTAAGCAAAGTCTGGCTCTACTTCCTGGGGTTAAAGACCAAGTGCACTGCCACCTCCAAGGAATAAACAAATAAGCCCATCCTTCTAATCTTCACAGTGCTTCACAAGTTTGCAAAGTTCTTCTCCAGACACTGCCTCACTAGTGATGCACGGTACCCTGGGAAACAGGGTATATTTCCCCACTTTACAAATGGGGACATGGTCTAAGGTCACAAAGCTAGTCATGGCCAGGCTGGCACTTGAATCTTGGTCCAAGTCCAGAGCCCACACTGTTATTCAATTTCATCAGAAAAGAACGAAAGGAAAAAAAGAAAATGCCTCTTTGAAAACATCAAATTTGCTAGGATGAATATAAGCAGCAAAGTGACCCAGATTTTGGTTCCACAGCAGCTCAGACCAGTTTCTCCCAGGTCGCTGTGTCTGAGCTGCAGTGCTCCTGGTTTTAACATCAGTGGTTCTCCATCATCTGCACTCCCCGCGCCCCAGAAAACCCAGCCACCTGACAGCACTTCAGCGCCCTCCCATTCACTCTCTCAGTCCCTCCACTCTTCGCTCTTCTCTTCATGTGCCAGGCCCCCTGCGAAGCACTGCCCCTCTGCCCAGAATGCCTCCTGCCTCCCCCTCGACCTGAGGAAAAGCCCCCCTCGCCAAGGCCTGGAGCATCCTCTTCTGGAATGTTTCCCAGAAAAACATACACACACACCCCTCTTCCAGCCCTCAGCAGAAATTGTTGTGGTCTTACAATCCTCTATATTACATTTTCTCACCTGCATCACAGACAATTCTGGATGCTTTTCATTACTTCATTTCTTAACGTTACTAAGATACAGATCCTCTCCCCTCAGCCTCCTAAGTAGCTGGGACCACAGGCGTGTGCTACCACACTCAGCTAATTTTCTAAATTTTCCATAGAGACAGGATCTCGCTTTGTTGCCCAGGCTGGTCTTGAACTCCTGGCCTCAAGTGATCCTCCCCCACCAGCCTCCCAAAGTGCTGGAATTATAGGCCCAAGCCACTGTGCTCAGCCTGGTTCCTTTTTAAAAGAGAACAACGTTAGAGCCAAAATAACAAATTGAGGGGACTGAGATTCAAACCAGGCTATCAGACTCCAGAGCCTGCATGGGCTCTGGAATAGGGGAGGATAATAAAAATAAGAGTAGGAAAATAAAAATGGTAGAGGAGAAAGCGATACCCCTCTGGGGAGGGGAGGTGTAAGGCAGGGGAAAGGGTCCAGGAATTATTAATTTTTTCTTTAAATATTTTAGAAATGTTTCTCTTGCTATGGTAAAAATAAAGAACTTTGTAATTTGAAAAATAAATACAGAATGTTCTATGAAATAAATAAATTTATGCTGTATGTTAGACAAAGGGCAATAGAGAGCAGACCTGAGAAATCCCATGGTACCGAGTAGACCATGGTCCTCTCTGGGTAAGGAGAAAAGCCAGGCTGGTTCTAGAGCTTAAAGATCATCCCACACCACAGTGAGGGGTGCCGGCTTCGACGCTGGCTGAGTGCCTGACTCTCTTCCACGCTGGTGCCACACTGTGTATGGACAGGCTCTCCTCAGTCAGGGGTTGCTGCGGCTGCTCGGGCAAGATGAGGAGACCACGGGGAAGAAGACACGACCCCTGCCCTGCCCTCTCACTGCGGCCGGTGAGGGCACAGACAGCTCGAGAGAAGGCACACTCCATCACATCGCCACATTTATTTTCTTCTATTTCACACCTTCTTCTCTCACCTCAGACCTCCACCCCTGTTTGCCCTCAGCTGATGACTTCACTTCTTATTGCACTGAGAAAAGAGAACTAGCGCATCTTTGCACCTTCAGATCTGCCAAGCTCAGGGGCCTGTATTCAGCATTCTCTGCCTTCCCTCCTGGTGCCAAGGATCAGCTCACCCGGCTCCTAGATGAGTGAGTACCTCCACTCACACATGGGATCCCCGCCCCTCGCACCTGCTCAAGGACTGCCCTCCTGCTACCAGCCACCTTGTCTACTACACCATTCTTCACAGTCCTACCAAATACGTTACAATATGTCTGACCTTAAAAAAACTCCCTAGACCCGAAGTTATATTCCAGCACCTGCCTCGTTATTAAAAAAAAAAACACGAACAGGTAGCTATATTTGCTGTCTCTGTTTCATTATCTTTCTTTCTCTCTTAGCCTCCCTTCAAATAAGCTTTCATGCTGGCCTCCCCCATTGTTCTAGTCAAGGCTAAGAAAAGCTCCTCATCTTGCCAAACCCACTGGACATTTTTAGTCCTCATCTCTCTTGACCCCCAGCAGCATTTGTCCCGACTGTCCACCCCCTTCTTCTTAAACTGTTGGCATCTATTGCAAGACACTCTCTGAGTTTTCCTCTGAAGTTCCGGGTTGGTTCTTCTTAGTCACCTTTGCTGGCTCCTTCTTCTCTTCCTGATTCTAGCTGTCAGAGATCCTAGGGATTGGTCTGGAACCCCTCTCTGTCTACACTCACTCCCCAACACTCAATTTGGGTTGGCACCAAAATTAGCTGGAGACTTATTAAAACACACACCACTGGACCCCACCGCCAGAGTTTCTGATTTAGTCAGGCTAGGGAGAAGCCTGAGATTTTGGGTTTCTAACAAGTCCCTAGGTGGTGCTGTTGCTGGTCCAAGAACCACACTTTGAGAGCCTCTGTCCTAAATAATCTCATCACTCCCTTGGCCTCAAATACCACCCTCATGCTGGTGGCCCCCAGAAATACACCTCCAGCCCTGCCTCTCCCCATGACTCTGGACTTGTATGACCTAATGCCTTCCCGACATCTCCTTCTAGACATCTAATGGGCTCCTCAAACCTAACATGACCAAATGACAGCAGCACCTCCCCTCGTCTTTCTAATGGCAAGAGCGAGGAGGCCACCTTGATTCCATGAGCTCCCTCATACCCCATGTCCAACCCATCAAAATCCTGCTGTCTCCACCTACGACGTACAAATATTTCCCAATCCTGACTGCTTCTCCCCACCTCCTCCATGATGATCCTTGGCAAAGCCATCATCTCACTTGGATTCCTGCAGGTCTCCCCCTGTCTGGTCTCTCTAGTTTCATCCTATCCCCCACAGAGCAGTCAGTCATATTTGAAAACCACAAATCATACATCATTGCCCTGCTCAAAATACTCCAACTGCTTCCCACTCACGGAAAATAAAATCCAAACTTCTTTCCACACCCTCTAGGGCCCAGTACAATCTGGCATCTGCTTACCTCTCTGGCCTTATCTCCTGCTGCTCTCCTCACCTTTCCACTTCAGTCACCCTGACCTTCTATATTTCCCCAAACTCGCCAAGCTCAGACCCTTGCACTTGCTCTTGCATCCACCCAGGGTTGGCACATGGCTTCTTCCATCATCTCAGGAATCTCTAATATCAACTCCTTCTTGAGGCTTTTTCCAAGCACTTGATCTAAAAAACACCCCATCACCTGTACTCTTGTTACCTTTCTTTACTTCATAGCACTTGTCTCTAACTGAGCCTTAGTATCTATTGATTTGTCTACTGATTAATTATGTCTCCACTAGAATGCAAAGTCCACGGGGGTAAAGACTGTCTCCTTTCTTATTAATATATTCCCACAATCTAGAACAATAATTAGTAAAGAGTAGACACTCAAATTTTGTCAATTGAAGAAATAAATGAATGTCCCGTGTCTCTATTCAGAATTATCTTGCAGTTTATTTGTTTATCATCTGTCTGCTCTGATTCTGTACAAGCTTCACCAGGGAATCTGTTCTCTGGTTCATGGCCATAGCCTCAACAACTGGACAGTGGCAGGCGTGGGGTAGGCACTCAACAAATACAAGAGACAAAAGTAAACTTCCGCATAGGGTCCAGCTCTACCCATCAGAGTCTCCCACTGGACCTGGGGCTCTCTTTATCTCTTCTTGTCTCCCATCTCCCCTCCTTTTGTCCTGCTTCCTATCTCCATCTGTTCCTGCCCCTCCCAGCCTGAGCTCCTAATCTAGGTTCTCTCTAGGCATGATCCAGCATGAGCTCAGACCATGCTCTGAATATCCCATCATCCTGGAGACCCTTGTAAGCACTTACAGGTTAATTTCTATCACTGAGGAACTGCCTTGATCCGTCTCAATTTGCAGTCACTTCCAAAAGGCAAATACACCAAGCCAAGTGCCTACGGAGATGGCTAAACTGTAACTGTCTCTTCTCTTGGAGCACAGCCAATGACTCCCTGGAACCTATGGAAGGAAGGTGGGGAAAGGGAAATAACAAGGAGAAAGAGGAAGGGAAGAGCTGACACTCTTGGATACCAGCTGCCTATCAAGCACTTTGATTTACATTAGTTCATTTAGGTATGACTATCCCTAGTCTACAGATGAAGAAACTGAGACCTAGAAAGGTTAAATAACTTGTTTACATTTACTGAGCTAGCAAATAACAAAGTTAGGGTTTGAATCTTCTAGAATGTATTATAAGTTCTACAAGTCTAGAGGCTGGTCTTTGTGTTCCCCACTGTATCCCTAGCACTTGGAATGGTACCTGGCACTTCAATAAATGCCTTATTGAAAGAATTAATGAATGTTAATGAATGAGCTCGTGTCCAAATGATACCAAAGCCCATGCTTTCCCCACGATAAGCCCCTGAGCTTTGTATCCAAAGCTGTGCACAGATAAGCCCCAACCTCCCTTCCCAGGCTTTTCTGTCCTCTCACATGAACTCGTTACTCAAGCCAAATTGGCAACTACACTGTCCCTTGACAGTATATCTGTATATACCCCCACCCCACCTCATACACCTGCCCCTACCCCTCAGCCTAACCCAGCCCTACTCATTCTTCCACTCCCAGGTCCTGCCAGCCACAAAGGACCCCAGAATCCTCAGCCCTCCAACAGCACTCACCACCTGGAAATCATCTGG
Organism: Propithecus coquereli; assembly: GCF_000956105.1. NCBI lineage: Eukaryota > Metazoa > Chordata > Mammalia > Primates > Indriidae > Propithecus > Propithecus coquereli. Next base: position 265,993 of record NW_012144744.1, on the reverse strand, counting down.
GAATACCAGTAATGCACCACAGGGCTCATTCCTACACACATACCTGCATTTCCTCCCTAGCTACACTCTTCTGGTAGTAATCTTGGCAGCAAAACTATAGCAAGACCCCAACTGTGAATGCAGAATAAAAGGACAAGACCCATATGCTAAAAGAGGCAACTGAGGCCTGTGGGCTCCCCCAGTGAGGAGTTGTGCCTCGTCGACATGTTCATTCACACCAGCTGGCATAGAGCGCCTACCGTGCACCTGCCACTATTCAGCCAGGCCCAGGCCCTCCCACCCGGAGCTGCTCCCAATTTAGCTGGGGAAATAGTCCTACAAACAGACTGTTAAAATATAAGCTTATGAGACCTGAAAAGGAGGTCTAAGAAGCCATCCATTCTAAGATGTACCATTATTTTAATAAAAGCTTAGGGATAAGAAATGCTACCTTCAGGGATTACATGTATACAATGACTGTAAGATACATCATTTAAAAGGTAAAATATGCATCTCCAAAGAGAGAAAACATGGTAAAACCTACCATTAAAAGCTGAAGAGAGGATGAAAGGTGGAACTTAACACGGGAGGAACTCAAATACCCTCTCACATTTATTCAGACCCACTAAGCACAAGAAGGAAGAGGGAACAGGCAGGAGGAAAGGGCGAACTTGGATCCAAGTCTCAGGTGGTAGCAGGCGGGCCTGGCATACATCAGATCACCCATTCCTCTGGGACACCTCCTCCCTCCACCAAAGACACAGGGGAAGGGCTTGGAATATAACGGCTGGTGAGAACAAAGACTCCAAAAGGCAGTGTGAGATCCCTGAGCAAGCCCAGCAGGACGCCAGGCAAGTCCCAGAAAGGAAGGGTCCCCCAGGAGTGCATCAGAGGGCCCTCACTGTGGAGAGCTTCTCTAGAAAAGCTGGTTTGGAGAGCACACCAGTGATTTTGCATAAGGGGAATCCCATTAGAGCATCTAAGACAGCTAAGGGACAGAGCCAAGGCGTGTGCACACACACATGCACACCCTTACCACAGGCACACGGCCACACCTGCCCCCATTACAAAGGACAGTAGCAGCGGCCATTTACTCAACATTTGCTAATCCCAGGCATGTGCTTAGCATTTCTCATATATGGTTTTTCTTTTGATCCTTATAGTAACCTTGTGAGGTGGTTATTGTTGTTCTTACTTAATAGATGAGAAAATGCATGCAGAGAGGTCAATGAACTAACCTACCCAGCTTGTAAATGGCGGGTATGGCATTTAAACCCAGGTCTTAATTACTACTCCCACACAGCCCCAAAAGCCCCATACCTGGGCACATTCTCACACACCCATGCCTACGTTCTCACGCACAAAGCCATACATGTGCACTGACACCTACTACATGCACACTCGCAGCGAGGCCCCGTCTACCCTAACCTAATTCCAGTGCTCTCTTGCTACAAGCAGAGGCTCCTGCTCCCTCTCCTTTTATTCTACCACAGCCATCAGCCAAGTAAATCCAACATAATGATTTCCCATGAGGTCTTAATTTGTGCAACAGAACCTCAACAGGTCATTTCCAAAGTGCTTTAAGCCTATTAAAGCCTTGCAGCTTGTCAAGGTGTAAAGACACTCACAGAGCATCTGAAGCCCTGGGTGCCTGGTGGAGGTGCAGACCTCCTCAGGTGTCTGCAGAACTGCGTTTCTCAAGGTGAACAGCAAAGTTAAGTGGTATAGGTGTCAAACGCCCCTGCTGGGGCTGCGGCTGAGGATATCAGAGAATTCAGACTTACACGCACCAATTAACTCTCTGCTGGTCTCTGGACATCAGGAGACTAAAGTGCGTTTAAAACCACAGAGAAAAACTATGACTAAAGGAAGCCTTCAGTGATTTATGTATGCTTCCCCTGATTTTAGATGGTACTATTCAAGACAGATCCAAATGTAATCAACAAGAAAAAATCAAACAACCCCATCAACAAATGGGCAAGAGAAATGAACAGAAACTTTTCAAAAGAAGACAGAATAATGGCCAGCAAACACATAAAAAAATGCTCAACATCTCTAATCATTAGAGAAATGCAAATCAAAGCCACAATGAGGTATCACCTAACCCCGGTGAGATTGGCCTCTATCAAAAAAACACAAAACAACAAATGTTGGCGAGGATGTGGAGAGACAGGAACACTTTTACACTGCTGGTGGGACTGCAAATTAGTGTAACCTCTGTGGAAAAGAATTTGGAGATACCTCAGAGAGCTAAAAATAGAAATACCATTCGATCCAGCAATAGCACTATTAGGCATCTACCCTAAAGAGCACAAAACATTCTACGATAAAGACATCTGCACCCGAATGTTTATGGCAGCACAATTCACTATTGCAAGAATGTGGAAACAACCCAAGTGTCCATCAATCCATGAGTGGATTATTAAAATTTGGTATATGTTTACAATGGAATATTACTCAATCATAAGAAACGACAGTGATCTAGCACCTCTTATACTTTCCTGGATTAAACTTAAGCCCATTATCCAAAGTGGGGCACCAAAAGAGCAGAAGAACGGGATCCATTTGTACTCACCATCAAAAATTGGTACTAACTGATCAACATTAGGTTGATCACATGGCAGAAATACTCTCTAGGGATTAGGGGGATGGGGGGGCAAATCTACAACTAAAGGACACTAAAGGGAGGGAAGGGCATGCCTTTAACCCGCATTTGGGTGAGGCAAAGACATAAAGTGTAACTATAATGTTTGTACCCTCACAAAACCCTGGAATAATAAATAAATAAAAAAAAAAAAAGACAGATCCAAATGTGACTTCTCAGGAGACTTAACCCCTCCCTCGGTAAGCCACTTTGAAGTCAAGAAGATGTTCCTTAGGTATCAACTACACTCCTCATGCAGCTGTGCACTAGCCATTGCCTCTGTGAAGTCAGGGCCAACCGCCTGCCATTGTCCTTGCCTTGCACACTCAGATACCTGCCAGGAAGCATGCCACCTTCAGTCTGCTGCTCTCAAGGCTGAATGATCCCAAGTCTCACTGGCCTTCCCCCTGAGGCACTCATTCCCCATTCCTGGGCACAAATCAAAGCTGGGGGAATGGGCCAACCACTGCTTGCCTCGGTTTCCCCTTACTAACACTGTGGGAGTGCACCATAGCAAGATGGGTCAAGCCCAGGGTTTGGGGTCTAAGAGGTCTGGGTTCAAGTAAGATTCTACCACTTAAGCTCTTTGGGTCTTGGCTTTTCTCATGAGAAAAATGGGGCTGCTGGGAGGATGAAACACAATAGAGTGCTTCAGTTTGTAAAAGACTATACACATCTTTGGGAATATGATGCAAGAATCAACCCCTTCCCCAGTAAAATGTATACACATCAAAATTTGCATGCAATTTCAGGAGGTCCACAGGCTCAGTAATGCTTTTTCATGGACTCCAAGATCTCTGAGATAAAACAAGTGTCTCTAGGCAAGCACAATACTGTTAGCTATTAACTTAATAGTACAATACTAATAATCTTTTACATATTTGCTTATCTTCCAACTAAACTTTCATTTCCTGAAGGACAGGAATCATAACTTGGACCTGCCTGTAATTCACAAGTCCTACATGGTGCTTTGCAGTTAGTGAGCCATCAGCCTCTTAGACGATCTGTTTCAGTGGGGAAGCCGTGTCTGAGATCCTACAGGATTCAGAGGAGCCAGGTGTCCTCTGTGGAAATCCATCTTCTCCCTACATTTCAGAGCTGCTGCCAATACACTGGAGCTCAAGCCAGAGACAGAACAGCTGCTTTCCCTTTCCCTTGGTCCGGACAACCTCAGTCATTCTACCTATCAGGCATTCTGAGTGCATCCAATTTCCTCCCCGTTGGCTTGACTCCAGAGACACCTTGTCTTCCGAACCGCCACAGCAGAAGAGGGCATAAAGTCAGGCAAAAGGAGCGCCTCACAGTTCTTCTTCTCTCCGAGTGCCTCACTCTTTTGTGGGAAATGCCAGCCCAGCACAGCACCAGATATAAGGGAGGTCCTCAAGCACAGAGATGGATGGATGGATGAATGGATGGATGGAGAGAGGGAGGGAGATGAGATAGAGCTGAACTAGCAGTCTAAAAATCAGGAAACTTCAAAACTAACTCTTCATAAGGCCTGGATTCTAATTTTTATTCTGCAATTAACAAGGTCTATAACCCTAAATAAATCTTTTCGCACTTTGGCATCAGTTTCCTCACCTACAAAGTGAGAAAATTAGGCCAAAAAGGTGATTATGTTTATATATACAAGCATTTGCTATGCTTTCAGGCCAGAGAGGGTCCTAGCATCACAATTCCCACAGTGAAGTAGCCAAATTGCTGCCGCCACCCACACCGCTACGGACTTATAGTCTGCCGTGGAGACTGTTCCCAGATACTCTTATTGCTCACATGTGTGCTCCAACAGTTCCTCACCTCCCACCATGCCATCTACCTTCATCTCAGGCTCTGACACTCCCCTGATGTCACTGAGACAGGAGATATCTCAGGACACACATGACATCCATGCACACACAACCCAGAAGTCTGGGGAAGTGGATGCTTCATGGAAGGAATTTGGATCAATGGAAGTTGGGAGTCAACAGATAAATTTTTCTCACTTACTGTCATGGACTGTTTGGAGATACAGTTACATATATGGCATGTGTGAAAACATCCCAGAAAACTGAATAATCAGCCCGCCAGGAAACTGTGGCCTGCTTGGTAATGAACTCTCCTTCTCTGCTTTATTTCCCTGACTCTGCTTGCTTAGACTTGTACCCCTCAAGAAAGTGTTAGTGCAGAAAGTGACTATCTCATATTTATTGTGTGTTCCCTGTGTGTCCGGCACTATACTAAAAGCTTTACCTCAGCTAACTACAACAAGAACAATTACCATTTTTTGAGCATTTACCACAAGCACTGGTTTAAATGTTTTAAATCACTAAATCCTTGTAACAACTCTATAAAATATGCACTAGTATTATCTCTACATGAGAGATGAGGAAGCTGAAGTATATATAAGTAACTTGCCCAAGGTTATACAATTACTGCATAGAGAGAGGAGGTGAATAAAACCACTATCCCCTTCGACTTATGGGAAACAGAGATTCAGAGAGGTCAAGTAACTTGACAAAAGTCACCCAGCTACTAAGTGGCAGAGCTGCAACTTGAAGTCCTAGAATACAAAGCCAGCACCAACAATGCCCCACTGTAAGGATTCTTCCAGCCCTGATATATTAACCCGTTAGGCATCTGATAAAGGATAGATTCTTCTGGTGTTAACTACAGTTAGATCTCAGTACCAAAGCCAAAGTCCTTTTCTTTACCCCTTGCTCTAGTCTACCCAACCACCTAGTCCCAAGCTGTCAAACTCTACTATCTCCTTGAACTTTTCTAAACATATAAAAATAGTCTATTGTGCTAGACTGTAACTAATAGTGCTCACAAATACTTGCTGCCCCTACCTGGGAGAAAATTTTACCTTCTATCTCCTTTAACTTAAGGCTTGACCATAACACTTACTTTGGCCAATGAGATTTGAGCAGAGCAACACATATCACTTATGAGCAGTAGCTTACAGGGCCAGAACAGCAGTTGCACTGGGTCCCAGAGGGAGAAAAATGTAAAGGAGAAAGGTAGTCAATTCATGATGAACATGTGTCATCAGCAAGAAATAAACTCTTGATATTCTAAGTCACTGATATTTGAGGGTTATTGCAACAACATCCAGCCTTCCTGTTGATACGGAAATTGGTACAGGAAGCAGAGTGCTGCCACCACAACACAACAGCAAATAAACTAAATATATTTTGCATTGGCTTCTGGGGCCAGGCAGTGGGCAGAAAGGAAACGGTATTATTGGAGCCTAGATTGATGTTGATTCATATTTTAAAGGAATGAAACATTTGGTAAAGCTGTCATCTGAAATAAATTGAAAGAAAAAAATGTACCCGACGAGCTTGGAAAACAGAAAGTTAGTAGTGTGTCTTGATTACTATCGGCTGCATTTGGCAAGAACTAGAAGAAAAAGATGTGTTGTGCATTGACTTGTGCCCCCCCTCAAAAAAAATTCATATGTTGAAGCCCTAATCCCTAGTACCTTAGAATGTGACCTTATTTGGAAATTGGGTCTTTACGGAAGAACTGAAGCTAAAATGAGGTTGTTAGGATGAGCTCTAATCCAATATGACTGGTGCCCTTATAAAAGGAGGAAATTTGGACACAGAGATGCACATAGAGGGAAAACGATTTGAAGAGAGAAGACAGCCATGTAGAAGCCAAGGAGATATGCCTGGAAGAGACACACTCTCACAGCCCTTAGAAGGAACCAGCCTCACCATCACCTTTGACTTCGGACTTCTAGCATCCAGAACTGGAGAGAATAAATTTCTGTTGTTTAAGCCACCCAGTCAATGCTACTTTATTACAGCAGCCCCTGCAAACTAATAAAAGATGAGAGCAGAAAAGAATTGGCCACCTTGTAAATGCAAATGAAATAGAGAGTCCACAAAGTCCAGGACTTGCAGGGTTGAAAGTGACAACTTTTTCTCATCTCTGACAAGAAAAGATAAAACTCCGAAAGACTTTGGGCAGGCCAATTAAAACTTGTCCTTGAGGCAAGGATGAGATGGAGGGATCAGACACCCCACCCATTGTTAAAACATCTGAACAAATTAAGGTAGTACCAAGGACTCCTTTCACTTGAACAAAATGAGGAAGGAGACTAAGGGTTTCTTCTGACTCTTACATGAAAGTCTAATAGGTTCAAGGAAATCAAAGTTAACTGTGAGTGCGGCTCTTGGTACATAAAGCCGACTGGAATTAAGTAGATGATTAAAGTGACCAGATTTTACTCTTGTTTTATAGTCAAAGGACCACACTATCTTAGTTAAAAGAGACTGTGACTATTTAGGAAACAAACTAACCCTCAGGTCTCCAACCTGCTATGGGTGAAAGGTGGACTGATAAGAGTTTTTCAGCTGCAAGAGAATATAAGAAAAGGAAGGACCCCTAAAAAAGCAAAACCAAGAGGCATGGAAAACAACGGACTGGAGATCTACTTTCAGGGAGCAAAAGAACATACCCAGTCCCCTAAGGTAAGGGGTCCTTGTCACATCTGTCCCATCAAATCCCAAAATTTCTCTAGAAGCAATCGTTGTATATCTTCCACTGCTCCCCCTTCCCAAAGGAAAAAAAAGGATTTATTTGATTTATCCAGGTCCTCCCTCTTCTAACATTGTATATCGAGCATATGAGAAGCAGATAATTTGCGTTTTTAGTCCATGGGTATCCGAAGCAAGAGGATTCAAATAAATACCTGAAGTCAAGACCCAGCCTAGGATCCTGGGCTTTGATTCTATTGCCATGACTAGATGGGACATCTGTACGCCTCCCTAGAGAGAGACAGAAGGAGAGTGTATTTTGTGATTCAAAAGGAGATTGAACCAAATATTTGCGACAAGAAGGGAAGACTACAATAAACTGTATTATCATTCACAAATATTTGCTGCCTTTTCCTGGGGAGGCCACTTCCTTGCTTGGCCATGGAACTTGCTTTGAGCAAAAGGATGTACTTCCGACAGAAGTGTCAAAGGCCAGCTCTTGCTTCGCCGGGCTCCCCTTTCCCTCGGACAGAACACCAGCAAGGTGCTACATGAAGGACACTCTGTGTGCTCAGGAAGCTCCAGCTGTCCCGTGATGAACATGCGGAGGGACATCAGCTCTTGTTGCTATTAGCCACAGTACAACCCAGCCTACATTGAATGTCACAGCCATAAATTTCCTCCTCTTTGAAAGGTCTAAGTCGATATTCCTTCTGCCTCATAAACATCTGTCTCCTCATGCTTCTCACCCCACTGGGGCTGAGTTCTAGCATCTCCAGTTCCAGAATCTAGACTGACCAAGACTACAAAGGAAAAAAATACTGGGCACCGAAATCCAACTTGAAGACCAGTAACACATTTTGCCAGGAGACAGAGCTCACAGTTGATTCTGATGACATGTTTGCAGGTTTGACACCACTATACAAGTAAGACCGTGTCATTGATTTCACGGCCCATCACGTTTCAGGCAGTTAAAGTCTTTCCTTCTTGAGGAGGGAGGATTGAGCCATGTCAGGGTATCAAGTAGAGTACTTTAGAAGGTGCAGGAAACTTCCCCACCAAAGTAGAACTTTAAACATGACTCTCTCCAGTTATTTACCAAGAAGGGCACCTACTTTCCCCTACACCAGAGATTCTAAACCCTGCCTACCACTTAGAGTCACCAGTCACGTTTTAATAAGACAATCCAATTCTTGAGCTCCACATTAGATCAAATAAATCATAATCTCTGAGGTGGGTCCTCAGCATCAGAATTTTTTAAAGTTCCCCTATTCATTCTAATATGCAACGAAGCGGAGGATCCCCGACCAGACAGGAAGCGCCGTGAGAACAAGGGCCATGACTGTCTTCTCCAAAGCTATATCCCCAGTGCCCAGTTTTGTGCCTAGAACCTAGCTTACACTCAAGAAAGAAAATAAAGAAAAAAAATCTTATAAATAAATGAAAGAACCCTGAATAAATGAATCTTGACCCTGAACAGGCCATCCCCATACACTAGACATGCCATTTCATCTTTTAAAATTCGGATACTTTTTCTCTGGAACTGCACTGCCCAATACAGCAGCCACTAACCAGGTGTGCCTACTTAAATTTAAATTTAAAATAATCAAAATTATATAAAATTTAAAAATCCAGTTCCTCAGTTACACTAGTCACATTTTAATTGCTCAATAGTCACACTTGGCTTGTGGCCACAGGATTAGACAGTGTAGACATAGGGCATTTCCATGATCACAGACAGTTCTACTGGAACTTTCAATTTTCAAATTTTAAATTTCAGTTTTAAAAGCAGCAAGTGACCTTGGTGATTTAAGCTAACCCTCTCCTTTTATAGATAGCAATGAAATATAATGGTAATGAACATAAGGACATAAATGTGGGACCAAGAGCATGAACTCAAGAAGGGAGAGAAGTCACAGCTTAGCAGAAACAAGTGAAAAACAAACAAGCAAACCTCTTTGCAGTCTTGGTCCACAAAAAGTTTATTACTAATTAAAACTGTGACAGGGCTACACTAATAGAAACATTTGAACTTGAACTGAATGCCAGGCATTGTGCTGGGTACTGATTTATGATGGAAAATGAAACAAGTTGAATTACAGAGTATTTATAATTTACTGGGGAACAAAAAACAATTAAAGGAAAAAAAAGAAATATGTAATTTTGATTTATGATAAGAACTCTGAAGGACTAAACAATGGGAAGTAGTGATAACAAAATGAGGGACCCTCAAAGGTAAGATGGTCCCTGAAAAAGTAATATATAAACTAAAACCAGAGGATGAATAAGAACCAGATATAGCAAGTGCAAAAACAAGGACATCTTCTAGGCAAAAGGCAAACAGGAATGATGACATGAGTCAGGGAAAATCTTGGAGTATTCGAGGAACCAAAAGGTGGCCAGTGTGACTGGAGTGATTTAGCTGGCACCCATGGAAGGGCATTACATCAAACCAAAATTAGTCTTCCTTCAAATTATTTATAACAGAGTCATCCAAAAATAGTATTTGCCACCTCATGATGTAGTGTTATCTTCATCAATGGAGGTGACCAGGCATAGGATTGGACTAATGAATTACTAAACAATTAAGGATTCTCTTAAAGAGTCCACTCTATGATGAAGTATGTATCTTAAGAATCTCAGAACCATGGACAAGGAGGCATGAACAAAGATGTACACTGCAGTAGTGTTGTTAGTCAAAAATCTGAACCAAGCCAAGTTTCCATTGATAGGCAAATGAATGAATACATTGCAGTATTATGTGGCAGTTCAAACTAATGAACTAGATCTAAATGTCTTCAAAAGAATAATGGTGAGTGAAATGATAAGTTTCAGAAAGATCCATACTGTATTATACCATTTATATAATTGTGTAAACCACACAAAGCAATAGCTTACATTCATTGAATGTTTGCTACATACCCAGTAATGTTCTAATACATTATATAAATCAACTAGCTTAATCCACAGAACAATGCTATGAGATGGAGGTTTTATTTACCCATATTACAAATGGGAAAAATGAGGCAGAGAAGTTAAAGAACTTGCCCAAGATTACACAGCTAGTAAGAGTCATAGCTGGGATTTAAACCGAGGCAGTCTGGCTCCAAAGGCATTACATTTTGCCACTACACATATGCTCTCTGTATTATCTATCTTGTACATGGATACATATAAGTATATAAATGTGCTGATATATAAGCATACACACACACACATACACATCACATGGACCAGATACTCATCGACCACATTAGTGGTGGCCTCTGGGGAGACTGACAGAGGAAAGGGACTGGGAGGGGAACACAGGGACTTCCATTTATTTTGTAATTATTTTTTAAAGATTCAAAGCAAGTATGACAAAATGTTAATATGTGTTGATTCTAGGGGACAGCTACAGGGTTGTTGTTTATGTCATCCTTTGTGCTTGTCTGTATTTTTCTTTTGTTTTGTAAACTAGTTCCTTGTTCACAAGCTAAAAATCCCATGACTGAGAGCTGAGGACAGGAGAAGTTACGTGATATACCCAGGGGTCAACAGTGAAAGAGCCAGGGGTAGGCCCCGGGTCTCCAGGCACATGGCCCTATGCCTGCTCTGCAACCCTATGCTGCTGGGAGGTTTGTGTGCTTTATTTTTTAACAGACTATAAGCCTGAGAATGGAGCCAGCCTAGCTTATCACTCCATCTTGGCTTCGCTTCATACATTGGCTACATCTATGAAAAGTTGTATTTAAATAAAATATTTGCATATCAAATCATATTTTTCCACTGATTTACATTCTAATTTTAGAGATGTGTTCCCACAGAAAAAATGCTCAGTCCCAATATGTTAAAATAAATCCCAATTAAGAATCAAAGCACTTATCAAAGAGCACCATAGTCAATGCAGATCTAATTATTTTCCCACAATGCTCTCTCAAGAAGACCCTGGCCAAATGGCCACAGAGACTACATTTTAAAATGGATACCTATTAAAGTGTAGCCTCATGGTTAATTCTGATGTTCTTGCATGTTCTCTTTAAGCAGCCAAAACAGATTACCAGGTATTCATCTCTAGGTATTCAGCAGGCCCCTCTGAGTGAAAGAATCATGAAAATTTCATTAGAGGGAATTCACCAACTAACGAGACAACCATCTGTCCTGGTTGATCTCAAATACTTGTCAAAAGGTATTTTGGCGGATGTCCTTTGGTGTCTTAAGAGAAGCTGTATCTCTACCATGTTGTACTTATTCATTCCCACGCTCATAAAGTAGGGGAAACAGCCATGAAGTAGAATGGGGGGCTAAGACACAGCCTCTGCAGGTATAGACTCCTGAGTTCAAATCCCATGTCTGCCCCAGCAGCTAATCAGTGGTCACAGATGAGTTTCTGGAATTCCCCAGGTCTCAGTTTCCTCATCTGGATAATGAATATGAAAATAGCACATATATAGGAAAGCTGGTGGAAGGATTAAATGACAAATTTTAGGTATTTGAGATCATTCTTTTAAAAAAAAAAAATCTAGTTCAGATGACAGTTACCATCTTCATTAGGGATTAAGTATGGTGGGTAATTTCAAATACATACTCCCTGAGAGAAAAAATAGAAATATTTTCCTAATTTAAATACATGAATTTTTAAAAGTTAGGTAAACTAAACATACACTACACTTATTAGTTTATTGTCTTTCATTTGTTCACTGCTATATCCCTCATGCTTTAAAGAGTACCTACTACAAAGTAGACACTTGCTAAATATTTGTTTAATGAAAAATGTATATTTTCTAATACATATTTTAATAATAATATGAATTAACATTTAAATTTCTTTTTCTCACAACCAATTTATATTATCCAAATTAATCCTGAAAAATATCTTGTATCATAGACATTACCATTATTACTCAATGTCTGCAGAGGAAACTAATTGCAAGAGGTAAAGCAATTTGCCCAAGGTTAACTTGTTCCTGTGAAATTGGCTCATCTACCTAATAGTTTCTAAAAGAATTCTTATCATTTTGCACTCTCTGCCGTCTCTCTCCACCTTTGCTTTCCTTAATGTACTATTTGATGGGAGAAGTATGACTGAGAGTAGATTTTAGCGCAGATGTTAGAGATTTGCAGATTTGGGTGATAAATACAGAGTTTATTTGCCCAATGATATACATTTAGTCACATAGTCTTTTAATGATTTTCCAGAATAAGCCAGTGCAGGTGTTAATTTGCCCCAGAGAGGGACTTGAAAACCCACTCCACTCTCGCAGCTTGCTTGAGCTTTTATTTGGCAAGAGCAAAAATACCTATATGTCGGAGACACTGGTATGTGAATTGAATCACTCTACTAATTGATTAAATGCAAAGTTATACTAAATCACTCCACTCAAAGTGAGGCTGACTCGTAAATGCTCCCAGAGGTAATTAGTGACGAGGCGCATTCAATCAACAGAAAAAACAATTCAGACTTGGGCAATAGTGGGTGGTAGGAAATCTGGAAGATCAGCATTAAACAAACCCTTTGGGTAACGGCATCTTACTCAAATTTTCTAAGCATTAAGAGCTATAGCTCAAACCTCAAGCACTGTTTTGTGAAAATGATTACGCATGGGCAGTGCTCCCATGAAATAGAAACCA
>NW_012144744.1:249410-252814 GCF_000956105.1 Propithecus coquereli | reverse complement strand
CTATTCTCTTTTCCTCTGCATTAGAGTGTCTGAGGTCATGGTATATTTGCCCTTCCAAACTGTAATCTCATTGAGGCTGCGATCTTTGCCTTATTCATCCGTGTCTTCCACAACATGTAGCTCAAAGCTCAGAATGCAAATAGGTGCTAAATTTCTGAATCTTCCCCTGGAAGTAGCCTACATTAGCTTTTGTTCTATCCTGTCACATAAAACAAGCTACTTGAAAGATACTATCATTCTTTCTTTAGATACTCTTCTGAAACAGAACTCCTGAAAGGTAGCACTTTCCTGGCAGGAAAATAAAAGCAACATACTAAAGAATTTGCATTCATGCATATTGTAATTCACTTGTATAAATGAAACACCAGTGACACATTCTCCCAACTACTTAACACTGAGACACTGTCAGTCAGGGAGAAGTACAGTTTCGAACTCTCAGATCTTCTACAAGTCCCACTCAAGGCAAAGCAGAGGTATTCCAAAATGATTTTTGAAAATCTAGTGCTGGTATTTAGGATGTTTTGCAGCTTAGAGAAGATCTATGCCAGCCTTACACATAGCCACTCATTCTCCTTCCCACACCATCTCTAATCCCTAAAGAAAATATAATTTGTTTCAGGCAAGAAGAAAATAAAAATCTTACTTATTCTTTGCACTTATACAAGTACAGCAATAACAAAAATAACACTAAAAAGCCGGCTAGTTCCTAAATAAATCCTAGCAAGCTTTAGAGTTGGTACTGTAGGAGTGCTTCCAGTTAAATGAGCTTTCTACTTAAATGGATCAATATTATTAATAGTCTAGCATTGAAATGAAGGTTTTCATTCCCTGAACACACATCACCTCACAACTGGACATGGAATGGTAAAATATTAGAAGAAATAAAAATAAATGAAGGAAAGAATAATGAACCTGGTTCTTACACTTTGCACTTGTGAAAGTGCTTTCCCATGTACTGTCATTTAATTCTTAACAAACATTCTCTGTATTCATCCTGTTTCCAGGCAAGAAAACTGAGGCTTGAAGACATTAAGAGACATATCTACTGGCATCCTCAGTACTGTCTCAAAGTGCTTCCATTTGCTCATTGACAAAAGAGAGTAATAATATCTACCTTATATGGTTGTAGTGAGGATGAAATAAATTAGAATGCAAAGTGCTAAATCCTATCTTCTGTCCCTCCCCAATCTGCTTTTTCCACTATCCTAAACTACCTCTGCAGGCTAAAATCTGACATTAATAACATACAAGGTAGATGACACACATAAGGGGGATAAAGCTAAAGCCTATTACTTTAAAATGTATGGACTCATATTTAATGAGAGCTCACCATGTACCAAGTACAATTCTAGTACTTTATATGTATTAATTTATTTCATACGCATACAACCATATATAGTAGGCACTATTATTAACCCTATTTTATCAATGAGTAAATGGGGGTACTTTGAGGTGGAGTACTTGAGTAGCTTGTTCATTGCTATCATGCATTAACCTTGAAAAATGGGATTTTGAAGCCTGCTCATATTAACTGAGCTATGGTGAAATAGTAAAATCTCTGAGCTTCTCCACACTTGCACTGGCCAATATGGCAACCCCTAGACACATGATATATGATTGAGCACATGAAATATGGCTAGTGTGGTGGAGGAAATGAATTTTTAATTTTATATCATTTTAATCAATTTGAATGTAGATTTAAAGTGAGTAGTTGAAGGAACAGCAGTTTTCAAGACACTAGCCGTCAGCCAATGAAGGGCAGTGATCCTTGAGAGATGAGATACAAAAGAGATGAGCCCTACAATTACACCAGCTTATTGCTCTGAGACAGTTTCCAGGCTGTGGCATAGGAAGGGGGAAGAGTCCAGCAGTTTCCTGAGCTGAGGGAAGGAAGCCAAGAGTCTGGGCAGACCAAGGCACCTAGATTTCACAGGACAGAACACATGAAAGAAGACAGCAGCACAAAGGAAGAAATATAGATCTACTTCAAAATCAGTACTCACCTGAGTACTGATCAGTGCATGCATGTGAGAAAATTACCCAAGGACAAAAAAGAACCACCCGGAAGGCAAGAGCATCCAATGTACACAAGAACCAGAAATAGTACCTAATCCTACCCGTCAACTGGAAAGTCCCATGACTCATGGGACATTAGGTAGAGTACATGGAATAATGTTGCCTCAGTGATGGGAATAATTAGCTCTACTCCACCTATTAGCACTAGCATTTCTCTTGGCCCATCTACCAAACCTTAAAAGTAGGATCTAAAAAGATTGAATTCGTTCCCAGCAAGTTAACTATGTCCTAGAACAAAACTCAAGAATGTACAAATACAAAAACAATCCAGTTCCAAACAAGATAAAATTCACGATGACTGGCATTTAATCAAAAATTAAGAAGTATGCAAAGAAGAGGTAATGAGGAAAAAAATCAATCAATCAAAATTGACCCAGCACTGATACAATTATTAGGATTGGCAGTTAACAACATTAAACAGTTATTATAACCATATTCTATATACTCAAAGAATTAATTAGGTGGAGACATGGAAGATTTTTAACAAACTGAACTTACAGAAATAAAACTATATGATATAAAAATACACTGAGTGATACTAACAACAGACAATACAGAAGAAAATTTAGTTATCTTGAAGGCATAGCAATAGAAATGATTAAGGATTATACACAGAAAGAAAAGGGAATAGTAGTTTTTTAAATGAACAGAGTATCAGTGATCCATAAAACAACTTTAAGTAACCTAATATACATGTAATTGGAGTTCCTGAAGAAGAAAGAAGGAACAGAGGAAATATTTGAAGACATAATGGCCAAATTTTTCCAAATTTGATGAAGCTCAATAAATCTCATACACAAAAACATGACAAAAACTACACCAAGGAACATCATAATAAAATTGCTCAAAATCAGTGATAAAGAGAAAGTCTTAAGAGCAAAGAAAAATACTTTCATTACCTACAGAGGAACAAAGATAAGATGACAACAGATTTCTTGTCGGAAACAATGCAAATGAAAAGACATCATTAAAATATGGAAAAAAAGAAACTGTCAACCCAGAATTTTATATTCAGCAAAAAATATATTTCAAAAATGAAAGCAAAATAAAGGCTTTTTCAGACATACAAAATCTGAAAGAATTCATCACCAGCAGATCTGCACTATAAGAAATGTTAAAGAAAGTCTATCAGGCAGGATGAAAATGATACCAGATGGAAATATAGATTTACACAAGGGAATGAAGAACACAGAAAATAATAACCACATGGTAAACATATATATCATCTAAATCTGTTTAAAAGATAATTGATTAAATAAAAATAACGATGCAGTCTGGAGTTTAAAACGTAAGTAAAGGTAAAAATGTATGACAACAGTAGCACCAAG